>NC_071286.1:68629700-68941003 GCF_943735745.2 Anopheles bellator
GGTGGTCATGCTGATCCTTGAGGAAAACTCGCCCGAAAGGGCGAGTTTCCAATTACACACTGCATAGACCGGGATCTAATCGGTTAGATAACTCGGTTAGACTGGCTGCGCCAACGATGGCGGCTTCTTCTTCGGTCCGTCCGGATTGCGTGACCATTCGGCAACACCGGCCGCTGGCTGCAGAAAATGTGAAATTGAATTAGCTAATTTATTCATAAATTCAATCACACGCACCCGGGCCCGGGGCCCGGGAACAATTTGCACCGGTTTTCTGCCCAAAGCCGGGATCCCGAATCGAACGGCCTGGTGCGGACTCTCAGCACATTTGGCCGCGCGCATTGGTCCTTTAGGGTTGAAGGCGACACATCCACCCAATGTGGGAATGTGTGTTTGAACAATCTGTCATTTTCCCACCGTCGCCACGTTCGATTTCGGCTTTATGTTTACGGGGGGCTTATTTCCGGCTTTGGTCCCGCAGCCGGCACCGGCACCCCCCCAATCGATCGTCGCCTGTGTAACCGAATGGTCCGTGTTGTTGCGTGCGCTCGACTGACAATTTAAATTTATTCTCCAACGTACGTGAGTGTCGTCGTCCTGTGGTGTCGCATATGCCGTCGCACTACGCGAAAATCATGCCGAATGAATTTGCCAGACACACGCCCGAATATGAATAGAAAACGTTCCCCAATGATGATGACTGTGGGAAGGATTCGCGTGTGTGGTGCCCGTGGACATTGTATTGAGCGCAGCGGCAGCGGTGGGTCCTCCATTGAAATGGCAATCTGTGAATATATCGCGCCCCGCGGCTGTGTTGCATGTTGTTGATTGTTGACATCGGTTGCGACAATTTTCCCGGGACGCGTTGATGATGCACGATTGTTCCGCTTTTTCCGAACTGTTTTTCCATATCGCTTCGGTGTATCCGCATTTGAATGCCTGATCCGAGGCATCCGGGAGATAAATAAATCATTGTAAAAGAGAAGCAAATTGTTCACCGGTGTGGTGTGGTGTGTGGCGTCACGTTTCGCTTGAGCTTTTCGCGTTCGAAAGGCCGAAAGGCGAATATTTGGGCCGTGTTATGTGTGGTAATATTACTTTTTGGTGTGTTCAATTTATGGCCCCGCCGTCGTTGCTATTGGGATAATGGGCAGCCCACACAGCCACCCTCCCAGCGCGCCGAGGCGGCTTCTTCTATTTTCGAAGCATAAAATTGTCAGCTCCCTGGTTCTCGTGGCAGTACGAGGCTGCCCATGAGCACGTACTTCACTCCACTTCAAAGCAACACAATTTTAACCGCAATATCTTCAAGGGCTTAAGTTAAAAGATCCGGCGATCTGTGTATGTGTTTGTGCACGCCCTCGATGATCATAAGGACACACTGGGGGCTGCTGCTGCTGCTGCCGAGTTTCTCGTGAACAGTGACGGAGCTTTGCGAAGAAAGTCGGAAAAATTATCTTAGTCACGTACGGGGCCGTCACAGGCGCGCCCGTGAAACGCTTCTTGCGCGACAGCTCCGATGACATCCGGGCCCCGGGACGTTATCCTGTGACGCCGGGGTAACTGCCGTGTAACCCTTCGTTTTTCTTTTCCCTTTCCCTCCCGCTTCCTATTGAATTTTCCAATAATCTCGGAATCGATATTTTATGAGTTATGAGAGCTCCTTGTTGAGGGCCAACGTCAATCTTTACCGCCACCGCCGATTCCATCCCTTGTTATCGAGGCCTTTGGTGCACGCAGAAGCAGGGGGGACGGAAAAGTGGAACCACTTTCCTTGTTTGCTGAGGATATGACCCCAGCTCCGGTTCCGCTTTCGCTGTGAACCCTTTTCAGGAGATAAGGGTGCCGCGCCTTAGCTGTCTTAAGAGTGGACGAGCTGAATGTGTTAATTCGCGACATTATTCTCGTAATTTCTGTTACACTCTACCGTCTGCGTAAGAACAGAAACTGTTTGATGTTTTAATTTAGTTATTTCTTTTTCACGTATCTCTGCGCGTGCAATCATCAAATGGAACAAATAGTGGTGCGTAATGCAGCTGTCGAAGGAGGAAGTTTCGCTCAACCCGCACAACGACAACCGTTTTAATTATATTAAAAAGTTTTCGGTGTTCCCAGCCGTTGGCCAGTCGGTCGATGGTGGACTAAATCGATGTCTACATAGAGCCGGCGCACACTTCATCGTCCTCGGAGTGCTTTCCTGTCGCAGATGCATATTTCACAATTTCATTTTGTTTTCTATGTTTTCGAGAGTCGCTTGTTGCAGGCTAGGACTAGAGAGCCGTCACGATGAGTCGGTTCCATCCAGATACTTCACGTGTAGGGGCCTACATACCGATACACACCACTTTTGCTGCGTAGGGTTTTAAAAATTCAACGACTCTTTCATCCCGCGGCATGCACTCCCGGGGCGCTCGAAGGACGAAAGGGCACCCGCCCGCCTAGCACCAACAGAGGCTTTGTTGTAACAAACGGATTTTATAAACCGGTCGGGTGTGTGGCCAGGAAGTTTGGAGTTTTCTCCCGGACACGGAGCGAGCTGCTGCATCCGCGTCCATTAATTCCTGCTGGTGCCCGCTAGGGGGGACCGCTTTGTCTTGATCTGGAAATCAGGCGCGGTGGAAACTAACCCCCCCTATAATGCTCTCTGCAAGGTGCGAATATCTCGGCCGACGGGTCGATTATGCCCCTCATAGGCCGCGTTCTGGGAGCGCCCACTGAAGACGTAGCGAAAACAACACCCCCCCCCCCCCCCAAAAAGGGCGGATAAGCAAAAAAGAAATGTTGTTTTATGCTCTCTACGCCGCGCCGCCCAAGAGGGAAAACCATTTTACACACGATAGCACAATAAATATCCACTCCTTGCGCGCGCCACCTTTCTGTCGCCTTCCGGGTTGCTCGTCCCCCCCTAGGGTTTATTATACGGCGTGCGGGTATGTGTGCGTACCGTGTCCTGAGAGGAAATTTGAGATTCCGCTTCCCTATGTCACACAGCACCGTTTGCGCCCGCGACCGTTGGTGTGGAAAGCATAAACAAATGGCAAAACAAAACGAGCGCACCCCATTTCTGGCGGCCACTCCTGTTGGTGGGTGTGTGTTGTCGGGACTTTTGGGTGGATTTCCTCGCCCCGGTTCTCTACGTCAGTTTTTCTCCCCCAACGCGTCCCCGGTGGACTGCACGATTTGATACAAAGTTAAGTGGATGTTGTGGCGCTGGGTGCGCCGAGCAGAAATCCGTGGCCATCAGACGCCTGAACTGAAAAGTCCCGGTTGCCACAGGACATAAGAGCGGTAGACTCTCCGACTCCGTGCGCGGGGACACCCTTTTGCTTCAATATTATTTTCCAAACCAAACCTCTCCGGTTCGATTCGGAAAATGGCGACGCGTTAAGCGTGCGAAGGGGAAAAGAATTTCAATTAATGCGAAATGCGTTTGCTGTTTTGCGGTCGGCGAACAATTTGCATCAAAACAGAGGCGGCAACACTTGACTGATCGCCGCCCAACTTCCCCCAATGGCGTCGCCTCCGGCAGCACAATAGAGCCGCGTGCTGGGTTCGGCTGGCGTTGAAGCTGACTGGCCCACAATTGCGTACATTAAGAGGCCACAGGAGGGACATCATTAAATTTCCTCGCTATAGCTGTGTTCCATTTATATTTTCCAAAAAAAATACGAAGGAAATTCTCGCGCGCTCGTACCGCTCCATACATTATTCTACGTGCGCGTCGCGCAACTAATGAGAGCACTTCACGAATCAACCAGACGATTGAGCTTCGTTAACCGTTCGCCGATCAATACTTGGCCGGCTACAAATTTGTACAGGAATCACGGATAACATTGGCTAGAAGTGGAACGTTGAGTAGAATGGTACCAAACTTTTGGTTCCTAATAGGTGGACACTCAACTTTCAAGCATTCGAACGACGCTGTGAACAAAATGGTAGCTAAAACTCGTAGCACGATGGAAGAAGTCTACAAAAAGCCACTACCAAATCCAATTTAAGAGTCTTCGAGATGATGATTTTTGGATCCAGGGGCGCCTTTGATGAGATCGGCTTGGCGTTATCCATTAAGAGCTACTGAACAAGCACACGGCAGTCACCACACTGCTAAAATACAATCTTCCACAACCCATAAAACTTCCATTGCCATTCTAATAAATTCTAGCAACGTCTTGTAGCGAAAAAAGAAACATTCTTTGATAAACGAGAACGAACGCAACGCGTGACGTAAGGATATTTGGATGTTGAAAAAGAGAACGTGTTCCTCCGAATCCTCATCCTTCTGACTGGCCAAATCCGAATAGGCAGATTGTGTAGCGAAAAGACCCTCGCGAGTATGCTGGCAAAGGTTTTTCTCCTGTGGTCAGAAAGGATGGCAAAGTTTTTACTCCCGCGCGGGTGTCTGTGGTGGCCCTGTCGGTTCGCGCTGCGGGCTTCCGTGTGGTCCGGCGTTTGGTCGTTGGGAACTTCGGGGCAAGTAATTTTGATGTTCACCAGCGCTCCTGCCGTCTGGTTGCCGACGACTCACACGGGCACGACCTGCACTAAAACTCTTCTCCGTCGGGCGGTCCGATGCAAAAACGTGCGCTGGTCACGCAACGGCATATGTTTGTTGAACCCGCCAGCCGCGAGTTGTTGGACACTGGCTGGAAGTATACTACGTTTTTGAGACCGGTTGAGGATTTACACCACCCCGCTGTCGGCGGCGTAACGAAACATGTGGTTTTGGCTCGGAGAGTCGGACGAATGGAGCACACCGCTCGGGACCTATGGTGTGATGTCTGCTCTCTCTACCACCGCGTGTGATCGCTTTTTGCTGGCGAATTGGTTCACTGCAGTTCAGAGAAGTAGAGGAACGGAAAAGGAAAAGAATACCGCGAACCTCTAAGGCCGGCGACAACATATGGCCAGGGCCTGGGCCGGCGAACCCGGCGCGGTAATCTCATTTTCATAATTATGAGCTTTCCTAATCCACACGCCTCTCGCGACCACGGTTTCGCCGCAAAATTGTGTCTCATGGCGCAGTGGAGTGCCATAAATTTATCAGAAGATGGTAAATTTTTGATACACTCCAAACACAAGCACGCAGAGAACGTGTGTCACCGTCGGATCCTAGTATGGGGCCCGGTTAGGGCCGTTCGTGGCGAACTTGGCGAAACAATTATCGATTGTACTGCGCCAGTGCCGTCGTGAAAAATTCATTTCGTCCTTTACCACGGTTAATCGAAAACACGAGCCCGGGCTGCCCAACACTTTTCCCAAACCCCTATCAAGATGGAGCGATTTCTGAGAAGTTGGCGGAGTCGACTGGAACTATACAATTGATAGAGGGCACCGCCAGCCGGCACAACTTGACCTTCGAGCGAAAAGCGAAAGCCATCACCGAGGACACTGTGTGCCACTAAGGATTGCTTTAATAACCTCCGATTTAATAATGCATACCCAAATCAAACTTCATCGCCAGGGAACACACCATTCACCAGCGGCGAGTGGCGAAGTTTTCCGGTGCACAAGACCTCACCGACACGCTCTGCACTGCAATGGCGCGGCCTTCATGGTGTGTTGCACTACCAGCAATGGTACGTCGGTGGGCGAGCACCTTCCAAAAGTACCACCCCACGCCCGGGATCCGATTAAGTAAAGAGAAAGGCTAAAGATTGAGTTTTCGCCGTCTGACGAGTGTAGGTTTAGACTCCACGCTATCGTTTAACCGGCAGCACCCGAAAAGCACGGTGGCAATCAAAATTTACCTCTCCGGTAAACCAGGGTTCGCTTTAGCAACTATTTGGCCAGCAGGCGACATTTTGCCAAACTGTTTCAAGCTCGAACCCGTCGCCTCCGGCCGGTTAGGCTACATTCTATCGCCATAATTTTCGAACTTTCTCCTCAATTAACAGTTCCATAAAATGTTTGCCCTTTATTTCCAGAGTGGCGGTCCACCGACAGTCGGCGACCCACTCCGGGTTTCGGAGATCCGTCAATCAACGGTGTTCTGAACGGTGCTGACTCGCTAGCCCTCTTTCCCTTCGTCGTGACAGGTAAGTAATTAATTAGATTGGAAACAACACCGCCGGCCCCGTAGCCACCGCGGGGCCCGTAGCGAGCGTGGCGTGTTTAATTGCTTAATGTTTGTTGAATCGGAAAATGAAGTTTAATTAATCCGCACCACCCTATCGAGTATCGAGAAGGAACTGCTTTTCTGCGTGGTCTGGCTGTGGCCACCGCCCCTCTTTTCGGGGTGCATCTGAACCACCGAACCGAACGGGGAATGAATGGAACTTCCGGGAAGGGTTAATTTTGCTCGCCAAATTAGCCAACAACAGTTTCAGTGTCTCACGTGCCTTCTTCATAGCAGTTTAAAGTTATGATGGGACTTTAAACTATAAAGGAGCTGCTACTGGGCGTCCCGCATTAATTTGAAACCTCTGAATGGCTCGGCTTTGAGTCCTTTCTGACAGGCTTTGGTTTTGATTAAATCTCGCCCTCTCGGCCGAACGAAGATAATCCGTCACAGAGAACCGTAGGCCCATTGTGTTGGCGGCCAGCAGTGTCCGGCATACAACCGCAACAATATTCACATCCCGCGCCCCGGTGGCTTATGTCGGCTCTTCGTCACACAGGACGTAGAGCCAATGGTTGTTTGACAGGCAAGGCTCAGCTTTTGGTGGCCTCTTCGGCGAACGCGGGACTACGGACGATTGTCCCGCCGGCTTTTCCTTCGCAAACGATACGGGTACGGGCTCAGCTGGAGCGAATGGGAGCCACTCGTTTACCACGTGCGGCGCCGCTCCGTTTCTGTGCGGGGCCGTGCTGTGAGTTTTTGAAATATCTTGACGCTAACGAAGTTTGTCGGCGCCTGTCCATCGCGCCAGGGCCACCCTCGGCGAGCGTCCTCGTCCTCGTGAGCACGTTCATTAATCAAAACCGCAAAAGAGCCCACCAAACCGGTGGTCGGGGGTCTCTCTCCGACATCCGGAATGGCGTGTGGCGTGAAGGGCGGAAACCGGCCTCCGCGCGCCACGCTCTTCAAACGCGAACCCCCAATTACCCGCGAACAGCAAAGGTGACACTCTCGGTTTGCCGCGAACGGCCGGGCGTACGGTGGCGGCCAGGTGTCACCAATCGACGCTACATATTTCATAATCGAGCAGCGCCACGCTGGCAACATCACCACCAAGTGGGGTTGGCTTTCGGGCTCGCAGTGATTGATTTTCATGGTGACGTAAAACACGCGCGGCGCGGCGCGAAAAGCCCCGGCCAGCCGATGCTGCCCTGCCGGGGCCGCCACGAATCGATTTACGATGTTGTGCTCACTCGTCGTCCTGCGGAAGGCCGTGCCACACTTTTTCACACCCGCAGCATGATTTCGTTTTCATTTTTGTGCCAATCCGCACAACGGGAGCAAGGTTCTCGCACGGAAGGATTTTTCCGAGGCGGACGCGCCCATTGCCACAGGCAAACTTTTCCTAACGCGCCATGTGCGCGCCAGCAGACTGTCAGTAGCTTTATTGAGCTGATCGGCACCGGCCAACGCGGTATGGTTTTACTCGGACTTCATATTTTTGCCGTCGAAAAAACGATAAAACCATCCTCGAGCTGTGAAAGCTCCGGCTCTGCGGCGGCTTTGCGGGTGCGAGAGCATTATCGGGCCGCGCGCGTCCAGTGAAACGATTTGGTGTCTAAAGCTCAGAATAAACTCTAAAAGGATTAGCGCCAAAAATAGCGCCGTTTTGTGGACGAAAGTACTCAACTGAAGCGCAAACTGTCGAAGAATATTGGCCCAATACCCCACTGCTGATGGACGGAGGACGAGGCTTCGGGAAGACAAACAGCACAGAGGCTGGTCCTGGTGCGATGCTATTTTTGGAGGACGCGCTTACCAGCCCTATTTATTATGTGTAAATACTGGCGGTTATTTATAGTTCTTGGTCGAAGCGGCTGAGGCGCTGCCGGCGTAAATAGGAAAACTGTTTACACGCAAAGTTTCAGAAAGAATTTCGAGAATTTCGATGAAAATACCGAGCACACACTTCATTTTGGGATGATTTATAGAGCGACGAAAGGAAGGATACGTTTCTCCCCAAAGTGGTGGCCAACCTGTGCAAAGTTTTTCTTTTGATAAATTTACTTTATCGATGCTTTCAGAAGGAGTTGCGGTCGGTGCTCTTTGGTGGGTTTTTGTCCGCCCGTGGAACCCTACGGAAAGGCAACTGGCGAATACATTAGGGAATGGTGGAAATTTATGCGCCACCAGGAGATGGGGCCTGAATCTTCATATACCAGTAGCCACCAGCGAGACCAGCGATGTGATGTTTCTTTCGACTCCGATAAAGCTTGTTCCTTTGCCTTGGCTGGCCCACGCCCCCTAGATTGATTTTCTCGGATAAGTCTATCTTCTTCTGGTCACCCACCCAAGGCGCCGTGTCCTATCGGGGGTCCGATGCTCGATCGATGTGCAATCCTCTAGCTCTCGCTCCGGGTGGCTTCCGAGTGGCCAAAACTGCAATCTTCGGTGACGCAACGAATATCTGCTCGAGCGGGAAGATTTTCTGATGCGTCCAAAAAGAGTGAGCTTCGGAACGTAATTGGCATTCCGCTCTCTAGCGCAACAATAGTTGGGACGAGTTTTCCCGAAGAATCCCTTTTTTCAGTTCGCCTACAAAAAGTGCCAATCGCAAACCCGCTGGCGGCGAAATGCTTTGTTTCGGATTCGAAAAATGGTACCATCATCCGCCGCCTAAACACGCATAAATTGTTTTTCTTCGGCACTTTATCCGACGGTTTTGGCGTGATTTGTTGTTATTGTTGTGCAAGACCCGCACCCGAGCCCGAGATCTTCGGGCCCCGTTTATCTTTGTATCGTTGGGCTGTGTGCTGAAATTTATAAACCCAAGATGCTGCCGTCGCCGCGGGCTGCTGCTTCGCCGATTTCCGAAGGTTTCAATGCCAAATTCCTCCCGAACCTCCCGGCCTGGATTTGAATATCGATCGGGCGGTGCGACGCAATGTTAATTTCACTCTCCTACGCCAAATTCTTATCCTTCGGAACCTCCTCGAAAGGTTTGCGGGAAACGGGCAAACATCCTAATAGATATCGCGCACCGTAAACGCTGGAAAATGGCGATGGAGAATTTTAAGACTGCGCTGCCTTCACGCGTTAAGCACGTTTTTAATTTCGATCCACCTCGCCAGTCAGTTCACGCTACAGTTCGAAGTCGCGTGGCGTGCACCGTGGATGGTGGTTGTGGTCCGTAGGCTGCGTTGTTATCTGCAAACATCGTAAGCTACTACCAGACGTTACGGAATGCACGTTTTTCTGTTGAAGAAGAAGAATACACGCGAAAAATAAGGATTAGGAGGAAACATAACGGCCTAAGGAGCGCACGTACCACCGGACCACGTGAAGGGCATGTGTGATAAATGGCACGAGAACTGGCGGCGCGTCCACCTTCATAAACACTTGTGAAAATGGGCATCGCAAACACGCTTCGCACCTGTGTCTTATGAGACACGGGGGGCGCCCGGTAGACATGGCGCCGTCGGCATCCTGGATCCGTGTCACCATGGCATGCACAAAACAAAACGCCAACCGGAAGCTCACAAGGGCGGAAACACATGCACATCAGTTTTTCCGCCTCGTTTGTGGTGCCGGAAAACGAGAGATTTTCTGAGGCAGCTGCATCCATGTTCTTTGAAGCTGGCAAATGTTTCTCCGAAAGGACATCTACTCGTTTCGCATTGCTGTCAATAATTCTCGGGACAGTTTTTCTTTCGTGTGGTGCACGTTGAACGGATACGTCGAGCATCTCCAACAGCAGAAGCTATGTCTTGGCTAGGAAACTATTGCTTCTTCGGAGCACTGTCGGACGATTGTGGTGATAAAATCACCGTGGCTGGGTCGCTCTTTAAAGGGAACCACCGACGAGGATAGAAAGCTTCTGACCATAACGATGTTATCCAACCGTAACTCGTTCTAGTACGCGAAAAAATAACGTCAGTGGATAAGAAAGTCAAACGGACTGGTGTGTTGTGGTAGTAGCTAGGTTCGTGAACGGAATTCCAATAATTGTTCCGTCATCATCAACATAACTGCATGAGGTGATGTACACACGCTGTCGTTTTGGGGTAGCGCATGCGCTGCAATTTTGTACTGTGGAGCTTATACGATGGCGATGGCTGTCAGCCACGGCCATGCACTTGTTTACATCGTGAAGCAGTTCCTGGAAGTCCGTTAACGAAGTGGACAGGACAGACAAATTAATAGATAGCTGTCGGTGAAAGTTTGATGAGTTTTCATGTTTCGGAATTAGGTGATCGGTAAAGCAACGCTAAGAGCAACAACCACCAGGTGAACGAGTGTGTCAGTCCCACAGAACAGCTTATGATCAAGAGAAAGAAAAAAACCCGAATCGCATTTTAGATTTAGTGAAACCACCCCGCCCAAAAGAGAGTGGCCAGGAGGCAGCTAGCTATAGTCGATTATAAAATCCAATTTATTATGTTCGATCATCGGAGCAGCAGCTGCTGGTGCCGGCAGGCGACCGGCAACCGGAAACTGGGTGGCACACCGACTGGCCCTTTTTACAGAGCCCCGAGGCTGTTAGACAGGATAAAATTGGCTATAATCGGTTCCAAAATTAAGGGACACACACGAGGGCCGAGGTGATTTAGAGCGAAAATTTATTACGTTCCTCATGCGAACGAGTATTTGCAGGGCGTAACCGGTCTGCTTTTTCGCAACTTTTTTTCCGTGATCCATTTTATGACTTCCGGTTATGTTTTCCGTCGCGCAATAATTTCTTCCCCCGTCTGGGCAGCCAGCGAGCTCCAGGGAGCGGTCGGTCTTGTTATAGTTTCCAATAGCCGTGAAAGTATCTCGTCCAAAGGGCTGTGCAGGGACTGGGTCGGCAAGGGTTGATTTATGATAAGGTGTACATCTGCTTGACCGTACCTACTCGTGCTGCTGGGTCGTCGCTATGCTTTTGCAGCGCAAAATGGCGAAGAATGTGCGCTGAAAGCCGCGTGCGTTTCGCTGGAATGGAACTGGAATGACCAGCGAAAATGCTAACTTACATTGGGGGAAGAAAATGGGAAGCGAACACATAGAGCTCGGTTTCGTCCCATATTGTTCACCGTACATACATCCACACACTAGCGAGCAACATCCGGTCGAGGAGGTGGAGCAAAAATATGAGTTTCATAAATTTCATGCTGTTCAAATTCTTCCCGATAAAGAATTTGCTTCGCCCATGCTGTTGTACCCGGCAGCTCTTCCCTCACATACTCGAGCATAGTTTTGACTACGCCCCGGACATGGCATGAAAAGTATTAAACAAGGCAAAAGGATCAGTAATTGAATTACCTTTTTTGCGGATGACGAGAAAGAACCGCTTCGTAACAGGTGGCAGCCATCCACCCAAAAAGGCATGTCGAGTACCCACGGTTTTTTTTTCGGTTACTTCATCGAAGAACACACTTTTTTCTTATGCTGGTCCCGGTGAGTTTCTAGCATAGCCGGGCACAAATGCACCCTTTTCGAGGGGCTTTGTACAGTGCGGAGTGGGGTCATGCGAGGGAAATGTTTTGCAAATCACAAGATACCTCACCAGAAAGAGGTAAACAGCCACAAAATGTCTGCGGTTTATGGCCAACAGATGGAGGCGTGCGTGGGACCATCTTTTACTCTCGCGGCAAAGGTGGAAATAAAGCACACGGCAGTGAAAGAAAACCCATCATCATCGACCCTTTTGAGGATAAATATTCAACAGTCTGTGTGCCACGTGGAAAACCTGCCTCTAGCACTGTGAGCGAGCACCAAAGTCTTGTGGGAGTTCCACGACCTGGGATGAGTGGTGAATGTTCTTCCCACACGACACATGGCGGCTGGCACAGACATCGGCATCATCCCGGCGTATCACTATCGTCCTTCGAGGCTGCATATTTCTTGAGACGCGGTTGGTGTCATCTTGGCCGCAGTCTTTCGAGCGGAAGTAGCCTGGGACCACGGATAGAAAAGAAACTAGACCTTGGCGCGATCACACAACGGCAGCCACATCCCTTTCAGGCATCATCTGTCTGGTGCAGTAGCGCGTGGCAGTGGCCGACCAGAATCAGCACACACAGGAACAGGTTGCTTTATATTTGTGACAGGAAATCTAATCTGCTGCTGCTGCTGCTGCTGTGTAACAAGCACCGATCTTGCCGTCGTCCTTGCCGCTTGAAACAGCACACAATGACGGCAGCAGCAGCGGATGCGCTGTGAATATAGTGCTCTCCATTCGATGGTGGTTTGATGGCTCAACGAACGAATTCCTTCTGCCATCTTTAGACGTAGTTCGATGGAAGGTATTACCGACGCAAACCAGATGAGGCCGATGCATCGCGCGCGCTGAATTAGTTCGCCAGTTAGCAATTAGTTGTGCTTGAGCAAAGCACACCCAGGCGCTGCCGATTACGGCGATACGCTTATGTCGGCGCAAAGCCCTGGTGCCAGCTACCGTGCCAAGTGTTCTGGCCTGGCTGGTCCTGGCTAGACGGACGGACGTTGAGTTTGCCGCATTCAGCACCATTTTCTTCGCCTCAGTAAACCTTTTTAATGATGGCTCCTTGCGCGCTCCTCAATCGGCACAGCGACGATAACCGTCGGACGGTGATCCGTCTGTCGAGAGTCACCTTAAGAGCTTAATTAGTGCGCATTATAGTAGTTTTATAGTTCAGTTTCCACCGGCTCGGTGTGACGTTGGGCCCGAGACTGGATTGAGTCCGGTAACTGGCTTATGGACCTCATTCGGATCACGTGCATTTCAGCTGCGGAAGCAAGCTTCACGGGCACATTCACTGCATTCGCCAAACATGGCCCACTGAAACACGGATCAATCTGGTCCACAACGAGCTGAATTCATCAATAGTGAAGAACGGTAGAGAAAAAATTTAATTCAACGTGACGATGACGACAATAGATTAAAATAATGAATATGTTCCATCAAATGGAGAAGATCAGGGAGAACAAAGTTGTTGATATGTCCTGCGTTGGCCCTTTGAAGTTGGCCTCAGAATCGAGGCCACGCCAACATGTTGCTATTTTTGCCAGTGGGGACAGCAGCACGGTGAAAAACTCTGAATAGACCTAACCTTCGGTGAATGTTTGTTTTTTTCCGGCCAGTAACGCCATTGCTGGATATTAGCCCTCTGATAACCTTTCTCTAGCTGCTGGACATTTTTACGTTCGACTCGAAAGGCACGGAGTACCACCACCCGGGGCAAGAGTGCAGCAAAATCAAGTACAAACAACCCTGCCCATCCGTGACCCGTCGCGTGCTCTGGCCACCCAGAGCGTGGAAGGGTTTTCGTCCTTCGTCCTCCCGGTTAACATTTTCCTCGAGCGAAGTGTTTTCGAACGACCAATCGACCTGGATTTTTTTTTCACTGTCAACTTTTGCGAACGGACCAGAGATACGGATCCTTTGAAAGTGTGTGCCTGTGCCGGAGTGTGTAGGTTGTTCGCCAGGATGCTGTTCTCTGCGCTTCCGGCACTGTGTCCATGACGCACTGCGACATGATGTGCTCCGCTGGCACAACATTCCGGTGTTCGATGATGTGATGGAAGAAAATAGGTGGAAACCCTGAAGGGGCTTTACTAACTAATGCTCTCCCGTGAATGCATTAAAACTGCCATTCGGATTGGTAGCTTTTCAACCGACTAACTCTCTGGGACATGTAAATGGAAACTCACAAAAAGTAATGCTGTTCACGACGGCTTACCCGCAAAACACACGTCTCGGTTTACGAGGGGAGTGATAATTTTATTTGACCCCAAACCTAATGGAACGGCGCAGCAGCTCGTGGGCAATCCAATCGAATCACGTTTCCCTGAATCTCGGCTTTCTATGCGCCTGGCTGGCACCTGGCAAGCGGCAGCCCGGGACGCCGCGCCGATGTGTACCACCCGAAGACAAGTAAATCATTTATTCGTGCCCCAGCAATCTGCACTCCATCATCCAGAGCCTTGCCAGAGCCTGCACAGCGTGATCGGTGAAATTGGATATTGATCGCAAATGGTTCGCCAGCAGCAGCAGCGGATCGGTCGGGTACTCGGAAGTTTTGCGACGACCAACACCGACAGCAGCAGCCCCCTGGCAGGAGCCCCACCGCATGTGTAATGTATTGGAAAATTATACCGTTATGCTGCACCGAGAAGGACGGACAGGACAGAACCAGGGACAGGACGCGACGGTGCGGTGCAAATTGAATGCGGTTTTTCTGTGACAGCAGTTCAATTTGGTCCAGAGTGCCCGCGCGTGTCTGAGTGATGTTTCGAAGTTGTTTTCCGTCTGTCCCGTGAACGGTTCTGGACCTGACAGAGTGGCTCCAGCAATTGTTTTGCGCTAATGATCTGCTTTGGATGGCCTGCGTCCGAAATGTAGTCCTTGCTAAAGGATTTCTTTCATCGACAGCGACAATCCAGCCTGTGTCACTTTCTCGCTGACATAGTCTGGTCACTTGACACATGACTTTTAGTGGCCATTGTTCCCATCAGGTAGCAACGACAATCATAACGGTGGTCCCCGAGTTGACATTTTTGGAAAAGGGAGCGAGTAAATATTGATTTTCAGGTCGCCCTGTAGCGTCCGTCTACGCTGGCATGTTGCGAGCTGTAGGCGCGCTCGATTGGGTCGGGTTCCGCTCGATGGCAAGCAATGTGGCTCTCTGCTCAGTCTACCGACAGCACTGCGGCAGAAGTCTCTTGGGCGGTCCCCAACAGGAGAATAATGATGCACGGTGGCCCGTGGTCAGCGACAGGCCGGCGGTGCCAGCAAACAAGCAATCATCAACACACGGAACAATTCATCCATTCTGGCTACACGTCAGGTGCCGTGGTGGGATACCATAAATGCGTAGATAGCAACATAAATAAATGAACACGCAATATTGGCCACGCTGGCCCAGCACGGCGGAAGTGCACGTGGAATGCCGTACCGGCGACTTTTTGTTCAATATTAATTGACGGCCGACCAGACGGTCCGTTTTTTTGTGAACTGAAATTTTCATTTCCACAATCCTGGCCCTCTCGAGTACGGGTACGGGTGCCCAAGTTGGAGTGTAAAAATCGACCTCCCCAAAAGGAGGGATGGCGCATGCTGGACCTTCTCTGGCCCCCATACGGCTGAGTATGGCTGAGTTGGATCGAAGCCACCGAAGCCAGTCGTGAGGTGTGGCGGTGTACCCTTAGGCTTTCACGAGCCTCTGGTGGCGCAGCGCTGTAGCGAAAGAAACAACAACGCCCGTCAGTGGCCACCATTCAATCCGATAGCGCGCTGCACTTGGGCGTGTTGGGATTGAAAATGGGGCTATGCTTGCAAGTCATCGATTCGTTTGGTGGTTATTTTTTTCGTAATCGAAATGCAACTCGCGGTAAAAACTCGCAATTACTCAAACAAATCAAAACAGCCCGAATCGAAAGCCCTTTTGATGGGATATCAAAATGCACCTCTCCAAAAAGGCACGATTCTGAGCGCAAGGGATCCAGTTTTGTTGCCGTTCGATCGATAGAGATTCGCTTGAGTGGTTCCACCGCGCGCAAAAAGTGTCGATCTCTGATATTTCGACACTTTTGCGTACACTTAGCCCCCGTCTTTTGGGTGTGCTTGTGACGTGGTTTGAAATTTAAATTAAATCCCCAACTCGAATCAATTCTGGCGAAGAAAATCGAAAAACTTTGCCGACATCGTTATGTGGCCGGCCGATCAAAATGCGTGATGGAAAAAGAGGAAAAGTCTGAACATCGCAATCGTAAATGTTTGAGCAATGTAAACTTTTTCTGTGCTGTTTTTGAGGAAGCAGAAAGGAGTGCAGAAAAGTGGTTTCTTTCCCTTTTTTTACAATCGTCGCGAAGAAGTTTGCGTTTATTTGCTCACTCTTCAGACGGCTTCCGCCAAAACAACATCTAACCCGTGTGCGCCCGCAGGCCCTGTGATTGATGCTCCTCAAACGGAACAATGTCCGGAACGGCCAAAGAAAACGCCCAAATCTCGATAGTCCCGCCGAAGATAAATCAATGTCTATCTCGAGAGCTGGAAGACGCTAGACAACACGAATCAGTCACGAAGAAAGTGGCCGTTCCGGTTGACGTTCGGTTGAACCGGAACTGTAGTATCCAGCCTGTGGAAAAACCCCATGAAGAGGGACACCGCAGTCGACATTCGACTGTTTTGTGCAAAATCGATTCAAATTGCAACTTCCGAGTCTGGTTCGCAAGTGGGGTCCCCTATTTCTTCTTCACAATTCCCATTTAGAATCAATAGTCTGAAAATTACATCCACTACGCAGTAGCTCCCTACTTCTTCAGTTCGATTCTGCCTTGTCCTTCGGGAACCAAAATCGGGCCCGATATGGGAAATGAACAAATGCAAAAGTAAACAACTTAGAACGTTGTGTACATGATAGGAAATTTGCGTCATTGTGTTGGAGTACTGTGTTCCGCAAGACCAGCCAGGGCCGCCCTTTTTGCAGTGCTGCTCTAACCCGAGGACACACCGCGGCGTTTGCCAAACAGAGACCCATAAAGGTTGGCGGAAAATTAACAATAAACAAAGCCTGCATGATTAATGTGATTATGTTTCATGGTAATTAAAATAGAATAAATGGCAAATGCTCTCAATTCTGTTTAATGGCCGGCCCCCCCGGGGAAACTCCAATGCTCTCCAGTGCGCCGTTCGTAGCGAAATAAATGAGCATTTTAGCTATCTGGCACACTAGTGGGATGGTGGCCACAGGATCACGAATTGCCCTGTTTTCATATTCTTTTTTTTCTGTCGGACAAAAACTGTGTCTCCCAACAGGGCGGCAAAGTAGAAACAATTTAAAATTATATGTTCATTCACTTGTCCAACAGTAGTGCTGGGCGCGCACAGGGTATGGAGGTGTCCGCTGATGCAGCACCCGCGGGTCTATCTCTTGTTTGATGCATACAAATTTATTAATGACCCCGGGGGCGGCAGACGGGGACAGTGCATGATGTTATTTTGCGCTACTGTTGCGTATGCAATTGCTGCAATTATACATGAAAACCATATGGAACCGGCAGATGGCAGGATATCGCAAATTAAACCGATTACCCCATGGACCGGTGGCATTTGTTGTTTCACTGTTCATTTGCGGACCTTCACACTTGTGTTTTGATTGGGACCCCTATCGGATACAGCTCTGTTCTGATTGTGCCTTCGTGATGGTATCATTAGGGGTCTGCAGTAACGCCTGTTTGGTAAACTGACTGAATAAATAAACTTGGAAACGACCCGGTTTAACCAACTTTGTCACAGTAGAGGATGGCCCAATTCCTGCTCAAATCCTCTCTGCCCAACGACTGACAGCCTGAGAACCGGAAACTCTGTCCGATGCACGAAAGCATTAAATCCTCATCACCATCGCACCATTCAATTAGTTAGGCGAGTACTTTGCTTTTCCTTGTTTCTTTTCCATTTTCGGGGCCTTTTGGAAACTCGTCAAGGAGGAGTTTGTGGACGAACAGAGAAAAAAAACAAGGTTTCATCACTCATTGAAGGGCATAATTCTACCCTCATCACTCCGCGCACTTTCCATTACTGCGGATAACATCATTACAAACAGCGCGATAACTGCACGAGCGATATCCTCTGCTGTCCTGACTCTTCGCTGTACAAACGAGGCAAATTGCAAAGGCGCTTCGCTGCCCCTAGCCGGCCCTAATGGCACGCATAATGCGTATTCTAACTTAATAATTTGCTCACGGTTTTTGGGTTGCGTGTATTCCACGTGGCACCGAAAATAACTTCCACCCATGTACGACCTTTGGAAGGTCCTTTCCGTGGCCACACGTGCCGCGCGTCGTTGCGTCTACTTATCAGCTGGACGCTTCGTCATCGCCGCGTTTAATTTCGCAAAAATCAAGCCACTTGTGTGGTGTCCTACGCGATCTGCGTTGCTTCAACTCCTTGCTTTGATTTTCTAAGACGAGTTTCTAAGTCAAACCCCTTCTGGGCTTTAAGGCGCCAGATTTTTAAAGACTGAACACGATACTACGGGCTAGGGTGGTCGCAGATTTTGCAGATTAATTCGATTCCCACAAACAGCTCATCACAACCCCTACGCATCCGAACGCCGCCACGTTTCTCAGCTGGGTGCCCTTTTCGGTTCTTCGGATGAATAATAACTACTCACGCATAATTTCCACCACTGTCATCATCGTAACGTAACCTCCCGAAACCTGAAACCGGATCAAACACACCCGGGTGCTGCGGAACGTTAACGAAGAATTCGGAAAGGGCAGATTAGAGTGGTTCCCCGTTTACTTCACTATTGTGGGCCTTAAAAGGGATGATTATGCCTCCTGGGGTCGGCGACACCTCGTCGTCGGTTGAGGGCGGCTACTTTATCTGTTACATTTCCTCGAATTAGTGCTTCTTTCGTGGCGTTTTGTTTTTGTCAACACGCTGAACAGTTCCTTAAAATCTCTCCGGCACAACGAGTGCTGCTACCGGTCCCGGATTTAGAGATAGTCTCGAAATCCAGTTGTGAATAACTTGCTCCCTTTTAAAGCTGCAACTCATCTCTGTGCAGTCTATGAATATATTGTAATCGGGAGGCACTTGGGAGCTTCGCCAGTTCCTTTTTTCCCATCCCGTCATTGTGTCTGTAGCCAGACGGACAGTTTTGATTTTTAATGTGCCTGAACGTCAGAGGCGCGAAGAGTTTTGTCCATGTCTCAATTCGCTAGTTGCTCACAACGTAAGTGACAAGTTCAATTGAAGCTCCCCGTGGCCACAAGTTTACAACCTAACTGACGTTGGCATGTTTTATGTTCATTAAATATTTGAAACGCTGGCTACGGTGCAATCATCCCGGAACCCTCGGATTCCGTGGCGCGAAGCATACAGAGGAACCACCCTTACCCAGCGGTTGACAGCAGCCGGATGATGGGATGTATGTAAGCCCAGATACACATCGGCAACATATCGTCCCTGTACTCCACGGACGGGGCTTTGTGTTCCCTTTTGGGACAGCTGGAATTCGGTGTGAGGCATGTCTAAGCCCAGAGTGTGAGACATTCTTCGGTATGGAACGGAATAGATACCGACGTCCATTAAAACCCAGCGGCCTGAAGGTTGCAGTCTGTACCGATAGTACTTCTGCCGACCCTCTCGTGATGGCGCAGGAAGGTTTCACAACAGAGACATTCATTTGGACACGCCCTCACTCTCACCGGATTGTCCTCGGCTCCCGAAGTCGAGCCTGTGAGGCAGGATTTATGTCAGCAATTGAGCTACGAATTCTGCCCGCTCTGCCGCAGTGTTGTCGTGGTGTCAGAAAAGATGACAAACTTATAAACAATTTATGCTACGGTTCTGCTTCGGCTCGGCCGTCGTAAATGGGATGGAAGGAATCCCCGGTGCCACCGTATCTGGTGCGATAATAATGAAGGGAATTGTGGAAGCCGGAATGCAAATGAAGGCGATTTGCAGATCACGCCGCAATTGCAATTGCGGACGAAGATTTATATGATGGACTGCCCTGCCACCAGGCTGGGCCGGCAGTTACAGTCTCATGTGGCAGCAATGGAATGGAAATTAAGCTATTTGTTGGGTCGAAATGATCAGCACGACCAGGCGCCTCCATTATTGCTCCAAAATGTATGTATCACGTGCAGGTGACAACCTAGCTCATACTCGTAACGGTGCTCAGAGACACCGAAAGATATTCGACAATGGAACTAAATGTACGAAAAAAGAATTCTCCGTTTTCGGTGTGCGCTTTCGAACCTTCGAACGCGGCGGTAATCATAATTGCCATCGTCATGAGCAACGTGTCGTGCTTTGTCAACCGCGGGCCCGGCTTGACGTGTCAATGTTTCATTCGTTCACTCGGTCGTTGGGTGCTACATTTCGGTTTACCTCAAGGGAAGGGACCATCAGCGAAGTCATAAAAAACTTACGAACCAAAGCAAATTTAATCATGTCGATAAAAGTATGGCGGGTAACGGAACAGTCGTGCCTGGGCAGTCGTTGTACCCAACTTTCGTGGCTCATTAGCAGAGAAGGTTCCTCGCTAGGATTGCGGTCACCCTGTGCGACCCAACTGACCCAGCTCTCCACAACTGCCACCCGAAACGACTGGACGTCCATCAGCGTTGTGGGTTTTGGAAAGTGTGACGCTGTTGTGGATTGCGAGATTCCCCCGTGAGGTCCAACTCCTTACTGCAGAGGTTATCTACTGACGCACGTGAGGGTCTTTCATTAGCTCAGAAATCTGCGACTGCCATTGCAGTGTCGCTCTCTGCTCCAACTAGACATAGATTACGCATAGTCTGCCAATAAGGGTTCAATTACGATAAAAGCCCATCCCCCCCCGTGTGCGACCCCAGCATCAGCCTGTGTCCCGTCACCAATATTCCTTTTCATATTTGTTCCCCCCTCGGATGGAAGCTCATCGCGCGCTGGGTGAGAAAAAGAATATCATTATGTGCAGAACATGGCGAGCGCAGAGCACATAATAAATGGGAAGCATCCTGGAGTCCTGGCGACGGCATGTCGTTTTTGGGGCCCAGCAGGGTGACGTAGACTTCATGACGGGTCTGAAATGTATGTTTGTATCAAAATCGATAACATTATGCGTCCGTCACTAAAAATAGATGTGTTCTCGGCGGTCCCGCGTTCCCGCTTCGCGCGACGACGATGGGGCGAAGAGTACATTACATGCGCACATCACCACACCCAGGCCGCTATCGATTGATGGACGGCACAAAAGGACCTTTTTTTGTCCTTCTTCTACCTTAAATTGGTGCCCTGATATGATTGTTGTAATGTGCGATGCTTCGACGTAACGAACCCGGCTTCTCGGTGATGGTTGCGGGGCCATCAGTCGATGATGGCGGATGGCCGGCAGCGGAGTATATTTTAGGATACTTTATGGCGTCGTCCAACGGCCGATTAACAGTAAAATGATCCGATTCATCTTCTACCTGCCTGTTTTGCAATTACGCTGCTTTGTGCCATAAATATCACAGAATATATTAATGCTGCTTCTCCGTGAGTCGATGCTTTTCGCGTCTCAGTGCGTTCCACAAGCAACATGGTTAGCAAATGAAGCAGAACAACGTTTATCAATGGATTCGCACCGTTCGCGGAATGAAATTGGAGCTGCCCCTGGATTCGCGGCTCGGTAGTAATTTCCAGTCTCAGGAACGCTTCGCCCTGTCTTGCTGTTGATTCTTATTAGCCTAACAAATTCTCGAAAATATCACAGTCAGGTGAGGTGTTTGGCACTTTGGGTATTCGGAGAAATCAGACACTTGTGGGGGGACGGCGCTTGATATATGCGGAGAAGAGGATGCAGAATAATATGAATGAATTTTTCACCGCGCACGCGGCGCGGTTCTTGTGAGAATCATCACAATTGGTGATTTTATTTACATAAGTAAGGCGTGATACACTTTTTGACTGCCTCTCGCTGCGCCGTGCCGAAAGTCTAAACTTTATCGTTTGCTCTCTTTCTCTGGGCAGGTACAGTTAAAGAAACGCCGGCACCATAGAGTTGACACCATCCTCCTTCGCGCTATGATGGGATCTTCTGCATTATGGTAAGTGATGATGCCATCTTTAACCTCGCGTCTAACGGTGGCACATGGTGCCCATGGGCCGATGGGCATGATTTTGCGAAAGAAGATTTGGGTACGTTTTTTTTCTTTCACGTGCGCCCTTCGTTTGCGATGTTTTTTTTCGGTAACGACGATTCGTCTTCCCGGCAGAGCGTTGCCATAAATCTTCCCATCTCTCTCGGCCGGGCTCGGCTTTGCTAGCCGTCCGCCAATGATTCTCGGTCCTGGCAGTAGCAGCAGCAGCTAGCCGGCAGCATTGTTCCCGGTGAAACAAATGCTTAAGCATTAATGCTGTTTCATTTTTTCCCCATCATATAACTCGCAGTGCCGCTCAGAAAGGCAGAAAGCGATGGATTATGGACTATGATTATGATGGTACTGGTGCTGCCGTTGTTGCTGTTGGCGGTGGTGCGGCTTGTTGTAGCTTTTGCCGGAGAGCAACGATGAAACATAGGGAACCGAGTCCAGCGCGCATTCGGTACAAGTTTGTCGCAAAAACTGCAGCCCGGGTTCGGGCAGGGCGGCCAACATGCGGCGCCAGCATGGTGGCCTGTGCAGCCCACACCCCGGCTCTGGCTCTGGCTCTGGTTCTGGTTTTGTTCTTTTGCGCTGGTCTGTCGCCATGTTATTTTTGGACCACGGCCAAGGAGAACATCGCCAAATGGGGCGCGCACTCAAATGGGGTCATTAGATTGGGGACCGGCTGACGATGACCGCGGTACGACAGGGAGACGGTGAAGCTATGCTTCATCCTCTCTCTGTCCTTTGTTTATCCCTTTGACTCGTTATCACTCGGTTCCCCGGGGCGCTTCGGGGAGGGAACTGGACCGAACCCGTTGAACGGGGTTACTGAAGTGACGAAGCATCGGAGCATATTGCTGCGATGGTCAACTGAAAAGAAGGATTTTGTGTTCTTGGGAAGACCACCATCCATCGTTTAGTGATCCAGCCACCAACCGTAAGCCCACTGACCCGAAGATAAAAGGACCACTAAAAAGTAGTAATGTGCAGCCCGTCCGTTAGTGTCGCTTGACCAGTTTAATGGCATTTTTTCGATCCTCCCACCGCGATGTTCGATTGTAATTTTGTAAACTGTGTTGGATTACGGCAGCTCTTCTCGTAAAAGGTTTTTTTTCTGCTAAAAATCGGTTGCGCTTCAATATAGTTTTATTTATTAAGAAGTTAGATAAATGTGGGATGCTTGATCGAATGAAACGGTGGGAAGTCGATTTTGAGTGGCTTCACTAACCTAGGTACCGTTAAACTGGGTGATGCTTTGGCTCGGATTGACCTTTTGATAACTTTTCGGTTTGTATTCTGCTGCCGGGTTTTAATGTCAAGTTAATCCGACCGTGCCTAATCCGTTGGAAACAGCATGACAGCACCATTAATAGGTTTTATATTTTTATTCCCGGAACTTTCTCTCGCAGAAACTTGTTTTGCATTCTAACGACCCCTAGTCGTGCAAAACGGATTGGAAAGAAACCACAAATTCCATGAAAAACCATAATTTTCATCCAACATTCCTTTTGCGTAAAGGCATGCCAACATGGTGAACTGGCTCCAGTAAATACGAGGATTATTCGAGACATCTGCCTTCCGTTGAAGTAATCCTTTCTGTAAGTGTTTTTGTACGCTGGCGAAAAATGGGCGACGCAAACGATCATATGATAACTCTTGAAGCAAGAGCTTGAAGAAGAGTGGCTTTTCCTGGGGTATTATTGAAAGCATTCTAGGAACGAGCACCTAACTTTGCCTCGCAAAATCGTGCACACAACATAAGATCTTCTCCGGCGGATGGTGGGTTAATGCACACAGCGATTAATTACTCATGTCTAAATAACCATTATGCTATTAGGGCCGGCCTACGCACGTCTGCAAACATCATCACGTCAGGCTTAAACCTCTGCCACAGAGCTAATGGGGCAGCGTTCGCAGCATCTCGTGTGGTGCTCCACCGCTGACAACACTTTTCGTTTCAGTTTTGCACCGTTTCAAAGCGGAACCACCCTTCAATCAGCTTCAGAATGAAGTTGTCAAATGTGTCGTCCTGCTTTTCTCCTGGAACTCTTCAGCAGGACCATCTGCTGCGCGCACCTGTCACTGTCAATGCCAATCGGTCATCCCTCCCATCCATCCCAGATGAGGCCATCCCTCAGCTTGGTCATTAAATGACGATCGTTCATTACGATCCCGAAAGCAAATAGTAGGACGTCGTGAATCGCCGGCAGCTTCCGAGCGAGCGTTGGAACACACCCACCGTCAGGAAAAGGAACATAGAACTCGCGCCGCCCCCTTCAGTTGGTGGCTTTAATCCTCCCGAATCGCCAACATAATGCTGTGGATCCTAGACACCGCACTGTTTTGCTGGTTCCTCCTCAATCAATCATTTTTAATGAGCGCAAACACCGTAACTGCGGAACAGGCGAATGTACTTTTTTGATACATCCTTCTCTACCGACACCACCGATTGGAGCATTGGAAATGGAATTTTATTTATTCATGGCGCTAACCGTTGGCAGAGGACGAGAATGACCACCAACCACCGCGACACAACTCTCGCGCCCTTTAGGGATTTAAGAAAGCCGATCAAAAGCAGAGAAACTTTGAATGGGTTTTGTTTTGACGATCGTATTTCGATGGTCAAATACATCAACTTTATCGAACCGGAAACAATCCCCGTCCGTCCTTGTTCCCTTGGTGTCTAGCCCAATATCGCTTGGCTCGAGCGCCACATCCCGAAGGGGCGATGTTATTTAAGTAATGGGCCGGAAAGTTTCGATCGTTTTTCTCCGTTTCTCCACAGTCCTGGAGCGTGATGGATCGAAAGTGGGCCAAAAGTTCACATTAAACTCGACATCGAATCTCGATTCTGATTGTTTTTCGGGCGAATTGCAATCAATCGCCCGCCGAAAAGTCTCCGATGACTGGCTGGAAGATCCGACGAAAGACGTGAACTTACTGGCAGATTATCGAGTCGCCTGGAGATGCGAAGTTGTAAACGTGCCAGAAAAGCTGCACCATATTTGTGCTGTGCTTTTTTTATGAAATGGATTGTGTTCCAGACCCAATCGTTGTTTCCCGTTTGCTTTTGCGCTCTCTCTCTTCCGCTCACTTATTCTACTGGCCTTAAAGACCGGGATGATGATGGAGCACTCGGTGGCACGAACACTCTTACGCTCCGTTCCAACTATGACCATTGTTCCGAGCTTTGTAAGGTCCTGCCTGCCGAAGAAAGTACAACCCCACTTGGCTGGCTGAAGCGGAAAGAAAAGTTCAAGTTTTTCGCCAAGAATTAACTTTCACCAATCGCCGTTTGCCGCCGGCGGGCGGACAACGTTTCCTCCGTGCAAACCTCCGCGAGGCCAGCCCGAGTTCCGTTCCGAGTTTAATTAATCGAATGTAATTGTTGTACTAATGATTTCGCTTTGGTAGCCTGAACTTTTCTCCATCGCTATGCTCTGTGCGCGCGCCTTTCATGTTCACTGTGCTCTCGAAGGAGACGCCTGGTGCCGCTGCACAAATTGTTTCTTTCCGGATAAAACCGGCGGGAATAGTATTTCATTTGCTGTTCTCTGCCCACTTCTCTGACTTTAACCGACTTTGGTGGTAGGGCAATTGGTGATTAAGCAGACGGCAGGTGCTGTTGTTGGACTGGCACCGTAAAGCCATTTTGTATTTCCTTTGATGTCACGCACAATACAGGGACTTCGTATTCAGTTGCTTGCGTTTGTGGAATATTGAATTGTTTATTGTCCCGAAAAAGCCCTCAAAGCCTTGCCAGTAGCGCACTTTAAATTGGTGCCCAAAACTTACGATCCGTTTTGATGGTTTTCCATCTTCGATATCACATATCGTTCGAATCCAAAGGACTCCAAAGGCTCATTAGGTGCTTTCCAAGACGTTTTCGCAATTGCGTGCAAAAACACACTAATGTACCCACTGCTCCTGCAGCTGGACTTTTCTTAGCCGCTGCCAAAGTACCGCCATCGCCATTTTTCAACCCTTTTTCGGACCGGAAATAATGATGACTGCGCACAAAAATAATGCCTTCTGTGGACCACTTCAGCACAATCGGACGCGCAGAGAAGCGAAGCAAAACAAGAGGGAAAGAACACCCACCATTTTGAAACGAGCAAAGTTTTCCCGAATCACCCACCCGGCGGGGGGGCAGCGAGTGCAAATGTTCCTCACAGTTCCTTGCCATTCTTCGAGTATTGCCATTAATGGAGAAAGCAGTTGGCTGACGAGGACGGACCCTGGGAGACGCCGTCCTAAGCTTCGTTACCTAATAACCCTTCCAAGTGCCATTACTCGGTGATTGCCGTAGGCGGAATATGGGATGGCAGAGAGTTTGAAATTAAATTTTATATACAGTTCCGTATTGTTGAATGACTTTTTGGGTTCGGATCAACTTTTCCTCGCCAACAACACCGTTCACCGTTAACCGGGCTTTCCGTCTTCATCTCTCCTCTTTTCCCGCAGACAATAACAACAATTAAAGGACAAGTGCGAAACAACACCGTGGCTTCAACATGAGCTCACGTCACGCCTTCTACACCGTCGAGGTGGGCGATACGAAGTTCACCATTCTGAAGCGATACCAAAACCTGAAGCCGATCGGATCCGGTGCTCAAGGCATTGTATGGTAAGTGATCGAGAAACGTGCGCCACAGATCTCTGCCGGGGCTTATGCGAAAGTGATGTCCTCACAGTGGCCATCACCATGGGCCCGCTGTTACAGCTCACACTCGACACACTTTGGTAATTAACCTCCTTTATCGGAACGGAGCAGACAAGAAATGCCACTGTGACATGGGTTTTCGATTACTCGCCCGGTCCAGACCTATGCTCTGTGGCTCCTCTAACACAGACCACAATGTGATTAATAGTTGAAAGCAGGCATCTCGCGACGGCACGAATGATGGACACTGAACACCGCGAACAACCCATCAAGTGCCCGAAAAGTCAATTCTACAATTACCCATCCGAAGCCCGCGGGGGAACACGTGCCGACGCCATTCTGCAAGGCAGCGGAACCAGTGCACCGTATTCCGTTTCTGGTGAAGTTGGGCCAAAAGTTTCCAGCCACCACACGCTGCTAGTGATGAATAAAGAAGAAGCACATTGCGAATTAGTTCGCCTCGGCTCTCCGGAGTGCCGGGGTGCAAAAGGTGAAACAATTTTCAATTATGCACAAAGTTGAACTTCTACTGCCGTCATCCGTGTCTCGGGTCGGTCGGTCGGTCGATGTTTCCGCCCCACGATTGGGTTACATCGGAACATTGCAAGCATACCTCCCGGGTGCAGCATCCCGGACTCTGCTCGTTCGTTTCTTTCGCGGAATGGCTTTCGCTTTTCTCGGGCAAGGAGTAAAGGCCCCACCACAACCGGTAGGGATTCGTTCTGTTCCGAAACAATCACCGAGAAAAGGTGTGCCATAACCGGGCACCACCGCGTTTGGTTGGTCTCTTTTGAATTTGTAATGATTCCTGACGTACTGTTTTTTCCGCACAAAAGCCACCAGCACCAGATCTTGGGTGAACACGAACATTCATTAGTACCGTTGGTTGGCAAGCGCCCTTTCGGGTGAACGAATTGAAACACCGGTGGCTCGCGAAGGGCACAGATCTCTCGGGGTGAACGAAGGCAATTTCAATTCGTTACCCAGCGAGCGGAAAAATCGTTGACAAATATTAATATTGCCACATAAATCTTACCGCCAGCCACCGCGGAAACGCGGGACTCGGAAGCCGGGTGCCTCCGGAGACAGCGACATTATTTGGTATGTTTAATTTGCTTGCCCTCCAGGGGCAGATAGTTCGTTTTCTTTCTAGCATTTGAAAGCTTTCGTTTGCGGTAGAAGATGGAATAGACGCTCCGTCGTGGCTCCGTCGAGACTCGCGGTGTATTCGGTGTGAGAATTGACGCTGCTTTATGCATGAGCCGGAGCATCGTT
Source organism: Anopheles bellator (assembly GCF_943735745.2). NCBI lineage: Eukaryota > Metazoa > Arthropoda > Insecta > Diptera > Culicidae > Anopheles > Anopheles bellator. The sequence continues at coordinate 68,657,282 of NC_071286.1, forward strand.
TGCCGCCGCAGAAATGACATGAGGCGCAGGACCACAGAACTCCCAGAGGAAACTATGGCTTGTAGGAGAAAGTTTCCATGCATGAAATTTGTGCGCTGTGATGATAATAATAATTGTTATTATTTTTTACGCCGGTACGGCAGTGCTTCCAGATGATGATGGAGGAACCCAACCCGACACTGCCGGGCGGGACTTCCTCACAGAACTTTCACAGCACTACTGATGGGCAAACTGAGAAATTGCTTCAAACTTTACCGCACAGAAAATCCGGTGCTAATCACCACTCCCGTGGCTTGTGGCAGCCTCCGGAGGCTCCCTAGGGCGGGAAAGAAAGCGCCCGGAATCATGTTTCTGGTCATGCGAGCCTGACGCTGTTTGGTGGTGGTGGTGGTACTCTCGATATATCGGTCGGTCTCTCGTGGAGTAAAACAGCAGATGCCACAACACACGGCTTTGTGACGCATTGGGGCGTGCACTGATTCGTCGCTCCGGAGCAAGGATTATGTTGCAGAATTGTTTACCAATTTGCATATGCGCCCGTGCGCCGTCGCCAAGTCACCGGCACCGGACGGGTAGCATGTTCATGTGCGTCGGTTTTGCCGCTTGAATAATAATTAATCGCAAACAGGAGAGTAATTAAAGCGATTTTACCATCCAACGTTACGGGAGGAGGGACCACCGCACCTAATGGCCCGGAAGCATCGATCGGAAGCACAACCGCCATCGGCCCAAGCTGGGCATGTGAATAAAAGGAAAAAAGGCGAATTCACCCAAAAGTGTGCTCAATCATTGTTCAATCAATGGCTTCAGATCAATGGTGCATCTTCTATCAAGTGCTGCTGACCCTCTCTCGGGAAAGCTTTGCCGCACAGAGTTTGGCCTCAAAAAACGTGCGATCATAAATCACTGCTCGCGCGTCGTGCCTGACTCAAACAGGATAGGGAATTGATAAAAATCCTGTTGAGCCCGCGAGTCATTTTCCATTTGCAAAAGCTTTATGGTTTGGTGGCTTTTCGAGATATCTTTGTACCCTTGAGCTATTATCATCTATCCGATGGTGAAAGAAAGCGGAATGCTGTTATCAAAAGTACATGCTTATTGGTGGTGAAATGAAATCAGGAAGCTTTGGGAAACCTTTGGTTTTTTGCTTTGCATTTGGTGCTGACTTTTTGTGTTTGTTTTATATTTACGTTAATGGTTTTGTATTGTTTATGTTCTTTTTCATTTCGTTTCTTTAATTTCTTTTTAGCTGATCACGGTGCAAATAGTTGTTCGAGTGATGTAACACAGTTTGTTCATTTTTGCTGGTTGTTTTATTTTCTTTTTGTTACGTTTGTTGGTGTGCATGTAACTCTGAAGCTGGGGTTTTAACAGACGGAAGCCGTGAGTTGAAATACAGCAAATATTTCGATTGTCATCGAAGAAAGCACACGAAAAAGGGCTGTGGGGAAAGTGTAAAGAAGCGACCAGCTCAAGACATTTACAGTAAAGCCATGAACAGACAGCCGACAGTCAACTATGTTAGGTACCAGTTCGGGGACACGGAGTTCGAAGTCCCAGACCGGTATATTAATCTGGAGGCAAAAGGTTTCGGTGCGCAGGGCACAGTGTGGTAAGTCTGCCAGTAGCTGTAACTTTGCAACGCTCTACTAATGAGTGCAAACTAACAAATTACTAACACAATCATGGTGACGGTGTCTATTAAAACTCGGTTGGCTTAACAAACACTGGCAAACTGACAGCACTAACCGATATTAATCGTTGTTGCAAAATCCTCGCGAAGCCGCAACGATAATGCCGCAGAGCCATAATGCGTTTATTAAATAAAAAGCTGCCGGCATTTTAGAGTGTGACTGCCGTCGAAACAGTATTACGTTCGTTTTTGCATATGGTGTTCGGCGACGGCGCGACATCCTGAGCGCTTTTCTTTCTTTCCGCAACGCTTCTTGACAAGAGTTTGTTCCAGTTTGCTGCATGGGTCCCTCACACGCAGCGGGCGCGGCACACTGCTGCAGATGTCCGCAGTAACATTAAAATTTACATCTCCCTTCACTTCTCTGTCTCTAACGAAATCCATCGACGGCATCTGGTCGGCCGGTTTCGGCCCTCCCCGGTTGCCCTTCTGTGGCACCACTCTGGGGTCCGCCTGGCCGGCCGGTATCGTTAGATCGGAAAAAGGAAATGGAAAGGTAATGTGTGTTTGATTTATTCTCTGATTTTTATCTCCCATTTCAGTGCCGCATACGATACAGTAACCCAGCAGAATGTTGCCATCAAAAAGCTATCAAGACCTTTCCAAAATGTCACTCACGCCAAAAGAGCCTACAGGGAGTTTAAGCTTATGAAATTAGTCAATCACAAAAATGTAAGTATGCGTTTTCTGCTGCTTCCGACAGTCAGTCAGCCGTGTAAGAAGTCTCTCGCGTCAGCGATAGCATCTTGGGCTGTCACTTCTTGGAATTAATGTACAACAGCACAAAACATGTGACCGTAGCCATATTCAATTAAATATGTAACAAAATTATCCGAATCGTAGCGAATGAAGCGATGAGTTTGCTCTCCCCATTTCCGCGTAAAAGGCAGAAGCGGGGCGGGACTTGTTCCGTGAATCCATTTATCCCGCATTTGCTGGCGCCCTGCTGTCTGCTAAGACGCTTAGCCTTCCGCCATTTTCATTTTCTTCCTTCAATAAATCGTCGAGCTTTTCCTCCAACCTTGGCAGTCGGCAGCGCTTCGTGCTGTGTGATTCGTTTATGTGCGCTCAGAAACAAGCAAACAAAAACACAGCACAGCAAGAGGCATCCGGTCGCCGGGATCGCTTCGACAAGCGGCGAATGAATTGTCCTTGTTCCGGTCGCCGCTTCATTCGCAAATATCGATTAATCCGGACGAAATGGTGCGGCGCGCGCTGCGTACGTGCAACTGATACGAATCCAATTTCATTCCTCTCCAGATCATTGGACTGTTGAACGCATTCACGCCCCAGCGTACACTAGAGGAATTCCAGGATGTGTACCTCGTTATGGAGCTCATGGACGCGAACCTGTGCCAGGTCATACAGATGGATCTGGACCACGAGCGGATGTCCTACCTGCTCTATCAGATGCTGTGCGGCATCAAGCATCTCCACTCGGCTGGTATCATTCACCGGGTAGGTATCGCACCCGTTGGCGGTGGCCAGAGTCGTCGAGTGGAATTATAATCTAACATCGTGACCCGTTCACCCCACCCGCAGGACTTAAAGCCATCCAACATTGTAGTCAAATCGGATTGCACACTGAAAATATTGGATTTCGGACTGGCCCGTACGGCCGGCACGACCTTCATGATGACGCCATACGTCGTGACGCGGTACTACCGTGCACCGGAGGTGATCCTCGGTATGGGCTACAAAGAGAACGTGGACATCTGGTCGGTTGGATGCATCATGGGGGAGATGATACGCGGTGGCGTGTTATTCCCCGGCACAGATCATATTGATCAATGGAATAAAATTATTGGTAAGGGTCGTGGAAGCACTCGGCTCGAACGCACTGAAACCGCTGTTACCAATCTCTCGACTGTTCCATGTTGCAGAACAACTGGGCACTCCGTCTCAGTCATTTATGACACGGCTGCAGCCGACCGTGAGGAATTACGTCGAGAATAGGCCTCGCTACACAGGATATCCGTTCGATCGGCTGTTCCCCGACGTACTGTTCCCGACCGATTCGAACGAACACAACCGACTGAAGGCTAGTCAGGCGCGGGATCTGCTCAGCAGGATGCTCGTCGTCGATCCGGAGCATCGCATCTCCGTCGATCAGGCGTTAGTCCACAGCTACATCAACGTTTGGTATGACGAAAGTGAAGTCAATGCGGTAAGTAAGCAAACACCACACCGTGTTGGCTGCGCGCAGTCTTTACCGAGTTCTCTTGATTGCATTGTTACAGCCTGCACCGGGCCCGTACGATCACAGCGTGGACGAACGCGAGCACACGGTCGAGCAGTGGAAAGAACTGATTTACCAGGAGGTGATGGAGTACGAGGCACGCAATAACCTAGCGGACGGTGAGGGTGCTCCACGGTAGAAACCGGGGGATAGCTGTCCCGTCAGCACCACCGGATCACAGCCATCTTCAGACCCACACGAAGTAGTACCATCCGCGGCGGTGGCGGCAGCAGCAGCACCGGAACAGCTGGCGAGCAGCGCCTCGTCGGAACAGCAGGAAACAACCGCTGCTGAGGAAGGGATGTAGTTGCCCAAGGTTCCCACTAGCCATGCTCCCAACCCACTATTTTTCCGTCACCATTCTTCGCCGCAACCATTCTTTTACTCATCAATCTGCGCCGACATTGTTGGTGGTGGTGATGACGTTGATCAGTGTGCTAAGCACGCAGATTTTCAAGTAGTTTTCTCCCGTCATCCTACTAGGTGCGGTAACTTCTTCAGGTGTTCAAATAAGTCTCGAAGTCTCGCAGAGCTTTCTCGACCACAGGGCGCCTCTTGCGAGCATCGTGCTGTGCATGGGTGTGTGTTTTGCGTGGGTGCGCGGACAAGGACTAGGAGCAGCGGAGACGGAACGGCGTTCCTAGGTGATAACGCCGGTACTGATGTGCATTCTTAGAGTGATAAGGTTTCAAGAGCATCAATGTGTCAGTGCGCGGTGGAATGTATTGTGTAGCGAACATTTACCCGGCAGGCTGTCTGTCTGGTTCTGGTCATCAAAGTGCAATAATAATTGAGCGAAGCCCAGATAGGTGTGTGCGCGGTGGCAACCGCGCAAGCAGAAAGCGAAACACTGACCGGTGGTACAATAGCCCGTAACAAGGAACGTGATATTTAGAACCGAGCACATTGTTCTTAGAAGTTCTTAGAAGTCATCAAGGCTCGTTGCCCATTGTGTAAAGTTTACTTAAGCCATAAAGTTCAGCGAATGGATGACGGGGTAGGGGCAGAAGAAACGCGGAGATATTTGTAATCGCGCCCATACAAACACACCCACACGCACCTACACAGATATAGACACCCTCTCCAATGCGCCCTCGCTCCTGGCATTACCGGCACGGTCTGCTTGATGTAGAGTGTTGTGTGCTGTGTGCGACTTGCGCATGAAGAGAACTTTTGATCGATGGTGGTACCCCTGCCGGTGTTGTGCCCCACGGAGGACCGCTCTACTGTGGTGTGTCCAGTTTTGTTTCTAACAAAATATCTCTTGGCCAATACGGCAACCCGACGATCCGGCTAACTGTTGTGCGTTCGACTAGACACTCGACTGACGAATGGGTCATAGAAACGGTGCCGACGAGTGCGGAAAACAAACTGAAACCCATCTTGCTTCATTTCGATAAACACACTGCCCTCTATTTGAATTTAGTGAGACTCAAACGGCAAAGAAAGTTCGATTCAGTTAGATTGCCATAGGAATGATCATGCGGCACCGTGAGCTATATGCGACGGCACATTGGAACAATCCAGCAGACGGCCCAGGAACCGATTTCAAAACCTAGTTTTTAATTGTGTTTTAACGGAGTGGATAAGGATCCAGTTCGTCCTGCGTCTCAGCGAGACGTGCATTCGCGTTGCCATGCTTTGGGAAGGCTCTCGCCTAGCCTCTTCCGTTTTTTACCGTACCCTGCTCCGTGGCATGGCTCTCGTGGAGCCGTTGGGAGGTCCTTGAGAAAAACCGACACCCATGGGGGGTGCAAACAATGCAAAATAACCACAAGCACGTACTTAACCAACACGGAGGCGACACGTTAAAAACGGGTTTAGTGCACCAACCGGTTCGTTTCTCGTTTCAAAGTTGGCAAACCATCATCGTAGCACCAAAATGAAGCAAAAAACACATTTAATTAAACAAATAGACTCGTAACGCGTCGTAATCACCGATGCAGAAATCACCGACACATAATATACACAATAGCGTTCAGCATACTTCTAGTAGGGGGCCGTTATGGACGCATCCGTTGACGCATCGTCGGAAAGAGGGCAGTACTATTTACTTTTAGTAACGTAACATAAACTGTAGCGGAAACTTGTGTACATAGAGCCGGTGGGCCTTTCCTTCCCTTCAAACCGAAAAACTACAAACGAACGGGGGTTGCAAACAAACAAAACTAAGCAAAACTTAAACCAACAATTCGGTAGTTGATAACGGCAACCACAGCACAGCACTACAATGGACTTATCGCAAGAAAAGGGGGTTATATAAAATGCGCCAGGTGTGTAGAGAGCAAATTCGCTAATTAAGCTATATAATTACGGTTATTAAAGACAAGAACCGGGAACGGGAGCTGCCCCGCTTGCCCGGGCTCGCCTCATCCTTTAATGTATAATGAACAAACACTCAGCCACACACATCACATCGTTCGCTTCACATTACCGCGCGCCCGCTAGTGACCGCCCTGGCTGGCGGTCGGAACGCGACGTGACAGAGTACAGAGCGACGCTGAAGATGCTGATGATCGTGGGACAACCGGACGCGCTGTGTATGAGAGTGATTAGACCGTGTAAACAATATTAATAAAATAAATAGATCCGCTTACGGTACGCCGTCGTTGGGGTGGTGCTACCGTTGGGCGGTAAGTTCGAGTTTGAGGCCCCGCCGGCCGCATCCGGGGACGGCGGGACGTGTGTATATCAAACAGATGATGGTGGTAAACAAATGATGAACAACTAAACTTATAAACCAATATTAACACCTGTTTCCTTTCGTAACGCCAGCCACAATTTTCTTCAAACCTGCCTCTACAATTGCCACTCTACTCTCTATTTCTTACTAACCAACTAATGACCGTTGTCCGGATGTCCGGAATGTGTAGGAAAAAAACACTAAACTAAAGCACACCTTCTTCACCCACAAAAAAACAGACACTCATTCGTACGCCGAGCATCAGATATGCGAATCGTTTCATACAAATAATTAGAAACTAGAACAATGAAGCCCTACTTGGCGGCCATGGCACCGAGCCAGGCGGCCAGCAAACCGAGACGATACGATAATGTATGTCAGGTAAATAGAAGAAAAACAGTTTACAAAACACAACCCCTTAATCTTTGGCCGACGAAGGAACAGAGAGAAGAAGACAAAAGTATGCGTACCGCCATGAAACACGCCATGACCTGGTACGGTTTTACGATTCCGCCCTTTTTATAATGCAAAGATGATGAAACCAAATGCGACAGAGAAAAGGAATGCGCGAGAGAGAGAGAGAGAGAGAGAGAGAGAGAACTTTGGAAAGCGACGTGTTTAGCACCACTCGATAGGGAACTACGTTGAAAGGAGGTAAAATAATCTGTCGATAACAATTGTAGGCGCTTTTCCACTACATTCTTAGTAAGATTTCGAACTAGAAGGACCGCCGCGCGAACCCACGCACACACACCATCCACACACACCAAGTATAGTGTCCTTTTGTTCCGTTCCGCTGACCGACCGGCTGGCGAGTCAACGTAAACCAAACCTAGTGACAATCGCTTCGTTTTATTTCGCGCTCGTTCCGCGGGGGGCCCTTCTTTGCATCCGCACGAAGATGGCCACACTCTCGCAAAACACAAACCGACCGGAGCTTCCAGTTCCGTGCCCGAGCAGTAAAACGCCGGCAGCAGGTCTAGGATCGCGTGCTTACCAAACCCGAGGGCTGAGGAGGTTCCATAAAATCATCACCATTCAAAAGTATAACACGTCCAGATTCGCGGGAAGAACGGGGCGAAGGGGGGAGGGGCGAGAAGTGACCGAGGTACTCGAAGGCTACATTGAATAACATAACGCAAAAACTTACACACCAAGCATAGTTGAAGCAGTAAATAGAAGTTCACAAACCAAACCGAAGAAAGGGGCAAAGATATTTGACTGTTGGCATCCTCCTCCGAGTGGGGAAATAGAAAACAATAGCATTTGCTTGAGGAGGCACCACACGACGACGACACCACCCTTCGTTTCTCGCTCGAATCAGATACGCTTCCGTTGGTCCGCCGCGATCGGCAGTATGGTGATCAGCAGCTGATCCGCCACTCGTCTCTCATTGGTCTTTGGAATCGATCGATCTCGTAGGTTTGTGGCTAACTTTAAGAAATTCTAAACATGGTGAGACATGGTGGTGCAACAGGATAGCAATACACGCAAACGCAGAAACGAACCATCACAGGAAGACTTCGTGGCACGGGATGGACGAGTGTCCGGTGGGCGAAGATAAGATTGACACGGACACACGGTACACAGCGCAGAGTAGGTAGCAGGGGGGAGGGCAAGCAGTGCACCGGCACACCGGAACCGAGCGAGAGAACTTATTGGACACAATATTCGGAGCAAGAAAAAATTACAAAACACACACAAATAAACAACACAGCATTAAGGACATGATAAATAATATTTTGCGAGTGAACTGCGCCAACGCGCTCTGGCCGTGCCGTCGGGCGGGGTGACAGCTTAAAAAGGATATAACAGTAAAGAGAACGGATATTAGCGGTTCGTAAACTAAGTTCTAGCAAACAAACAAAAAATAAATGAAAACACAACACAACAAATCCCCGTCACGCAGTCCCGTGTATGGCGCGAGCGCGCCATCCCGCGGACGAGAAAAGGTAGAGCCCGTGAATAAGGTAAATCTTGTAACGATAAAGCAACAAAAAATGAAACAAAACGCAGGTTAATCGCGGGTGGGAAAGGAAGGAAGAGGGCCGTAGCGAAGGCGCGCTGGGGACACACACCAGGGGGGGGGGCGCGCGCGAGAGTAATCGAAGTGCAAAACCCAACCATACTTGCTGCTACCCAAAGTGAAACTCAAGCAAACCAGAAATGGACGGGAAGTGCTAGAGGGCAGTGACGTATCGAATCCGTGCGATAAGCGAATAACGGGGAAAATAAATGAATTAATAACTACCAATACAAGCAAGAGGGAGTGGCAAAAGGTGTACCCCGCATTTCCGTCTGTCAACGGACCGCCGAAATCTGTGGCCTCTTGGAGGGCCACAATACAGGGATTAAGAAAGTGGTTGATTGCGTCGGTTTTTTGATAACGCGCGCCGCACCGCAAATCTCGACGGCTCCGACCCCCCTTCCGAGTACACGCGGTGGAGGCACAATTACAAGCGAGCGATAGCGTACGCTGACCGTGAATCATCGACCGCGGCATCACCAACCTAGTGGCACAGTGACCGTGACTACCACCGCGAGAACCGCCAAACATATCTCGTTTGACGTCACAGCCGTAAACATCTCCCATATGCCGGGCCGCCACGCCGCGCTGTTACGCAATGAGTGACTCTCGGCCGAGAGCTCACACGAGAGCTCACGCGATCGACGCGGCGCGGGTCACAGCTGATCGTAGCGCGCGCTCTCCCGAAGGATTCACGGCACCGCCGCCGCCGCCGTTCCGGTTTTCTTTCGCTCGCTCGCGCCAAATCCGTGGGAGCTGCCGGCGCCACTTGATGGACCCGCTGACTCATAGCGACTCGCCGCTCACCGCCGGGGACATCGATGGAGATATCTTCTTTTAGGTTTTCTGTTCCGTTTTCTTTATTACAGGTTCAAAAACTGGATCCTCTTCGTCGATCCCCGCTAATGGCCCAAGAATCCGAGATCGCAGACAGAGAAAGCAGGCGACCACCGCTGCGGACATCAAACGCAGGCGCGGCTCCAAGCGCATGAGTCAGCCGCTCGATGATATCGTCGCGGAGCGGACTGGAAGCGAGCCCAAAAATAGCCCCACAAATCGCGGCGATTATCGACGGGGGCAGATCTCGGCGCGAACGATGATCGAGAGCCGATAACACCACACCGCACCGGTCCTCTGGTCCTCTGTAGTGTCCGCACCCGGAGGCAGTGGCAGCTTAGTGATACGCCGTTCTTAGTGAATCATTGCTTAAAACATTGCCGTCGCCTCCTCGTGTGGAGATCGTGTTGGTTGAGAAGAAGCGAAGAGCCCGGCCCACGATGCTCTTATCAGTGTTGCAAAATGGAACGACGGTATGATCTCATGCAGTCGGCACGGCGGCTAACCGTAGGATAAATCTTCTTCAAAACGGGGTGCGTCCGTGACGTTGACATGACAAGTAACTGGCGTGCCGTTTTCTCTCCTGACGATATCTACTATATCCGGTGTCCGAGTCCAGTTCAAACGAACCCCTGCCAGCGCCAAGATAAGACGCGCGCGCGGTCTTGTAAATCTCCTGGGATGCTCCAGATTGCGGCGGATCGGCGGGTAACTTTTGGGGAAGCACACACAGCGCATCCGTGTGCGCAATAGGAAGCCCCTAGGATCTGTTTCGGCCATTACATGTTAAGCCCCCTCCGCGGGGCTATCAAAGGACAGTTGAGAGAGATGACCGGTGAAAGTTGCTGAGTGTTGGCCACGAAGTTTTTTTTAAAAAAAAGATCAAACTGTCAACTGTCTCCACTCGTACCTGGTCCATCTAGTGTTTGGATTGTCCGAAGATGTCGTCCAAGTTTTCGGCTTCAGCTTCGCCGAAGAATCAATCAGTCAACATTTGTCGGAAGCGTGCGCCATCGACAGTCTCCTTCTTCTCCGACAGTGTGGGTTTTCCGAGGGTGGAAGTAAGTAATAAGAAGTGGGTTTGGAAATAAACTGTTAATATTTTCCAATTTTCTCCAGGCGCATAGCACATGCAAGCGGAGCCCTGCGGCTTACCCTGCTGCGTCTAGTTTCCGCGGCCGAGACAGAAGCAGAGCTTAGTGACGTCGTCGTGAATCATTGCATAAAACATTACCGTCGCCTTCTCGTGTGGAGATCGTCTGTGGAGAAGAAGTGAAGAGCTCGGCCCACGATCCTCTTATCAGTGTTGCAAAATGGAACTGTATGATCTCATGCAGAAGGCACGGCGGATAACGCTAGGATATATCTTCTTCAAGACGGCGCGACCGTGTCGTTGACATGACAAGTGACTGGCGTTTTCTCCTGGGGATATCTACTATATCTGGTATTCGACTCCAGTTCAAACGAGCCCTGCGCATCACGTGCGCGTTCTATACATCTCCTCCGATGCTCCAGATTGCAGCGGATCGACGGGTAATTTTTGGGGAAGCACACACCTAGGGCCCCTGATCCCTGTTTCGGTCTCTAAATGTTGAGCCCCTTTGTGGGGCTACTAAAAGACAAGTTGCCGAGTTAGGAAACGGTCAAACACAACTGTCTTCACTCGCACTTGGTCCATCTAGTATTTGGTTTACGGCGGTGTCTTCTTCATTTTCGAAGAAGAATGCGACGATGATGACGCCAGATAAAATGGGCACCAAACCGTCACTCGTGATGGGTGCATTGGCTTCTCTTGCACGACGTGTGAGTTTTCCGAACCCCAAATAAGGCTTTTAAAAGTTCGTACAGTTTGATTGGAAGACTCACCAGGCATTTTGAAAGTAAGTTTTTAATATTTCCCAATTTTCTCCACGCACATAGGCGCCCCATTTCGTAAATGTAAAAGTTTATAAAAAAAGCGTTTTACAATTTCCAGAACGAAGTTTGCCGTTTTAAAAGGCAAGTGATCGGCAAGTTTAAAATCCCAACCCTCGATGGACCACCCTATCGAAGGCCGGCCTACAAACTGTCGCTTTTCCGATGCCGAGGCGCGCGAAACGGATGTTGGAGTTCCCCGTCGAGTTGCGCAAGAGTTGAGCGAGATCCGGGCGATCCGGGCCATTCGGGGCGGCTCTCAAGAAAGGCGTCCTCGCGCGAGCCTCCACGGGCGTACCGCGAACGTCATCGATTGGCGGCCAACCGTCCAACCAACCACGACCCAAAAGCCCCGCGCGATGACGGCGCGGATGATTCATTGGATAAAAACTCCTCCCGCGACACCACAGCCGCGATGTAGCGAGCAGCATGTGTATGTGATGTCACTCGCGCCCGGCTCTCTTTCTCGCGCGGTGTCTGCACTCGCGCACGCGTTTGGTTCGGCCACAGTTTCAGAAATTCCGTCGTCGCGATCGGTCACACCGCGCGCGCTGTGTGTTTGTGTCACTCACCTACGCTCTCGCCCGATCCCGTTCGATCCCGGCGCCGCGACACAAAGCAACACAAAGCCCCCGGACAGACACGACTCCCGTGGGGGGACCCGTGAGTAATTGCGAGCGGACGGCAGGCGCGGGATCGAAAGTTTGCCCGCGGCGGCCGCGACACACAGTGTGCATTATTGTTCTACCACTTTTCCGCGGATTCCCGGGACACCGCGGAGCATAAAGTGACACGCGCGCGGACTGTGGTCGGTGTTGGTGGTGGGCCCCGTTTCTTTGTGCACGGCCAGCCACGAACCACTCTGCGCCCAAGAACCACCTTTGGCGCCCGGCCGCTTGTGTGTATTTGTGCAATTTAAATATTAATCCAACCTGGAACGCGCGGTGCCCCATCGCCGATCGATCGCCGCGTTCGCGCGAAGTGCCATCGTCGTCGTCGTCGTCGTCGATCAAGGTGAGTGATCCCCTTGGCTCCGTTCGCTTGAACTTGCTCCTCTAGTCACCGAGGGCGCATTAGTCAGCTGCTCGCGAAATACCGTTCCCATCACGCCGCACGCACGCACGCACGCACGCACGCGTGGTCCGGAGTTGTGCTCGCTCCCTCGCTGCGTGATCGTGATCCTTGTTTTTTTTTATTTCGACCATCCACCCAAACCCGGCACAGGTGATGAGCAAAATCGGAGTGCTAAAAAAGGAGACGCGAGCTGCCGGTGATCGTGACCGAACGCGCGCGACCGAAAGCGGAAACCGCCAGCGTTCCAAATCTCGCGTTGGCGCGCGCGTTCCTTTTTTTTTCGCGTTGATCGATGACGTCGCGGTCGCGTTCGCGGAAAGCGTGTGAGTAACCCCGTCGGTGGTGACGCCCGATCTGACATAATGTGTGCGAGTGGATCGCGTCCTGCCTAGAGAGAGAGAGAGAGTGCGGGCGAGAGGGTTTTTTGGGAAAGGCCCCACGCGATCGTGAGCCTGATCGCGATCACGTACTCCTTTTAACCCTTTTAACCCAGCACTGCACCTCGTACGCGATCGCCAAAGGGTTCCATCGGAGAGAGAGAGAGTTTGCGAGAGAGAGAGTCCACTTTCTTCGCTACGGGAATTACGGATTCACTCTCGCGCCACTATAAACCCACAACAATGAGTGGCACGTGCGCGTCCACTTTGATTACGCATTCTCGGTGGGAAGCTGCGCTCACTTTGCGCCACACTCGCGCAGCTGACTGGCCACGGCGGGATGGGGCCGCGGCTCACTCATTGTCATGCACATTGTGCTAATCGAAGCGCGATAACGGGCGCTCTGGTGGTGACGTCGCTCGGAATTGCCGCTAGCTTTGATCGAAAAATTGGGCGGTCAGGAACGGGCGCCTGCCAGTCGGCGGTGGACCGGTGACTCACGAACTCGCCATGTGGCGTGGCGTGTCCATTAATAGCGCCATTTAGCGATGCTCCCGGTTCGCTTATCACATCAGGGCAATCAGTGACGTGTGATGGCAGATGATGATCACACCGGCCGCGTGTTTCGGACGAACGCTCTGTCCATCATCATCACTCCGGGGCAATGCGGTGTCAATTATTCTCCGAAATGGTGGTTGCGGGGAAAAAATTGTACAAATCGAGCCTGGCTTGATTGAGTTATGCTCTTTTTTTGTTTGAGCCTCTCGTTGAATGTTTCGGAGATAAGCAGAACGGTGGTAAATTTGGTATTGAAAATTTGGGGAAATTTGATAAATAACACCCCAACTATTAGTCAGTGCGTTGTCTTGAGAAACAACAACATTTACCATTAGCGGTCATATTTTAGCAATTTCGGCCTTCAAACGCTCCTTTCGGGCGTTTGGGTTCACCAGTTGCACTCAGATAACGATCGTTTGGATTCCGGAATGAAGTGATGGATCAATGTTTCATCCACTGTCAACGCAAAAGTTACGATTTGATAATTTTAAACATGGCCAAGCACTGCTCTGAATCATCAACACGTTCTTTTGATTAACAGTGAGCATACGCGGCACCGAATTTAATCAGAGCTTTCTCACAGCTCAAGGAATATAAAGCCAACGCGTTCTTTTGCCATCTTTACAATGTCCTTATAACACTTTTCAAGCCAATGCTTCGCTTGAAAGGTATTTTTCCTCATCAAGAGGTATTGTAAGGCTAAAAGACAAAACCTATTTCGTCTAATCCTTGGTTCTGAAAATAACAAAAGTAGCTTAATGCTCTTAGTACAATAACTAATAATCTTATGAGTCTTCTTCTTGTGAAATTTTAACACCTTTAAAGGTTAAAAGTAGCTTAAAAAGCGATGAATTCAATAAGATCATGCGCTATTTTTTTCACACCATGTGTTAATCCCTAGACCCAAATTGGCCATGAAAGGATCCGTTTTATGGCGACATTCTTGCAATTCAAGAGGTTGTAACACCGGTACTAATCCCCCTGGCACACAACCGAATCGGATTGCACCAGATTTGAATTTGAGTTTGGATGACAGAAAGCCTCACGTGCAACCATTTCTGTATGATTTACCGAATGCGAAACGTCTTTTCAAATTATTATTATTATTAAAACGAAAAGAGCCGTAATGGACGTCAACTTCAAGTTTTCAAGCACTCAGGTTGAGGCTCTGTTAGGCCGTTTTGTTCGAACTGACGCCTTTCGCTTAGAAACCGATTAATCGGCGCCGTGAAACGGATGATCTACGGACGAGCCACAACCTAAGCAGCTTCAATGGGCGCTAAACTGTTTAAAATCACAAATCGAAACAATTATTCTTCTGGTGTTTCAATTAACCACAGCCTGGTGGTACAGAAGAAATAACTGTCACTCGCCATTTTCCTTCGAACTCTGCGGAACCCCTGGCCGAACCTACGGCGTGCTGATTCACACTATCGGCCAACACGTGTGCCGGCGCCGGTTATGCTCGCCGAAACCTTCGCGCGCGCGTTCGATACATTGCTTTGCCGACAGTTTGCGCGCCTCGAGATGTAGCACCGTATTTGCATTTTAAATGTGGTCGTCCCTCATTTATGGCCACTTGCTTGTGCAACACAAATTTGTAACTTCGCTTCACTTCGAACACGCCGAAACGTAGGGTGCGTACCATTACAAAGTGATCTTTTCTTTAAAGAAAACTTCTCGGTAAAGTGGGGTGGTGCTAATTGTGAGGGTAAACGGCGTAGCTCAAATCTTCCTAATTGACCGGTAAAGAAGGTGATCGACACGATCCCCGAAATCCCCAAAAATGAGCGCGCCCCGAGGGCATCGAGAGTAAGTGCGCCTAAGCGAGAGGGAGTCCGAGCAGTGTCCCTTTGTTTTTCGTCACCCGCGCCCCGGTGCCACGTGTGTGCGTCTGCGATTTAATTATCACGCTTTAGGTCGGGCCGCACAAGAATCGATCACGATCACGCTCACGAATCGCTGGCTCTGGCCCCCGTGTTGTTTGCTTGCAGGAAAATGGAATCGTCGGTAGACACCCCGAACCAAGCGCCGCCAGCGGGGGACGCCAATGGAAACCGAACCAACTCGAGTTCTCCGGCCGACGATCGCTCCGCCCGCCCGCCGTCCGGGATCCCACAGACTGTCTGCTACTTCGACCTACCTCGTGACCGGTTTCCGCCTTCGCACATGCGACCGATCGGCATCGGTGTGCAGGGTGCAGTATGGTAAGTTGCTGCGGGCGGGCCCGATCTTGCTGTTCCAAGGCAGAGACTACCACCTTCCTCCCCTGTCCTCCTGTTTTCCTTCTTGCAGCAGTGTGACCGACATGAAAACGGGACGCCGGTTGGCGGTGAAGAAACTTTCGCAACCATTCCAGAACGAAACGGTCGCCAAGCGGGCGTACCGCGAGCTGAAGCTGATGCGCCTGATCAATCACCCCAACGTAAGTCTGGGCACGGTTGGCACGGAGCGGAGCGAACAGAAAGGGCCATCCATCCACGTTTCCTCCTCTCTCCCGCCAGATCATCAAGTTGCTGTACGCGTACACACCGCAGAAAACGCTGGACACGTTCCGGGACGTGTACATCTTCACCGAGCTGATGGACGACAGTTTGCGGAGCGTGATCGGTAAGCAGCTCGATCACGAGCGGATATCATTTCTCGTGTACCAAATGCTGTGCGGTATCCGGTACCTGCACGCGGTCGGCATCATCCACCGGGACCTTAAGCCCTCGAACATTGTCGTGTCGTGCAACTGCGATCTGAAGATACTGGACTTTGGGTTGGCGCGCAGCGTCGAGTCGACCTTCACGATGACCCAGTACGTGGTGACGCGCCACTACCGGGCACCGGAGATCATCCTGCAGATGGAGTACGACACGCGGGTGGACATCTGGTCGATAGGGTGCATCGCCGCCGAACTGATCAGCGGCCAGGTGCTGTTTCCCGGAACCGATCACGTCGACCAGTGGATGTGCATCGTGCAGAAGCTCGGGACGCCACGGCCCGAGTTCATCGATCGGACCACGCCCGGCACGCAACGGTACATCCGCAACCAGCCCCCGGTGCCGGCGCTCCCGTTCGAGGACATCTTCCCGGACAGTGTGTTCGATGGCACGGCGCCCAGCAGCCATCCGCAGCTGACGAACGCAATGGCACGCGATTTCCTGCGCCAGATGCTGGCCTTCGATCCGCAGCAACGGCTGTCCGTCGACGACGCGCTCCACCATCCGTACATCAACGTGTGGCACTACGAGCCCGATTTTCACCGGCCTCACCCGGTGATCCCGTACGATCATTCCATCGACGCGCAGCATCTGACGGTGCGGCAGTGGAAAGAGTTGCTGTTCCGCGAGATCGAAGACATCCAAAGAAGCATGACGCTGGACGAGGTAGGAGCTGCCGGATCCTCCGAAACACTGTCGCCACCACCGCCATCGTCGTCGTCCGTTCGCTGACCGGCCCGCCATCCGCCGTGTGCCATTCTGGGGAGGCACGGGAACGCCGCTTTCCTTTTGAGGCTGTTACTTGTAAAGAGATTCTAAGTTATCGTAGGCTTTAGGCGATAGATCGGAGCATTTCATGAACGATCCTCTCTCTTCGCGGGATGAACGTACCGAGAGGGAGGGAGCGTGGGGGAAACAAGGGTGAATAGTGGTCGGACCCCGGGGCCACGAGAAGAGAGCGATAGTTCATCAATTTTTTACTAGCAAATTAGGGTTTTTATTAAAAAAAAAACATTCTACAGTCGAAGCTGGTGTCCGCTGCTATTTCGTGTTTTCTTTTCCGTTTAGAACTTAGCTACATCCTTACATTGATACATCCTGGCCGAACGGAGCCATCGAGTGATCGAGTGAGGTGCTGGATGCCGAGCCGAAATTGGGCCGCGCCCGTCCCGAGTAGAGATTCTCTGCTCTTTGCCGGAACGAATATTTACACACTCAAGCAACAGGAAGAAGCGAGTTCCCGACCCAAACACCCGCGACGAACACGGCCGGCAGACGGAGCAAACGGCGGAAAGGTAGGAAGGTGCACGCCAAACGAGAGACAAGAATCGGCCTTACAACGAAACCGTTTTTTTGGGCAAATTTTTACAACGATATTGAGATATTGGGACCTTTGATGGCCCCTTGCTTCGGGGGGAGATTATATAGAGAGAAATTACATAAATATGCTAGAGGTAGAGAGGGCGGCGCACGGTGGCCACTATTCAGTCGGAATGATCGAACGCTCGAACCCATCGAAGTACTTGTGCTCGAGGATCTTCTTCGCCGAGAT
This sequence comes from Anopheles bellator, assembly GCF_943735745.2. Taxonomy (NCBI): domain Eukaryota; kingdom Metazoa; phylum Arthropoda; class Insecta; order Diptera; family Culicidae; genus Anopheles; species Anopheles bellator. Next base: position 68,674,943 of record NC_071286.1, read on the forward strand.
GCGCAGCATCGGATCGTACACGAGGCACTTCTGGAGCAGATCGATGCCGGCCGAGTCGAGGTTGGACACCTGGTTGGCCAGGTTGTTCTGCGTCCAGCACGGGAACGTCGGCTTGTAGTCCGGCAGCGAGGTCACCCCCGGCCAGATGTCCTCCGTCGGCGTGCGCAGAATGCGGAACATGCGGAACAGCTGATCGATCTCCGAGTCGCCCTGGAACAGCGGCTTCCGGGTGGCCATCTCGGCGAAGATGCACCCAATCGACCATATGTCGACCGGGCACGAGTAGCGGTGCGACCCGAGCAGCACCTCCGGCGCCCGGTACCACAGCGTCACGATCTCGTGCGTGTAGTGGCGCACCGGGATGCCGTACGAGCGGCCCAGCCCGAAATCGGCCACCTTGATGACGCCGTCCTGGTTGATGAGCAGATTCTGCGGCTTCAGGTCACGGTGCAGGACGCGCCGCTTGTGGCAGAACAGCATCGCCGCCGTGATCTGGTACATGTAGCTCTTGACCAGCTCCGGATCCAGCAGCTTCTCCGCCGGCCTGCTGTCCATGTACTTCTTCAGGTCCATCGACAGGAACTCAAACACCAGGTGCAGTTTGCTCTCCTCCATCACCACATCCTGCAGTTGCACCACATTCGGGTGGGACAGTTCCTTCAGCAGCGAGATTTCTCTGCGGCGACAGAAGAGAACCCCGCCATGGGGCGAGACATTCACGTTCACGACCCAAACCGAGCCCCAGAGCCGCCCTACTCACCGGATCGCGGTCGACGGGATGCCCTCGTCTTCCGTTTCGAGGCGAATCTTCTTCAGCGCCACCAGCTCGCCGGTGAGCTTGTTGCGCGCCTTGTAAACGACCCCGTACGTGCCCTCGCCAATCTTTTCGAGTTTCTGATAGTTCTCCATACCCCCGGCCGGATTCGCGGACGCTCTTCCGTCTAGCTAAACGTTACTCTCTCGGTGGTGGTGCGCGGCAGCTGCTCTCGGGCGCGTTGTCGTAATGGATGATCGTCTCTCGGGCGTCGCAACAACTCGTCAAACAACGCCTGCTGCGTTCCTTTCCCGTGTTGGTCGTTTCGAGCGCACGGTGCGTTTTCGTTCTAACATCGGCCGTTTGGCTGATCGGTTTCGGTGCGCAGGTACACAGTGTAAAGGCGCGACCGCGCTGTTGTAAACAACAATCGAGCGGGCCCACGGCGTTCGTTATGTTTGAAAAGGGAGGGATTTTAACCGTCGACCAATGAGCGCGTGCTTCGATCGCTTTGGCGTTTGACATTAGACCGCTTTGGCGTGCACGCCGTTTGACAGCTGCCATGCCATTACGTTTGGCGATGTTTTTCGTCTCGCCTCAACAAATTTGCGTTACTTTGAGAGGCCGAAAATAAATAATTTTGGAAACAGACGATTTTTATCCACTTAATAAAATTCGGTGTGTAGAAATAATTATAAAATCAGGAATAACTGTAAATAAAAATTGTGAATCTGCGTACGAAAAGAAACGAATTCAAACAACCCTGAATATTTCAGCAGTTCAACTACCTTCTTGCCAGATCTTCGCTCCTGTTACTTTTGGACGATTTGAAGCAACATTTTGGTTGCGAATTTTTATTCGGCTTTAAATTACCGCGATTAAAAAAAAGTCATCGAAATTTCACAATCTCATATGGAAAAACATCGCCAAACAAATCGTAGAAATCAACGACACGAACAAACGGACAGGTAAACAAACGGATTGTCAACTGGGACGTCAACGAATGCGGAAAGCGAAGAAACCGGCGCATTCGATGCAAACTCCCATCTACAAATTCGAACCAACCGATTACGATGTGGTGTACGAGCCGGCCGAGGACACCTTTTTGTTGCTCGACGCGCTGGAAGACGAGCTGGAGGACATCGGGCGCCGGCAACCGCTGCTGTGCGTGGAGATTGGCCCGGGCAGTGGAGTTATCATCACGGCACTCCGCCAATCACTCTCCCTCGCATCCAAGGTAGTGCCTCACTGTCTTGGGTTCGATATCAACCCGGCAGCGTGTCGGATGACGCACCGGACGAGTGCACTGAACGGAGCGGCCGTCGATGCGATCAACATGGATCTACTCGGTGGTCTTCGGTCCCACACCGTCGATCTGCTCGTCTTCAATCCGCCGTACGTGCCAACCCAGCCGGCCAGCAGCGGATCACTTGAGGAGCACATAGGCGAGTTCCGGCGATCGGAACCACTAACCCACTCGTGGGCGGGCGGTGCGGATGGGCGGGCCGTCACCGATCGTGTCGTTGCCGATTTGAAGCGTATCCTTGCTCCCGGTGGCCTGCTCTATCTGCTGCTGGTGAAAGAGAACAAACCGCAAGAGGTTCTGCGATGCGTAGAGCGGCTCGGCTTCCGGGGGACCATCGTCAAGGAGCGGCGTATCCGCGGTGAACACCTTTTCGTCCTGCGAATCTGCGAGACCGATGCACGATGAGAGAAACCGACGGAGGGCGGATGGACGGATTGCACTGTTTCGACATTATTCTTTTATTTTTCCTTCCGTTCGCACTCGCAGAGCGCGCCCGGCTCGGCAATACGCGTCGAGCGCGAACGGTGCGTTCGTACAGTGGTCTAGAGAATCGTAAAAAATATGTACACATTATCGATTTGTGATCGGATCGGCCTCCTTCTCTCAGATCGGCTTGGACAGAGACAGATAAGCAAACGCACGGTGCCGGAGAAATCGGAACAGGCGTCTCCATCGGTTGCTTTGGGATTTGGGTTCGCGAATTGATCGAAGCTAGCTAACGGACGAAATGAAAGTTAGTGGCCGCCAGTGTGCCTGCTTTGTATAGCCTTCTTTGATGCTCGTTATTATTCGAGATGCGGTAGACTGGGGTCCCGATTTATGTATATTGCCGAATAACTTGTGTTTCGTTTTTCTTGTAATTAGCGTTCTGTGTTTTCCTTGCGCGTATCCTTATCATCTCTCTAGTCCTTGGCTACGCGCCCTCGCGTACACCATATCCATTACACGACCTACACGGTTTCCAATATACAAATAAAATCTCCATAAAGTAACATCGAACAACAACTTATATCTTCTTTTTTATGTGTACAGATACATACAAATACATACATACGCTTGAAGAGTCGGGGATCGGGGACGTGAACTGATGATAACGATGCTTCGTAACGAAAGTAGAAGAGCACACGAACGACCCTCCGTGAAAAAACCTGGCCCCATGTCTCCTCCAGAAACTGGTTGGTCTCTAAGGACGCTCAACGCGGTCAGTAAGATGTGCGATCGCGGATCGTGGTCAAGCTTGATGGGTTGAGGGGGGGCTGCAGTCTTGGAAAATATGGTGCATGATGTTCTAGGTGTCCTCTATTCGCTCCTCCCGCCCACCGAACGGTGGCAAAAAACTGTTCGCAAAAGCGAACCGTATCAAAAAGCGATTAAGTGCAACGGAAAACTGTTTTCCCCACAAAAGAAGGGTGTCCGCTTGTGTCTCGCGCCACCAAGAGAGCGGCCGGTAGAGCTGGCATAAGTTTGCCTAAAATGGTGTTTTCGGTTCTGTTTGCTCCGCTTGGTTAGTCTTTTGCTTTCCATCAGTGCGGCGCTCCACTTTCTCGCTCGATCAGTTCGAGTGGGCATTCGTTGGCTCTTAATGTTAATTCCGATCGTGCTATTAGTTTTCGGGCGCGACACGCCAGGATTCGTTTCCAAGCCAGTAACGGCGGCGACAAGCGGATTCACTCTAATCTACGAAGCGTACCCTTTCGGTCTCTTTCGGTTGGTCTCTGTTGATTATTATTCTAATTCCTCCGTTCGATCTTGCTCCATTTGGGGTGTGTTTGTGAGTGTGCGTGCGGTGAATTATTGTTTATGATTCGGCAACGAGATGCCACAAGTTTCTACGATTAAATGCTTCCGACAAAGGTTACACGAAGAAAAAACTGCCTTCAGCGTGCAGACCACTGCCGGTCAGTTCGCTCCTTTCTTACGTTACTTTCTATCTACAACGGGCTGCAATGGGCTGACCGGGGCAGCTCGATCTCGTGGCGTATTCGGATTGGGAATTGCTCTGCTCTGCTTGAACTACATTCTAATGATTTGTCTTTCTTCGTAATGCGTGATCGCTGCACAGGCCAGGGTCAGAAGACAGAACAACAACACCGACAGCGGGGGCTACTTGTTCCGGTGGGCGGATGATGGAAAGCGGTTGCCGGCATCCGGGAATGTATGCGAAAAACAACGGCGAAAAAGAACAGAAATCTCTTGGTGCCTCGTGGGAGCACCCTCCTTATGGCACACACTCTTCGCGCACTCGACAAGAAGGCTCAACATGGCAAACACGGGTGGGTGTGTAATGACTACAAGTGTAAATGGGTTGGTTGTAAAAACACAAACAGGAATTAGGTAGATGTGATGTTATCGGTTACAATCTTCTTCCTTCAGCGCGCCTTTCGAGTCCACCATTGCGCTTGCCACACACAACTGTGTTATTTCTATTGCTTCATTCCAACGCGGCGTTTGTGTGGTGTTCTTCGTCTTGTAAGATTAAAATTAGTATTTGGTTTTTTGTTGTGTAAAAGTGGTGGTGGAGCGTCTCGGGGGTTTCGTTTTAAGCATTTCCCTACATTCTCGTGGTTCACACGTATTTATTTAGTTCGTTCGAGGCGTTGGTTCGTCGCCTTCACGGCGCCTTCTGGCCGCCCACAGAGAGAGTTTAGTTCATTTCTTCGCCACTTTCGTCACCGAGCTTCCCTCTGCAGAATAAGAACTATTCAATGTAGTATAATACACAAAGCTCCAGACGCTCGGGATGGGCTTGCAAGCGTGGGCTTTGATGACGCGGCGATCGAGGGAATATTCTGAACGTGGAAAGTTAAATAAATAACGACGAGTAATGGTAGCACAAGAAAAGAAACATCAAAATGTGGAGCCTTTCCTTCACCGCATAAAGTAAGCTAACAAAAACAAACGAGTGAAACATGACGACGATCGTGGAATAATTCACATATTCCTCTAGTGGGCGAAAACAACGTCTGCAAAGATCCTCTTCTGTCCTATGGCAACAACCTCTGTCGGGGGGTGGGTTCGGGGTCTTTGCAGTGTAAATTGTGTCTATTCGAGGAGTAAGTAAACAATATGGCATCGCTCACAATTTCTGTCTCTTCTCGCTGCACCGTCGCCGCAGAACAACAGAAAACAACGATCGCTAGTGGCGTAAGGAAAGCTCACCTCAAACTTGCCGTGTGCCGTGTATATGTCCATCAAAGCGATTCCCTATTCTTTAGGCGATTTCAAACAACAATTAGAATCAAACAACGCGCGCGTCTAACACCGATCTAGTTCTTCCTGGACTCCGCGCACCATAGCTTCATCGTAAAAAGAAAGCAGCCCACGCGGGCGCCGCAGCATACCCAATTTCCTCTTCTTGTATGCTGTGCACGGGGCAAAACGGAACGGAAAGAAAACAATGAAGAAAGAAAAACTAAGCCGCGCCCCGTGATGACACACTACCCGCTCGCTCTCTGTCTCTCTACTGTAGCATCAGCGCCGACAGGTTACGGTTCAGGATCGTGTCCTTCACCGAGCTGAACACGACCTGAATGTTCTGCGTGTCGACCGCGTTCGTGAAGTGGTGGTAGATCGGTGTTTTGGTATTTTTCCGCACGTTCATAAACATCTGCAGGATGAAGTTCTGCACGTCCAGGATCGAGTGCGGGTTGCCGGTGAACTGCGGGTAGTACCAGCGGATGTCGGTCTCGGGATTTTTCACCTTCTGCTGCAGGAGGTCCGTCTTGTTGAGAAACAGGATGATCGAAATACCCTGAAAGGTGGTATTGTTCACTATCGTGTCGAAGATGTTCCGCGACTCTTCCAGACGGTTGGTTTTCCTGTGGCAGGGAAGAAGAAGCAAAGAAGGATGACCGTGATTGTGAGCATGAAGCGTGATCTTGTGCGGATATCCCTATCTTACCGGTCTTCCGCTAACACCTGATCAAACTCGGAGGTTGATACGAGAAACAGGATCGACGTGACGGAACAGTCGAAACATTTGGTCCACTTCTGGCGCTGCGTTCGCTGGCCGCCGACGTCAACAAACACAAATGGAATGTTCTGCCAAAAACAAAAAGGGGAACTCCGATTAAAATGCATCCATACCGCACTTGGGTGGATTTTGGGTGACCCGCAACCAAACTCACCTGTATCCTTATCGTAAACTCAAATACACCTTTAGTTGCTTTGCGACAGTGCAAAATATCACGATGGGTGGGTACATAATCTAACCTTGACACTCGCTCTAATTCATCTAGGAAATAACTAACAGAATCACTCTGTGGAGAGAAAAGAGAAGAGAAAGAATGGTGAGTGTGCTGCGCAATGTGTCGTAGAAAGTGAAATTATGCCGCGAATCGGGCATATTAAAATGTAACATTTATCACCCGCTTCTAATCTACTGAAGGCTCTTGGAACGTTAAAATAAGCGCCTAATTAACGGGAGCGGCTGGACGAGTGTGTGTTCGATTGGACCACTCTCTCGTGCGCGCCCGACCGCGGGAGACGCTAATCTTATGCAAACAATCTGCCAATGGCCGCCCAAGAACATTGCCCTACATTGGTCACCCAACATTGGCCGGACGATGCCGTGGGCAGCACTACTTTGGGGCAGCGCTCTTTGAAGGCTTGTGGAGCAGCGGGTTCCGGGGCTTGTTAGAGTCTGGCCGGTTCTTATCAAACGAACGGCATCACAAATATTATAATTCGAATAACACTCTCGCCTTCGATACCGTGTCCCCGGCACGCCAATGGCTGGCGTCTCGTGTCCGGAGCCCGATGGAAGTGCCACGGAAAATTTGCATCCCTAGCGAAAGGGTGTAATTGAAATCGGAATAAATAACTTCCGCAAGATAAGGAAGCGAAGGGCCCGTTGAAAGGCCATAGGTTAAGCTTCCAGCAGCTGAGAGCTGACTGAGCCGCCACGTTCGGTGTAAAGTGGGCCGAAAAACAAGGGTCCACAAAAGAGGGGAACCCAACGAAAACCGCAACAGAATGAAGCCCACCACCGCCGGCCACACGACTAAGCGAAACTTGTTTCACTAAATAGCAAATTTATACACCGTTTAGCTCTCATCGCTGTCAGCTTCTCTTGGTGAGGAGGAAAATTTGTCCCACCACTGGGTCGGGCTCGGGTGGCCACCCGTTCCGTGGGTTTTTAAAGTATCGCTGCAGGTAATTGCCACCACGCACAGCAGCATTAATCAGCGGGCCTCACACAACAAGAAGTCTTGTTCTCCCACACGCGCGCCGCGACAGGTTGACGCTGCTGGCTGGCCGCCCGCCACCAGGAGAGCTGCATATGTTTCTGTGCCACTGTGCTCCACTCCGATATGGTTTCGCCGCGTTCGATTGCGCCAATCGCGATTTGCGCCCGCGGCCACCAGATGAACGGGCGGACGCGACGGTGTTGTGTCTTGACGGGGCGTCCGTGGCCGGATCAGGGCCGGTGTGCAACGACAACCCGGCGTTGTCGTGGCTTATTGCCATTCGCACTGCGGAGGCAGCGAACGCGCTCGCTCCTTTTTCGCACATTCGCGCGCACACCAAACCGCAAGCGATCGACAGGTTACATAAAATCCGAGGACCATGTGTGTGCCTTATAATAAACGAGCTTCGTCTTGTCGGTGGCCATGCCGAGCAGCATAGCGAGCGAGTGGCCCCGCTCGCTGTTGCCGATGGTGCGGGCTTTGACGGTTGTCATAAATTTAATTAAAATTGAAATGAAATACAAATGCCGAACCCGCCGCTCGGCCGACGTAGGTTGCGGATAATGCCCGACCGTTAATAGAGCCCCCTTCGCCGCTCCCGTTTTGTGCCGTTTCATAAATTCTCTAGCAAAACGGCGTGCCCTATCATGGATCAATTCATCTCACTCGTCCTGGCCGCGCGCACACGGAAGCCGTGCCTTTCACGCGAGCAGCTTCGTCGTCAGCTGTCGCCGCCGGTTGGTGCAATAAATGCTCATCGTCCTGGTGGTGTTGTTATTAGTAGAAACCGCTGTGGCCCGCACGCCCATTTGCAATCATTATTTATTTTATTGGCCCTTCGCCGGGGGCTAGAATTGCAGCGCGCAGATACACAGCAGCAGCAGGATTCCGCGCGGGATTTGTTTATGATTTTAAGCTGTTCGACCAAAGTGCACCAAGTGCAATTAGCGCTTCCATATTATGCGCTGCCGGAAGCACTTCGTGAGCGCTCGGTTGCGGAGACGCATTGAAACAATTTTCCCGAAAAATGTGATCGAATTGATTGGGGGCCACTTTTTCCTAAATTACGCGCCACGTTACGATGGCGCGTGCCCACCACAACCTTGCGAAGCAATTTTTTAATGCACTATCTGGTGCGCAGCGTCGCTCTCGCGGTGCTGGGGTACGGCGGGTGATCGTCGAAGGCGGATCAATCGTGAACCAGAAACCAGATTGGCTTCCATGGCGCGCGCAATGAGGGAGTTGCGCTGTTGCGCCACCACCGAACGCTGCGCACAATTTTAATTTAATTAGAGCGCACTCCCAGAGCTCGAGAGGCGAGGGGCGAAATCGCTTATTTATTTACTTTATCCTTCAGCACCAACCGGCAGCGGAACCCTCTGCTGCGCCCCCCAAAAGTTAGTGTGCGTCTCGTTTTCCGTTTCATGTTCATTCTTGCGTTTTTTTCTTGCATTTCCTTGCCAGCCGCCAGCAGCGAAGAGATAACAACTTCTTCGTAAACAGTGCGCGGGCGTTTCGCGAAAGGCGCACCGGCTCCCGGCTGCACCACTCGCGGGGGGGATATTATTTTTAAATGCTTCGCACACACTTCTCACAGTGTGTTCGTTGACGATGGAGAGGAACGATCGAGACACACGATCGATGATTTTCCCGGAAAGGAAATCTGCGGCTCAGCATCGCGCTCAGCCAGTGGTTAGCGCCGCACAGGCAGTGGGTGTTTTCGCACACTTTAAGCATCACTTTCGAATAATCAACCTCGATCGAGATCCATCACCGTCGCGCGGGCGCGTTAAATGATCGCGGCCCAGCCTGAATCGACGCCACACCGAAAAACAAAAACTGGCCGCATCCGCTTCTCGTTGCGAACAAACACATTCCCGCTCTTTCTGGGTCAAGGCCTATTCGCCGACGACGACGACGACGGCAATGTTTGCGGAAAGAGCATAATCGGGTGAAATATGGCGTCCGGGGAATGCCAGCGAAAGTCTCGGAGGATGGAGCAGCAGATCGCTACCGCGGACCGGTTTGCAGCCGGACACTGGCGATCACGCGAGATTCACGATCGCGATCTGATGGCCATCAGCTGGGCAGGCTGGCGGCTGCCGGTGGCCTGCCGGGCCCGGCTGGGTTTGTTTGGAGAACCGGTGTAAGAAATTGGCTAAACATTTGGCCACCGGTGAGCAAATTTAACGCAAATTAATATGTTTTCTGAGAGCGCCAGCAGTGCGCGGCGAGCAAAAGGACAGGTTTCCGTGGGAAGCGTCCGACACGGAGCGAACCGGACCCTCGTCATGCGCCGGGGCCGAATGGTGCCAATGAAACTGCTACAGTGAATGCTAATGAAACCCCGTGCTACAGGCGTTCATTTATCTTCATGGCAAGTCTGAAGCTCATTTTTCGCATTTGCCATAATTACCAGAGGGCAACCCAACGTCCCGGCCCGTCCCGTCCCGTGGCACGGTTCACACAGCTGTGCGCCCGCCGCTGTCGCGCAGCGAAGGGCCCATAAAGTTTGACGCTGCTAATAAAATGTCATTTTTACAACCACCTAACCTTTGGCTTCGCGCGACCGCGACACTGTTGTGCGCGATAGCTTCGTTAGCAAAAACAAAACCTAAGACGTCCGAACCAATAGAGAGACGGCGGCGAACCGACGTTGCGCTGCAACCGTTAAGACCCGCACCTCACACATCGCAGCGAGCGCAGCAGATGTTTGGCGCACTCGATAGAGATATCGTCGGCGCCGCGCGCGCCTCACCATAACAAACTTCACAACAGCCTATCTGCCACCAAGCGGTCCAAGATCAAGATCGCTGGTTAAGGCGGTACAGTACGTGCCCCGGCGATGTCTTCCGCGTTGTCTTGCGTACGCATACCGACCTCGGCCACGCCAGCCGCGAGTGTTGGGCCTTAAAACAATGTGTTTTCCCCGTGCGTCATCGCCAGGGGACACTGCGACTGTAAAACTCACTTTCATCCGACGGACAAGAAAACCGGAAGCGTGGGTCTTTCTGTCTGTGCCATTTGTTCGCTAATCGAACCATTCTTACGTACGGTACGTGACGTGCATCCCCGGAGCTCCCCTTTCCAGAACTGTGCTGGAGCTTGCGCGGTTACGGTCAACTATGCGACCCACTGATTTGTTCTGTCGTTGGGGGCCACTTACAATTTGGAACTCCCTTCGCCGGTCGTACGCCTTCCGGATGGCGCCATCCGTCCACAGTATGTTGATGAGTGGAACGTACTGGTGGAACTGCTCGACGTCCAGTTTGGGGCCACTGTGAAACATAATCGCTTCGTTCGCGGCCAGCTGCGACGTCGGATGCTCCCAGGGTATATCTAGCTTATCTCTAGCGTCACACAACACTTGCATGCCTGAAAAGGATCGGATGGACACGGGTGGCATTAGAGAGGGGCTCCGTCTAGATCGAAGGTTACACCAGATTCGCATCACTTCTTACCTTTGACTATGTTTTGGTAGATCACATGTTGGTATTCCCTCATTAGATCGGGCTCGAAGTTGATCCTGTGGATGATCCGCATCTGCTTCAGAAACGTCGATTTACCGGATTCGCCTGCGCCCAGCAACAGCAGCTTCACCTGGGGGAGGTGGTCGAAGAAAACATGCATACGGGGAAGGTATTATTCAAGAATCTGTGTCAAGGGTCAAGGATTTAGTCATAAACCCGCTCTACGCTCGTCTCAGCAGGGGTCGATGCACGTGCATTACACAAGCGAAACAATGCTTTGCGGAAAGCTCATTCGAATAAAACCCCCCGTTTTGTGGTTGGCTTTTGACGAAGAAATCTCCAATCGAACGAAAAGGCGCGATGATGCCAATCGTTTACCTCGCGGTGGCGAGAAACTGATAGCGGAACTGGGACACGTGCCACAAAAACAAGTCGCCGTCGGTCGCGGCCAGTAGCGGCCAGCTCGATACGTGAAAGGATAATCAGCATTTTCAATTACCAACCATTCGATACAGTTGGCCAGCGAGGCCGGCCGCGATGCAATGGAATCTAAATCGAAGCTTTTAACGCTTTCGCACACCCTCCCGGCGGGTGACGACCAAAGCGCAGCTGTGGGTTGCAGCAGTGAAAGTGGTGCCGACGGGCGGCTGGTCAGCGATCGTCAACCACCCAGCGCGCCGCAATCTAGAAACAAAAATGTCGAAAAGAATGCTTTTAACCAGAGCCTTCAAGAGACGTGGGCATCACCACCACACTTCGTTAACCCACTTTTTGGTGGCATCACGTGGGGCTCCGTCTCCGGGGGATTCCATCCTGCGACCGGTCCCGCGTGCGATCCATTAGCACCTCATCGATCATCCTACGGGGGCCCAGTGAATCCGGACAGAGCGATGGTTGCATTTTCTCCCGACTTCCTCCCAAGCGCATCACGCAGGCGCTAGATGGCGGCGCACTTCACAAGAGCCGTCGTCGCCGATGGGGGGATTAGTTTTTTCTTCTTCCGTTAAATCCTTCCAAAATGCACCGTCGTCGAAAAGCACCCTATTCCAACTGCCCAATACGGCCGGAGATCTTGCAGCGAAAGCGCAGCTCTTCGCACGTCCTCGGACAGGGAGATGAACCAACAAAACAGCGTAAATATTTGCGGGAAAAGTGCATCGAGGGCGCGTGCATCGATCGCGCGGAATGCATCACGCAACGAACGCGGCAGCAACGCGTTCTACAAGACGCAGAACAGAAGGGGCACGATCGCCAGGCAATCTCTGGTATGATCTGCGCTTCGCATTTGCCGATGATCAACGGGCGGTTGTTGCTGCCAATTGGTGCCAAAGGGCTTTCTGGGTCAGCGGAGCGCGGCTACCGCAGCCGCGTCGAACAGACAAGGAGCGCGTGCGGATGAACCAATAGCAGTAAATCGAAGATCGCGAGAATCTTCACGAGACACCGCTCGCGCCATCATGCCGCCCGGGGGGCCATCCAAATGGCGACCTTCAACTTCCCGACTGACTGCCTGCCGCAGGGGTCTTGGGTATGAATTCCCCCGCGACGAGTACCCCGCGACTTTCTCCGTTCGATCGATCGATCGAGAAGAAGCCCCATGGGGCGACACAGGAGGATTGCAATTTCTCTTTCCTTATCACGCGCGGCCCAAGACGTTGCGGCGCGGTGCGGCGATCAGTAATTGAATTTCTTGGACGAGTAGAGCACGATCAGGGCCAGAGAGAGAGAGAGGGAGAGAGAGAGATCGAGCGTTCCTCATCACGTTACTGGCAAAGTGGTTTGATGGACGTGCGACATTCGCGTGGAAAAAAAAGGGAGAGCCACGGGCAACGATAGACGATCGGCGACCGACGAGTGGTGGTTTGGTGGCGAAAAATCTGTCTTCACATCCCCTTTCCGTCCAGACCCGTGGTGTTGACGGTCACCCGTTGACAGAAGACTGCATCCGTCGTCTCTCTCTCCGATCGCACTGTCCACTTGTTGGTCGACTCCGGTTCGCATCGCACCTTGCCAGTGAGTTTTCATCGTGAGCTTTCATTTGTTCAATTAACATTGTTTACAAGTTTCCGATCGCCGCCCCACTGGCCCATCTCCGGGAGAGTGCCAGGAGTCAGCGGAGTCTGTCAGCGATGGAACAGACCACGAGTGTTGGCCGTGGGTCAATGTCAAACGTTGGCACTTTTTCACGGCACCATAAACAAACCGCGCTGTGTCACGATGACAGATCGAGTCCGCGTGGCTTTCGATGCTCGAAGGGCGGGCTGCAAAAAGAAGTCGGCAATTTTGGGTGCCCGAGGGGAACACGCGGCGTAGGTCATCGCTGAGAGCCGCTTGTTGATAAGGAAACGGTTAATCAAGCGCTTATGTTGCGCACGCGCATTCCCGGCCCGGTGTTGATGCTGGGGTGGGGGCTACGTGAGCACGCATCGCAAGCTCATCTTGACCCCGCGATCGCTAAATGTCGCGGCTTCCGGTCGGGGATAGCACGTTGTGCGCACGTCAAAAAACCTCTCCGTTCGGGCACAAGTATTAGAAATTTATTTCTCTCCTATTGCTTCTGCCGCGGACGGCATATGCTGGCGCGCCGACTTCCTTCGGCCGCGCAGCACCGCCGAGAGGAGCTAGGGGAGGAATAATTTTAACATCCACATTAAAACAACAACGGTTCGCGTGTGTTCACGGCTCTTCCGGATCTCGCTCGCTGCTGTGTGTTGGACCAAAGAAAAAAAAACCCAACAAAACAACACTTTGCATGCATTGGAAACCACATCTTGCCACCGGATGCAGGATATGGAATCCAAACAAAACCTACTTACCCAGCGCACTGACTGCCGCCGCCCACTGGTATTGATTATTTTAACATTTTCTCAAAACATTTCTTTGCTTTTCTCCCGCGCGTTGTCACTCCCGTGGCCACATGGAGTTATAAAAAGTGAACGGAACGGTTCAATTTGACGTGTTTGACGCACGAGGAGTTCGGTACAAATCAGCGAGGCCAGGAAATCTGGTATTCGGCCCCCTTCGGAGAGGGAAAGAAGGTGCGTGAAAGTATGGAAGGAGAGTAGTGTGACACGCGGACAAGGGGCTGGAAACAGGAAACCTTCCTTCGGATCGGATAAGCGTGACGCGTGTGGGCAATGTGTGGGGGTCTTTTTCAAGCAAATCGTGTTACACATTCACCACCAACTACGAAAGCGGATTTAAGGGGGAATCCGTACCGAGGGTTTCGATGGCCCCGACCGGTGGCGGGGCAAGGTCGTTTCGAGGATGAAACTCGATCACGCAACCAAAATGGAACGCACCGCGGGAAAGCAGATCGTGAGATGATCTTCTGATCTTTCTGGAGCCGCCACTGCGACCGGCGACCGGCGCGGATCGTTCTCCGATTGCAGACCGCACGGGCCCCTTTAAATACCACCCTTGAGAAGGGGTCTGCAAAAAGTGCGTTTGGAAAAATAATCATCCTTCGCTGCATCATCCGGAGTGCAATAAACAAACGGCCGCCGGATGTTCGAAGGAGCTCTATTGGTTCGGTTCGGTATTCGGTGGCCGAAGAGAGGCTTCGAAGTTGAACCACTTATTAATCATGGGATTTAAAAATAGTGCCACATAATCCGCAACCGACGACAAAACAGTCCATTCTTGCGCACCGGGCGGTCCTCTTCCCGACACGTCCGACGGTCTCAACCGAAGACGCCGAATTCGCGGAACCGGACCCGAGGGTTGCGGAGGGAAATTTATGTGATTTCACCACACGGTGGTGTCCGCGCGGTCCGTCGAAGTTCTTCGCCGCCCGTAACCCCGGCCGAGCGCGTGGGGGTTTGTTTACTAACAGTGAGGTTTCGAGAAATGGTCGGGCAACAAGAGGACACTTTAACGCGTACGTGATGTTGGCGAGCCGAGAACAAGCATGTTTGTCATCTATTACAGACCATTACCGTAGAAATTTACGAAACTAAATTTATCAAAAGGCGGACACGGCGGCGCACGGTCGCATTGTCGCCCATCGATCTCGGTGCGGCTCGGCTCCGTAACGCCCAGGCACGGATCGCCTAGTAGCGAGGAACAACATTATGAAATATTCTTCCACATCCGACGGCGTCGCGTTGGCATAAACACACCATTTGGTGAGAAGGTTGTTGCCCATTTTTGCATACGCCTACAGGAGAAGCCCGCCACGATCTCCGGGAAGGCGCGCTCCGGAGCTTATCGGAGGTGGGTAGTAGGCACACCTAATCCGATCCTGACGGTGAAGGGGCGGCGGGTGTCATTTCATCACCGATCGATTCCGCCGAACCTTAGCGCTCGGGGCAGAACCGTATGAGAAACTGGCCCAAGAAGTGGTCGCTTTGTTTAATTACTTTTTTAACGCTCTACCGATAAACCCGCCATCCCCGATCGTAAATGAGAATTTATAATTCAGCGTAGCAACCGCGCCCGGTGATGGATCAAGGCACGACACGATCAAATGTTTACGTTCGTCGCCACAAAGAAATTGATAAGTAAAGGGGTGGGGGGGATCCGCGAGATCCGCGTGTGGCCAATGGCCGGATTCGCCACGGATTGCGCGCACGTCAGCGACGTGACTCACCGTCGACATCACGGTGACGTTGTGTCACCATCGGTCAACCCGGATTTGTGGCCACAGCCTCTGCGTTTATTGCATTGCACAATGCTGCCCCCTTAAGACATAACGTTGGCGGATTGTTTCGTTTCATCAGCTGATTGAGCATGGGGGCAAGGACCGAAATATGATCCCAAGTAAGCGCTAATTGCGAACCAGAGCCGCCCCGCTGTGTACGTTACCTGTCGTCGAAATGCATGTTTATCTTTCTCGAGAAATTTGTCGATCTCGCGCGATTTGTAGCGCTGCTCCAGCTCCTCCGGGCTGACGCGTAGCCGCAGCAGATACCCGAACAGGTCGCCGCAGCATCGCGAGCATGATAATTTCGATAAGGTGCTTTCTCTCCGCCTGTTATTCGATGCCGCCATCTTTAAATCTCATCACACCACGCACACCACTCATCTAGGGCCGTGAGCGTTCGAACTCACTGGCGGCCACCGACCAGCATGAGGCAGAGATCACGCTCGTCTCACTGCTCACCGCGCAATCCACACAAAAAGCCTGTGATCACCGTCGGCTCACGCGTGAGAGATTGGCTTTCTCTTTCTTCGCTCACCCGGTGAACTCGATTCCAGGCGCTGCTCACTCGCGTTGCTCACCTCGCCGACACCATTCACTCACCAGTAACTGGTGGTCGTGTATGCGTGGTTATGTGTCCAAATCGCTTCTCGCTTCTCCTACGCCCAGCTCACCACGCGCTTTCGCTCCTCTTGCTTTCACGCGAGAACAAGGATGCGGCTGCTCTCTTTGCACACACTACGCCACGGGCAAATAATACACAAAAGAAGAGGGAACGCTTCGCACACCCAACAAAACAGCCGTTCTCTCGTCGGCGCGTCTCGCACAAAAAGCACCGCGAATGGAATGAAATGGTCGGCAATCAAAGCGCACTTAGATCGCTTTTTTCCCGGCCAGCCCGCTATTCACTGCACCCTTTACGCTGGTGGTTTCCAGCGAACGGCGGCCACACTTCCTTTTTTGCCCACAGGCACACGCACGCACACAGTCGCTGCAAGGGGCCACCAGCGGCCTGTGACACGGTTCTGTAACGAAGGATTGCTTCTGCGAGCCCCGGTTCAGCACAATTTCATTCACCGCGTCGGTATCTTTCCGGCTGACTCTGCTTTCGTGCTTCTGTTACGACGGGAAACCGGAGCGATCGTGTCACGTCTTGTTGGCCACTAGCATCATCGTTCCCCACACGCTCTAGAGCGCGCTGGCACGATGGCGAACGAAATCCACTCTTTTCACGCACCAATCACCGGCGGACGGTCCCGGGGCCAGGTTTAATCGAGCCCCGGCGGATTCGGGCACGCGTTTAGCACACTTTGACGGCGGCTGAGGCCAAAAAACACCGTTTTTTCCGGAAAAAGGCAGCAGCGAACTACGTCAACACCGCACCAACGAATGACTTCCAGGGCGAATGAGCCAATGGGAGATGTGTGGATTCGACGGAGCGCGAGATCGGACGGCTCACCAGCGCGACGACACCACTACACGCACGGTTTGTTCACTGCCAGAAAGCAAAGGCGCGATGGTGAGAAGCGCGCTCTGAGTGAACGCGGTGAGTGAACCCGTTGACGGAACGGCGGCTCACTTTCGAAACGAACGGGCGATTTGAATTGATTTAATGATAAGTTTAATAAATCTTCGGGGGAGTTTCAGCTGGGAACGGTGTCTAAATAGCGACAATACGCTAGATGCAGCCCAGATTTCATGCATCGCGCCTACAACCCGTTCTCACACGCCCGAACGGGCGAAGGGTGAGTGAACGTTTATGCTGAGTTATGCTTCGCGTGTGTGGGTGTGCGTGCGTAGGGAAACTGTGCAAAAATTGTATGTTTCTTTCGCCGCGTTCCCCTCTGCCCCCTTCGCTGCACGGGTGCACGTTTGCAACCAAAGTGCACCTTTTATGCTGCCAGACAGCGCACCCCGCACCGCCGTCCCAGCGAGGAAAAGCCGAGGGACCCTTTTTCGTCTACGGAACGCGGTGGCCGCCGTATGTAAGCGCCTTTTATGTGTTTATGTTTATTGTTTCTAACGTCGTCCCCGCAGCGGCCAGATCTCGGGCAGGTAGAGCGGACCACCGGGAGGACGGGTCCTCGAGGGGGCACTTTTTACCAAAGAATTACTGTCGGTGCAATTCTTTATTTTTTCCCCGCTCCTTCGAGGCTCTTTAAGCTAAAACCTGGATCAATAGAAAATGCGCTGGGAATTTTGGACCATAAAAAACCCTTTTTTCGTGTCGCAGTGCCGCAGCGTCGGATTTGCATACCCAGCCTTAGACCCGGTGGAAACCCTCGCCGTTTTTCTAAGCCCGGAAGGTAAAGATTTGGTGCCCGAAGAGTGTCCCGCGCACAAGTGCCCGCTCAGCATTGAAGCAGCTTCTCGAAAATTCAGTCACTGGGACTTCCATTGTGGCCCTTGATGAACCAATTTGGCACGGTTTGTTGAAGAGTGTGCCGCGGCCGGACCAGACCGTGACTGTGCCGGCCAACGCCTTCTAGTGGCACTTTGTTGTGCATAATTGTCCAATAAAGCGCACATCCGCTAATCAAAGCGATCGTACGTCGCGCGTCACGATCGTTATGATCGCCGGCAAGAGTTGGCGCATAAATTTGATGAACATGCTTTAACGCGACCATCTTGCTGTGGAAGATACTTTTCGAGATTTCCAAGCATTGAAGTCCGTTGAAAATCATCCTTCCGAAAGCAAGATGACCGACAACTCGATTGCCACGTCAACGTTTCGCTCGATCAAACCCAATCGCAATAACTCGAATGAAGCAATTGCTCTCCAGCATTCGGTTCCGTTCGTTCCGAAACGCACCAAAACATGAGTTATTTTTCTTTCTTTCTACCCGATCCCATTCTGGCGCCTCTGCATACCCAGCCCAGAGGCCAGCTGACCACTTCCTGTGGCGATCGCCCCGAAAGTGGTCCAAAACGAGCGGCGAGGACACGGCGGGGAACGGGCCCACGTAAATGGCACCACCACCACTTGAAGCCAATTTCACGCCTAAGTAAGCAAAAGAAAGCTCTGAACGGTCGGGTGTCCGAGGTCCGGTCCACTTTTCGGCTCCAGCGCCCAGCGCCCAGGTAACCTTGACAGAAAGTGCAAGCGTATGTAAAAATTTCGGCCATACGCAAAACACGCCGGGCCCTCGCCCGTTTCTGGCTGTTTCTTTTTCACGTCGGCCTTCGGGCCGGTCACGGCACTCGAGCCCACCCTTTCGGGACCGGCCGCATCATCTGGCCGTTGTTTCTTTCGCCACATTCTTCGTTCATGCTGAAAGTATTTAAACCCATGTTGTACACGAAGGCACATAAAATATATTTAAATTTTTTAACTAAAACTCCGACTCCGAAGAAGCGGAACAAAGAAACAATGGAAGAGTTTCCCGATGGTACGCCAGGTGTGAATTTTAAATTACACCCCAAAAAAACGGCCAAAACGTCGCCGATAAGCATGAGGGGTGCCAGCAGCCACCCGGAACTGGTGGTGAGAAACGCATCGAAATCACCCCCCTGCGTTGGCTTGTTCGTTTGTCGTTATCGGTCAATGCACGCGCGGACCCACCGATTGCATAAACCAACATTGCGCCGGAATCCGGATCCCGGTAAGAGCCGATTGGGCATTCCGAGCGAAGCGTTGGGTTGGGCGATCGATGACGTCATTGCTTCGGGAGCGATGCCGCGACTCGTTCGATCTCGTATGTGGGTCGTTACCGTGATTTAATACCAGCAACGTGCGCACTTCGATCCCGATGTTTGACGATAAGCGGAGACGCCATGCACCGAAGCGGGTCAATTAATGCTGGGGCGAGATGGTGGCGGCTGCGGCTGAGTCAGCTGGCATAATGTCGCCTTCCCGTCCCTCCCGGAACATACCGGAACGACAGAGAGAGAGCGACAGAGTGGTACGTCACCGCAATCAACCTGCGCTCAACGTCCGCCTGCATGACACATGCACGCACCCGGACCCCCTCCGCGTAATTCCCGGTAGTTATTATGCTAATTGTAGACTGCCGCCGCCGACCGACCGAGCGATCGCCGCAGTCTTATGTCACGGCGACGCAATCCTCGTGCGCGCTGCCGGACGCATAATTATCCGCCAACGTCTCAGCGTCCGCGCCCAATATGCTTTGCTAGGGGGGCGGTGGCGCTGTTTCGCTTCTCTTCGTGTCGCCTTTTTCTGCGACAATTCAGCCCACAAACACGCAGCGACCGCCATCTGCGCGTGGCGCCACACCACGCAAGGCTTGGAGTCCGTTCGAGCGGCACCGTCCAATCTGTTTGCCGGCAGAAATTGACTTGTTCCCCCCCGCCCAGGACGCCCGGGTCATTTGCTATCAAAATAATCATTAATCAACCATTGCTGAAAAGCGCTTCTCACCTGGCGTAGGATGTGCCTTTTTTGGCCAAAAGGAACACGTTTCGGATGTGGCACATCGCACGACAACAAACATTATCGCGGCAGCTTTTAAAGCGGCATTTCTTGGGTTTTCGCTATATTCGCGTTCGCGCGCTGATATAATAAAGAGTTGGGTGTATACTTTATTGCATTCGTAGTAATAGCTGCATATAAACTGCGTATAAGCTCCCGCTGGTTGGCTCCGGACGCCACACATCGACACACGTTATATAATGATCAGAAATGCGCTAGTGTTCTTCGTACAATTCGCAATACAATGTTTTATGTTCGCAATACGTTTCGTGCGCCCTTCTTAGCCGCCTGTACACACCCTGCTATGGTCTTTGATAAGCTATCGAATCTTGTCTCCGTGGCTCTCTGGTGCATTCTTTTGCGGACCGTTCGTGGACCTACAACAATCAGTGGTTCGAGATCGGAAACGAATCCGAAACATCGGTCGGGAAGAAAGTAGCTAGAGACGGGCCTCGAAGGCCGCCTTTCGGTTCTATCGGGGGGATGGTGGCTTTGATTTATTGTTTAAGTGAAACGGTTAAATGGTAAACATTTGCCCAGGAAAAACAAGACGACATCTGCAGGGGTCATGCAGGAAGATAAATGCGGAACAGTTGGATTACGCTCTCTTTATCCTGAGAATGGGAATAGCTGGCGTGCGCACCTTACTGGGCGCGCGATCCTTCGGCCTCGCCTTGGAAAAGCATTTTCCACGCCGCACCCGATCGTATCAGCCCCCCCTGCCGGCCACATCGTAACACAGGGCAGGGCTTAACGAAAGGGGAAAAACGTCTTAAACACAAAAAGAAAATACTGATGGTTGTTCGCTCGCTCGCTCGCTCGCTGTCTCTGTTCCGCTTTCGATGCTTCACGGTCGGTCGGCAATGCAAATCGTTGCACCGGAGTGGACTGCTGCACTCCGAAGGGGCGCAGGGCCGCAGGGCCGCAGGGCAACAATTTATCGCCCCACCGGTGGGCTCGGATTTAGCATCTATCGCAAATTGATTAACTACTTTTATTTTATTCTTCGCTTAATTGGAGTCGGGTTTAAATTGGTTTCTCTCCTGTCGTTGCTCCTATTGCTGGGGCCGCTAATAATGTTCGATCACCGACACCTTTCCGCCACCGTCGCTCAGTAGGCGGGGGGCTTGGGCGAGTTTTTTTTTACATAACACTATCGAGGGCTAAAGAGAGAAAAGACAAACTGTGGCTATTTTCTGTGAACGCTGTAAATGCGGCGCCGTAAGATAAGTGCGCGAATTTATGTGCTGTGCAACCTGGTGCCAGGATCACCTTTGTCTCGAGTTTCTCCCCTCTTCCGGTGGGTGTTCGCTGTGTTTCGTTTTCCGCGCCATTACTACGGCGCTAGTTCCGCTTCCGATTCGTTTGTATAATTTTGTAAAAGGCTTCCAAAAGAAGGTCTGGGGTTTCCGAATTGCTTGTGCGAACGCTTGGAGTTGTGGGGTTTGTGCGATTTCGTTAGTACGTTAACAGGCACGGTAATAAACACGGTACAAAACTCCCCAATTCTCTGCCAATTGGTTTTTAGCGCCATTTTGTTTGCTCCTTTTGTTTTCGTAAGTCTGTTCGATACAGTCAATTGAACGATTGATAAAACTACGGCACCCGAGAGTAATCAGTCAAAAGAATGCGCTCGTCGTCAGGAGTCGCGTCGAATCGATGATGATTGACGATTGATTGAGAGATAGCGATGGGGCGGCTGCTGACCAAGTGTTAATCATTGAAACCGGTGTCCCCACCGCCCAAACAAACCCACCAAACTCCGGGTCATCAGCCGCAAAATGGTGCACACGAAGCGAGGACGAGGACTGTTTACATTATTTACATAAATACGGAGCCACTTTCGGGGCGGGAGTTGGTTAAGTAAACGCTTACAGCTAACAAAGCGCAAGATAAAATGATACAACTAAAAGCGCGAGCCACTCTAGGGAACGCACTCGTCTCGGGTGCGACTGGGGGTTCCATCTTAAACTTAAGTAAAGCTCTAATTAATCGCCTTAACGCCTGTGAAAGCGTGTCCAACCCACCGCCGGGAATCTCGGAAACAACAACTACTGAACCAATGAATACCATCATCAGGCGTCACCGTTCGACCCGCTTCACAGCCGCGTCCCCGCCGCAGACACGGTATAGGGAAATGTACACGAAACAAGCGCAAAAAAGCCTGTGAAAGGAAGTGAGCGCTTCCGAACATAATCTTAACATAGTTTTGAACATAAAATGTACACATTCGTGGCGTCACCCGATTTCTGGGATGGTTTCGATTTGTGACGGGCGCTTTTTTTTGGCAACATAAACACATTTATGATACATTCGATACGCAACGTTAGGGGGAACTCGTGCGCTTTCGGGGCTGGCCATTGGCGTTGGCCCCACCGTTTGGTTATGTAGCTAGGCGCGTGCTGACCGTGGGTTAGTGTTCCATGATCCTACTTCCTTCACTATGCTACGGATGCGAAAAAACGGGACTCGCGTAATGGGCTGTTAATGTGGGGTAGTGTATGGGTGTTTGTGAGTGAATGGATGAATTTCATTTATTTAAATATTAATTATTATCGCGTTAGTATACGTTTTCCGCGCGTGACGGATTCTATGCTACACATCACCCACTAGCAGAACCCGCGGCACTTTCCGCGGATTCGTCAAAAGGGTGGCCAAATCTACGATCCGGCGTGCCCGCGGATTCGATTCCTTGTCCGCACAATTTGGTTCCCTTCAACTCGCGCTCTGTTGTAAGTGTGGGGCTCGGTATTGGCCTTGCGCTGGCTGGCTTCTCGATGGACCAACAGAAGCCGATCGCGGGTCCGGTGATAGTGTGGGGGTCTGGATACTATGATATGCCTACGGGATTAAAACCAAGCTGTCCGACCACCAACCGTGAAAGCGATCCTGCTCACGGCGTGGCCATCGTCACTCCACTCCTCGTCGATGCGATCTGCGCGTCCGATCGTGTCCGTGTTGTTTCAATCTTTCCCGTCAGCATCGTCCTTTAGCCCGGTCCATCGCCCCGTTTGCGTTGGTCCACCGAGAATCCATCAGCCGTTCAGCAGACCGTCTCCATCGGGACCCGGTTCGAGGTGGTGGTCGTCGTATTGTTCGTGCAGGTGTTGTTGGTGATCGATTCGCCCATCGATGGCAGACCGTGCGACGAGCTGGAGTGCTGCGGACCGTGCGTGGTGTTCGTGAACGATCGGCCAGTTTTCGAGTTCCACAAACGCTTCATGGCGGCCCAGACCTGCGAGACGGCCGGATGCAGGGAGAGACGGAAAAGACGAAAGCGTGGTTATAAATTCTGATTTCGCGGAGCCCAACCGGCGCTCATTATGGGCCCTCGGTGAGAAAAGGTGGCTGGCTCGGAACCGAACCATAAAGCCCCTTGCCAGTAGATGGTGTGGAAATTTAGGATAATGAATATGAATGGTCAGTCAGTGTGGCCACAGTGGTTTGGGCCGGAGGAGCCGAAACCTTTGGTCACGCGCCCGACACACGATCGCCGGGAAATTGGTTCCGGCTGAGCAGGGAGTGCATTCTGGTGTTTGTGTTGTCCCGATCCCCGACTGCACTGAGGTCGCCGTTTTTAGACTCTCGCTCTCTCCTTTCGACAGTGCGCTGTTATCGCCACAGTGTGCATGTAGGCAAATGAGCATAAAGCACAGCTGTGGCCTATTAATAATGGCCCCCAGGACCCACGCCGCCGGCCCGGGTAATGTAGGGAAAGGTTAATTTAGCGTCACCTGAAGGGTGGCACGGAGGGGGGAGGGCACCGAGGCCACCGTCTCGCATGACATGGTGCCAAATGAGATTTTGTGGTTTTTGGTCACCGGAAAAACAGGCTCCGCATCCCGGGGCCCGAACCGGAAACTAGTTTCTGCTGTGGTTAACTCTTGTTACAGTCGGTGATGTGGTGGTGGTAAGGGTGCGCCTGAAAGGTAGCAGCAGAACCGCGCCCATTGCCGACCGCATCGACCACAGAGAAGAAGCTATTTTTGCGAAACTCCAATTCGGCCCCGGCCAACGAGGTTACTCAAATTTAATTAAAGTCCTGGAGGTCAATTCCGTGCAATTTCCCAAAACAAAACCTTCGCCGTGAAATTAGTCGTCCAGCTCTGGCTCCGGATGTTGGTCAGTAAAAGAGGTGCCATGTTCATTAATCACTGGGAGGAAAACTGTGGGTCCAAACCTACTCGCGGCCAGGGCGCTCACTTCACAACGCACGGTAGAGGCTCCGAAGGCTTGCTTTCAGTGGGCTCCGGCTGCCGGCTGCGGGCGGCACCAGGCTCGGGAAGCGAAGCTCATGCGACTGGCAAAAAATCAAACATCGAAGACAGCCATCGATCAGTCGGTCCCGGGGTTGACCGGAGCCCGTTCTAGTCTAGCGCGGCGCAAATTGGATTGGCCGAAGGGAGCGCGCTTACCTGCGGTTGACATCCGACGACGATGAAGATGAAGACGCCCTGCAGCGCGTTGATCAGGTCGGTCACGATCCAGATGTAGTTCGGGCCGCCGACGGCCCACGAGATGACGTCCGCCACCCAGGTTACGCCCATGACGACGACCAGCTTCAGGCAGACGCGCCCGAGGGCGGCACTGTAAGAGGGAGAAGAAACCAAACCGCGGCTGAGCATACGGGGAGAGAGGGGTCGGTGGATCATTAAATCATGCCAGAAACGAAACATAACGCACACAAACGTACATACAAACAGTCCCGGAACATATGTGAAAGGACACCGGAAAGGGGGACAAACTACACACGATTCCTACCAGACACCAACCAGTCTACCACCAAGCAGACCAACGTCTACAGTCCTGTGTCCTCCCGGCCGCCCTGGACCACAGTATCAGTGGCTACGGCGATGATAAAAAGCTTATTCCCGGAGCACCCACAGCAGGGCGACGATGTACCGTTCCAGCGACCCAGACTCCCTACGGGTTCCGGGAGTGGTTTCCAGACCAGGCCCGGCACCTTTTTATTTTGGCACATGGGAGTCCCCAAGAGATGGCCGTTGGGGGTGCGGGACGACCATTCATTTCTCGTTGTGTTTTATTTTATTACCATTTTACTATTAGATTTATCACTCCGGGACACTACCGGACCGCGGACCGTGCGGTCCGCGGTAACCGACATGCGGCCGGAATGCGGAAAGGACTCCGAACTCCGGCCATGGGATAGCGATAAAGCATGGCCCCAAATGCGAACCAAGGGCTCGGGTATCGCGGTCCCCGAGTGCGGGCGAAAGAAATGTTGCAATAAATTCTACTAAAAGGAACAGATCCCGTAGATCGCTCTCTGTGACGCTGCGAGTTGGTGCCACACTCCAGGTGGTCTCTAGGCAGGGCCGCTTTTGGATCTTTTGCCGACGGTGCTCTAATCGATCGTGCCGCCATCGTGGACCACCCTTGGCCGGCCGGGGAAAAATTGCACGGAAATCCGGGCCGAGCCGGCCGAGATCCGCGGATACAAATTTGAGACCAACTTGTCAGCGTACCCCAGGGCTACGATCTTATCCGAGTCACTGGCGGCGCGAGAGAGAGAGAGAGAGAGTGCCGCCGCAAGATGGATTGGTGTCCGTGGGGGGAAAAGTGATCTCACTCTGCCTGTGTCTCCAACAACGGCGGTGACCGTTTCCCAGCTCCGGTGGCCAGTGCGGCAAACAGGTTTCTACGTCGGGTGGGAAAGCTAAGGTTTGCCATCGACTTGTCAAGTCACCGAGCGGACCACCAGAGTAATCGCCACTAAGTAGTGTCCCGTTTGCACGGCGCTTCGAGGGCCGACAACAAATCCGGGTGACAACAATCAAAATCTAATTGATGTCGATCGAAAATGTGACGACATTAAATTGAAACAACTCTCGGACAGGCTCTCGACTCCACGGCTACGGTGTTAATTTATTGCCAGGAAGAGCTGCTAGGATTCGACCACCGACCGGGGGGTCGGTCTATTGCTTCGCATTTCGCTGACAACGACGAGCTCGACGAGGGTGCCTGAAATCCGTGTCAAAATCGTTAGTCGCCCGTTCGTTCTCTGTCGTCCGGATCACGGTTCCGACCCGGCGTTGTGCCGTTTAGTCGACCGGCCCCCAATCGAGCGAGTTGGAAAATGTATCAAGTTCCCCCGGGGGAAAGCCGGGATTTTCTATTTTAAAATTGACAAACAGGCCGATGGGGCGATTGGAGAAACATTGTCAAGGGCCCTCGAAACGTGAGGCCCGAGGCCCTGGACACGGACCAATTGTTTCGCCTGGCTCCACTTGACGACCGGACGGAAATGCATCATCGCCAATCGAGGATCGTCCGGGTCCGGGCATTTTCGTGTGCCGGTCGCAACTGCAACTGCATACGGCCGCGGCGTCCATTATTTAGTTTCGTCCTAGTGAAAGAAGCGGACGATTTAATTCTAGTGTTGGTTTCTTCCGGAGCGCCGTCATCCGAGGTCCGAAGTCGTCGAGGACCTTCTTGAAATTAATTGAAAAACAGACCAAAGCATCGAACGGACGGAAGAAGGTTTTCCCGCAAAAACCTAGCCATTTTTCGACGTCCCTTTTTGGGTGAAAATGAAGGCGAAATTTATTTCCGCACTTTCGACGGAACCATTGAGGGCAATTCGCACCGGCGGAGCGGTGGACCCGGGACAAATGTTCTCCAATTTCCGGCAAGGAGGCGGCGTATCTGGAAGGCACACACTTGATTAAATAACAATTAATTTGGCCGAGTGACAGAGTAAAGCATTGCTCGGTGCCCCGGGTAATTGTAGCTAATTAAACAATTTCTCTTCAAGATTTATGCGACATCGTAACATGGTGCCGTCTCCCTCCCAAAAAAGGATACCACCCCATTTTACGAGCTCCGACCAAGGGCGGACGAAAAAATAAAACAACTATCGTACCCCTTTCCGGCCGATTCCGAAACGGCGGCAGGTAGGAAAAACTTCAAGGCATTTCCACCGCTTTTCAAGGAGCTTTTAATTATTTTCCACCCATTAGCCGCCGGAGCCGTGAGCACTTGGGCCAATAGTTTCCCTATAACTCCTAGGGCGAGGTTTTTCTTCATTCGGCCCGGTGACCATTCGGCTAGCTGTCAGTGCCGGAAATGAGGTTGAACGTGACGACGCCGATACTGGGCATCCTGTCGAACGGAAACGATGAAGTGCTGCTGCTGCTGCTGCTGCCGGGTGCCTCCGGTCCCGGTCCGGGTTTGTGGTACAAATTCGTTCCGAAATCGAAAACTGCTTTCGACAGGAAAACTTAAAATGTGCTGACCCATTTCGGGGCACTCGAGCTAGTGCCCGCGCCGCGGCGAGCGGTGGAAAAGGATTCCGAGCTGCTTCCGGTGGGCAGGAAAAACGAGTGATTTTCTGCCATTTTTTTCCCCCCTTTGGGCCAACGATATTTCACCACGCACCGGGGGCACAGCTCTGCTACTGCTTTTCTGCTGATCGAACGCTTTCGGTTCGGTTTCTCGTTCTTTTCCCGTCGGGAGGAAAATTGCAGGCGCTGGCGCCGCCGAGTTGTTGCGAGTGAAGTTTGCGAAAGTGATTTTCCCGGGCGCTGTCGCACAATTGGCTCGTTGGTTCGATCTATAATGGAATCTAATATTTGAACAACGCCACGACAAATTATGATCGTTTGAGCGGCGTTTGGTGCGGGGTGCAGGTGTGCAGGTCACCCGCAAGGAACCAAACCTGTTTTCCCGGACCACAATAAATTGGCGTCATTCGTATTGGTTTCCGGTGGTGGAAGAGGATTTTTCGAGGAACAATCGAGTTCCGTGTCGATTACCGTTTTTCCCGGGTCCCGTGACATCCCATAAATCCCATAATGGGTGGCATTAAATGGCGAATTGATACTAGTATTGAAGCGTACCGGGAAGCACTACAGGCGAAGGCGAAATCTATCCCAAATAAGTGGCGCGAGTCGTGTGTAGCGTAGTGTTAGACAGCGTTTGTGTTAGTTTCGTTTCTTAGCATTAGTTCGCAGCAACCGATCGTTAGTCACCTTCCTACTGTCTGCTCAACAATTAGCACAGTAAAGTAGCTGATCTTGCATTGTGTGGCTTTAGTGACAACGGAGCGAGAGAAAGGCAGGGAATAGAGAACTAAGCTTACCGTTCCGTGGTCGACTTGACGTCATCCCGCTTCCAGAGGCCACAGGTCAGCTGACGGGCGGTCGAAGCGAACAGCAGCAGATTGATGCCGAGCAGAATTCCGATCGGTCCGAAGAAGTAGGTCAGCATTTCCATGTCACCTGCGAACGAGACGAAGTGAGTGAGAGTGAGTGAGCGTTTGGTGGTGAGATGTGACGAGCATAAAATCCGTAAGGTTGATCGCTCCTCCGATCGGTGAGGCGATCGGCGCCATCTGAGCAGCAGCTGTATAAATATTGTCCACGGTTCAGGGGCGCGAGCATGAATCTGATGTAATCCTGATCCGCGCTGTCTTCGAATGCGTCAACAACATTTTTCACCGGTGGTGGCGCCGACTGGCAAGATGTTTGGTACCGCCACGTTAACCGTGTCGATTGATGACCCCGCAGATGCGCGTAATTAAATTAAAATTGTGGTTCATTTTAAACACACCTTTCGGGCCGCCATCTTTTTGACCGCCTTTCGGTGGGTCGATGTAACGGCGAAACATGCAAAAATTGGCCCCCATCTCGAAACCCAACACGATTCGAGCGACATTGTTGTAACCGACACAATGTGTGCCACAATGTCTCAGGCAGCAATAAACTTGCCATGTTTGCTCACTTCCGGCACCGGGCAACACGCGGAAGTAGCCCGGTGGATTAGATTTGTCCAATTCCGATTGCCGGTCTGTGTGTTGTGACAAAGTAAGCGATGAAAAGTTCGCCACGACCAATGTCGGTGTCGGCAACCGACCGACCGACGGAGCGAATCGGAAGAAGGAACAGACAGCAAATTCTCGTCCACATCCGCCCGCCAGAAAGTTGCCCACCAGTTCCGGTGGGAGGTGAGTGGTATGTTTTCTTTTTTCTTTTTCCCGTCTACCGTCGGTCGGTTGGGGTCTCGTTCCGAGTTGGGCGCGCGCTCAGTCACCGGCAGGATATCCTCTCCCGAATCTCACCCCAAACACTGTTAATTGATCGAAACACAGCGACAACAACGTTCGCCGCGCCGGGAACTACCGTTTCCTTCCGACCGGTGGGAAATGGTCCAACATTTACATTTTATCGGTAAAACGATGAAGAATTTTAAATTAACAACATCTCCAACGGGCCCGTTTCGCTTTCGCAAGTCCCCTTTTCGCGCTCGGACTTTTCTGGACGAACAGACCCGCGGGGAGACACGCTGGCCGCGTGCTTTCCCGGGAATGCACTTTCACGACCACTGCACCTGCCTCGCCACGGGTCGGGTATTTTGCGGAAATCGAAATTCTTCTCTCCGACTTCTCTGGTGGTTGCCACGGCACCAGACACAGGGCGGTAGGTGCGGGTAAGGAATGCCGTGGCCATCCCCCGAGCACCAGCATTCGTAAAACATATCGGATTTCTGCATACCGAGAAGAACCCGATGGGGGTTTTGGGGATGAGCATTACCCGGGAAACGTGAGCCCCAGCAACACATCTCCGGGTCCCGAGATAGTGTGTCGATTGGCCACGCACAGGCGGCAATTACAGTACAATGTATCGGGTTGGGGGGTTCACAGCGAACAACTTTCAAAATGTCGGACGAAATATCCACCACGCAACCCACGGCGAACGGGGCGAGCAAAAGGCGGTTGGCAACATTGTCTCGGACCGGGTTCCCTATCTGTTCCCTTCCGATAAGCAAACGCCCCATACATCAATATCAAGTTTAGTATCTACCACCTGCCTAGCATTATCGTGTCACTCAGCGGCGCACCGGCCACTGACTGGCCACTGGGCAGCCTGGCTCCGGGCCGCGAGTACGCCAAGATTCAAATCGAAGAATAATCGATCGGTCGCCGATCGCAGCGAAAGTGCGCATAACAAGTCGCCAGCGCGCGCCCAAAGCATAGCGATGTTCATCACCCGATCGGCCATTTCTCTATCCACCCAGTTGGGGGGTTGGACCGCCGTCGGGTGGGGTGGTGCGCAGAAATCTAAATCGGTTTCACGCCCTGGGCGCGCAAAAAGGCTCACCATCCAAGGGAACGCGAAACTTTCGCCATCCGAAGCGGGGTGGGGGTGCTAGGGGCTCCGACTCGGGGCGCCCCTCGGGAACGTATCGGATTGAGAACTATTCCCCCCCGGCACGCCGCACAACACACGCTGCGAGATTGATTGGAGTCCGATCCGATGGCGGGTGATGATTAATTCGAGATGCTGACCATCATCATCAAGGCATACGATCGCGTCCGGCGTAGACACATTGTGTGCCGAGTGTGCTTCTGCCGTCTCATCGATCATCGATCATTCGCCCGGATCAGCAGCTGTCAATCGGACCGGCCGGCCGGCCGTTCCATCTTTCTAACTCTCGGCGTCATTTTGACACCCCCCGGCCGCAAACCGGTGCCGGACGGACCAAGGCCGGAGGCTCAATTTTCGCACTCACTTCGGACGCCCGACTCCTCGAGAAGAAAACTCCAATCCCAGTTCAAGGCCTAACCCAAAACCTCCTGTATCATCCCACAGCCCAGTGCGGAATTAATCTTTTGATTGCCGAGCTGCGAGGCGTCGATCGGTACGTCCCCCGTGATTGGCGGCAATAAAGTTTGGCGCCGAGCCGACCAGGCTTCTCGAAATTCCGCGGGGCTCCGAAAATGAAAGCGAATCTTTTGGGCCGTCCCCCGGACCACTCCGATCGAGCTGATCGAGTGTTTTTAATGGAAAGTGTTAAACTCGGAGTCACGGGAATGCCAACACATACACAGGGGGCTCGAAAAACTGGTCAACCGGTCAGCCGACAGGATGATTGATTGGCCCCGCGGGTCGCGGCCCGGCGGAATGTGGAGCAGTCGGTCAGGACAGTCAGTTTGGGTGCGTGATCCCCGAGAATGGAGATCGACACTTCCGGATGGCGCCCTGGTTAGGATGCATTTATTATGCCCCATCCGGAGCCAGGTCGCCACCGGGAGCCGATTCTCGGGAATCGAGTTCTCACGTGACCGGACTCGAGCGGAAGACATCATTCCGGTGCCTGGACCCCGGTGTGGCAGGTTCCACACGATGATAATTTAATTAATGCTGCTTCGCGTGGAATCCTAGCTAATGAGCTCCAGCACACGACGACCTTGGGACGCGAGCGCGCATCATAAACCTCGAGAAAGGTCCGATCGAAGCCCGCCATTTTGCTGGACGGGCACGCCGACAACAGTAAATCTTTGTGCGTAATTATCTCGTAACTCTCCAGCCTCCAGAGCGTTGCATCGGCCGCCGGCAGCTGGCCACTTGGTTCGAAAAGGTTTAATGATGCGAAAGCGAGAAGCCCTCCTTTGGTCCCAGAACGGATCGGCGCCGTGACCTAATTTCTGCACCGCACCTAAAAAGTAATCACCGAACTCTTATTACGCCGCGAAATGTGCGCCGTAATCCTGGCGGGCGGCGCAAACGAGGTGGCTTTCGGTGCGCAATTGCGTGCATTCCGCCGGTGGCACACCAAACGCCCTAATGACGGTCGCTGTTGATGGCACCTTTCCCGTCGAGACGACGACGAGATGACAGTTTCTCTCGTCGTTCGACGGGGGCACATCTTTTAGGCTCGGGCGAACAGCTTTCTAGGTTTGCCGAGCCACGGCCAAAAGTGACCCCAAAACAATCGCCACTTGGGACTCCTCGACAACTCGGCTCGGGGAAGCCCAATTGCGCTCAGCGGACGGAGTGACCGGAGCAATGAACGTAGTGGAAGGTTTGACGTAGCCTTTTACTACCGTTTGCGGACCTTCGATTAACGCCCGTTTAGTTTGGTCTCCATCGACAAACCTTTCACTTTTGGACACCATTTTTTGTGCGATGGTCAATAGAAAATTGAGTCTGGTCCAATCTGGGCT
Source organism: Anopheles bellator (assembly GCF_943735745.2). Taxonomy (NCBI): domain Eukaryota; kingdom Metazoa; phylum Arthropoda; class Insecta; order Diptera; family Culicidae; genus Anopheles; species Anopheles bellator. The sequence continues at coordinate 68,706,698 of NC_071286.1, forward strand.
GTAGATGGTGCGGCGCCATGGATTAGAATGATTGAGGAACTGCGAAACGAAATTTATGATCCGATTGTTCCCCGGGTGGGGCGCTAAGCATTGAATGGTAAGGTCCTCCAATGGTCACCCGGCAGTCTCCTCTTTCAAACTACTCCATTCAGCGGGCCATTAGCAGGACCCGTTCTAGCGGTGGTCCCGTGGGGTCCGTTGGGTTCTTTCCAGAGGTATCTGCGAGGTCCGCTAGACAGTCCCTGTTTGATCTTGGCCGAACGGCTAGCCTGGCAGCTGGCGGTATTTGCTTATGCTACCACCAACCCGGCCGCCAGTGGTTGGTGTCGTCGCGGTCCTTGTCCACGATTGTCATATTTAGCTATTTATTTGCGGACGACTGACGCACAGACGCGGCGCTCAGTGCTTCAGCATCACGAACGACATGCCGTAAAGAATGTTTTATGTTGTACAACACAGACTCGGCGGGGGAACCCGGGTCGGCTAGTCATCAGGATGCGGACGCACATGCCGGGAAGTGTTCGACAATGGTACAATACGTTTTGCCGCACGTTTCAATAGGCATATTTTCAATTAAACACACGCCCGTCGGCAGGACCTTTCGCGGGCGGAGCGGGTGCCGCCGCCGCCGCCTCCGGTGGAATGGTGTTCCAATAAATTACTCCGCCAGCCAGCGGGAACATTGTTTAACATAAGGTGTGCGCGAAATCGGCACGGAACCGGTTATGGTTCCGCGGGACTTCCGCGACAAGTATTGCAATTGTACAGCAAAAATGAAACGCCTTGCGGGTGGCCATGTCTTGCGTGGGTTATGCTGCCGAAGGTGGATAGACCAAACGCTTAGCTAGAACGTTGAGCATCGAAAGGTCAGTGTTGGGGTTGGGCCGCAAGCAGGGTTATTAATTACGAGTCTAATTGAATCAAACGGCAACTTCGGTACACGCGCATTACGCGCTCCACAGAGAGTCCGTCCGCCCGTGTCTGTGCCCATTTGTTTCAAAAGAACCCGGTTCCCCGGTGGGGGGGATCCGGGAGTGTGGCCCAGGATGTGCACAATGTTGCGCGTCAGCAAACAATGCCAGCGTGATGAGTTATGGTATGGTCTCGATACGTGGAATGTGTGTTTGGTTTTAGCAGTTCCGCCACAGGTGCGTTCCTTCGCCGTCAGATACATTCCACACCCACCCCGCCACCCTCCCCGGTGCCCGGTGTTAATCAAACTCTACATTCCGCAACGTTCGTCCTGGGAGCATCTTCTCGCCGGCTAAACCTAAGACGTTTTGCATCCCCCCGACTGGGGGAGTGGTTTCGCCAGGGACACCAGCGACGACATAGTGGATTGAATTTATCTGATTTGCGGCCACGATTGTGAGGACGAGAGCCGTGCGAGCACTGCAGCCGATCCCGTGGAGCCGTTATTCATGAGCCACCGAGACGCCGTTGATAGCTCTCAGAGGGCAACCTCGGTTGATAAGAATTAACTCGTGGCCGGACTGGTCGGGTTGGAAGTGCCCAGGGGTGGAGTTTGTTGTTCCCCAGAACAATACACGCTAGTGGTGGGTGAAAAACTTTCCATTCCGTGGCCGCAGGTTTGTGTATTGGTGTCTAAACGAAGGAAAATTTATGGGCCAAACTGTGGCCCGTCCATAAATCAAGCCACCGCCGCCGGACCGAGGTTTTTGCATTTTTTTCGGCCCCCGAACGTGCCTCTGAGGCGTATAGACGCATGGGTCGTGGCCCTGTTTTTGTGAACCAACGTCTACCCAAAGGAACCTCATTTTGTACCGCCAGAATCTTCCACCGCCGGACGAGACCTTTCGAATGGTCACGCAAAAAATCGACGTAAAACAGACGAGGAGAGCCCAACAACGAGCAACGGTACCCACCGCACGGAGCCAATTAAAAGTCCGCGAGAGGGTAAGGCACCTCACCACCGCGGGCAAACCGATCTTTGAGGTCTCCAAAGTTCGTGGAAATGACAGCAGAAGCCTAAAAAAAAGCAAGTTGAACCGGTGGAACGACAACAGATACCCTGAGGCGGCGGCGGCGGCAAGAAGTCGCGACTTGAAATGTGCGACTTTCAGCTGGGCAGATAAATGAAATGGCTATCTTCATTACCGATTCGCAAACATTACTCGTCGCCGCCGCCACGCCGTGCCTGGGGGGGCATTTTTGAAGAGGCGACCGACAGGACGACAGGTGGCACACTTCTGTGTGGCCACGGTGAGGACGACCAGCGAAAGGTTCCCGTTCCTGGACGATTACTTTGTGGCATGCTTCATTCACGCGACGCGACAGCAGCCAGCGCAAGATCCAGAGGGATAAGCAAATTTGAAGAAGGGACACGGCGCCTTAACCTCTTGTTTAAACATTGAAGCCCACTGGCCTCGATCATTGGCAATATTTTAATATTGGCAAGCAAGAGCATCCGAAGCATTCCGCAGCGCCTTCGTTCGCCGGGCGCCGATAAATGCTTTATGACTATTTATGCGCCGCGCGCTTTGAATAATTCAGCCACCGGGCGGCCACAGAGGATCGTCACTGATGCCGCTTGCGGTACGCCCGATTTATCATCCGCCATATAAACCGCGCGGCATTACTTATGAATCACGGCCATGAATACATTTCTATTTTTAATGTGCACAGCATCACTTGCGTCGCCTCGGCGGCCGTTTTCAATTCTAAAAACCTCCGCCCCGCGACCTATGATTCTTGGCTAGACGGTCCAACGAAGAAAAAAAAAAATCCCCCACACACGATTGCGTTTATGTAGTCTTTCGCGCGCACTATCTCGCGCGCGCGCGCCTGGCGGGAACCACGCCAGTCCTCTAGTCCGAGTCCGGGTTCGATGCCGGTTTTTTTTTCTCTGTATCTCCCCTCTGTGCTCATCCGACGCTGTGATTGACAGCTTTACTGCGCGGATTGGTGTCAAATATGCTCGGCGCGCCTATCAGCTTGCCGCGCCGGAGCTTAGGTCGGAAGACTTGAGCATGAGCATTAGCGCACCACAATCCGGCCGGACAGATTTTCACTTTTCGCACATTGTTGGGCGATTCTCTGACTCTTACACTTCTGAGTCCTCTGGCTGAACCGTGTGGCTTGGGGCAACATCCTCTTCCGGGTCCATTAGCCCCGCACGGTCGAGTTTCTTTCCTTTTTTTCGGGCACGAGAAACAAAAAATGGGGTATTTTAACGAGACGACCACCATCAACCACCGGGGTGACCATCTTCACGGGGCCTCAAACACTTTCGCTTCATCTCCCCCCGGAGGGCAGGTCGCTTCTTCCGTCGATGGTCGTCGTTTAAATTTATTTAAACCTCACAATCGTTTAGAGAGGCTAATGATAATGACTTCCAGCGGAAAATTTATGATCAGAGATCACGGTTTAGTATGAAAGTTAAATCGTTTTACTAAACTTAGTGACAAAACACTTTTCTGCTTCTCCTTCCTTCGTGTTGAAGAACCTTATTGCCCTTATTCGGGGGCATTTGTTGGGTTCATTTGCAAACACATTGCCGGCATTGAAGCGCATCGTGCCCTGAAGCAGCCAGCAGCTTCGGTGAAACCTGCCAGTGACGGATGTTGCAAATTATGCACACGAGAAAACATGTTCCGTCGACGAATTTTCACAGCAGCAACAACCAGGCCAGACAAATTCCCGATCCCTCGGCTCGTTGCCGAAAACATAGTTTCGCTGGTAATGACGCCGAAAAGTAACATTTCGTAAAGAACAAGAACCACCAATACTTGACATTCGCCAAACGTGCGCATAATTGAGCCCGCGGCCGGATGTTGGTGGCCGAGCTGACAATTTGCACAACGGACGGAAAGGCTTCACCGAAACGGACCCCTTGCGGTATGTGCGACCCGCTGACTGCATGACCCATTTCCCACCGGGCCCATTACGGGCCCCTGTTTTAATCGCCCCGACCCGGGATCCGTCGGTCTGCGCATCATTCACTCACGCAAGACAAACCGGATGACAAACTGTCTTAAGTTTGGCCGAAATTCTTCTCTCTCCAGCGCAATTTGGGAGCTATTTTCGTTCTCCATTTCTGTTCCTTGAAATTCGTGCTTCGTTGCCGAAAGTCTTTTGTGTTCCGCGTGATGGGACTGTTTTTGCAGGCCGGCGGCTGTTAGTGATTTCTTTTCATTTTTTGTTTGAGCTTCCCCGATCCTTGGCATGATTTATAGTGGCTTCGGGGGGTTCTGCTGCTCCAATGACAAGGCATAAACAACGTTTGATGTCGAGATATGCGAGGCGAAGCGAAATGCTTCTTCAATCTAATTTAATCCACGAATCGCAGGTACGCGGTATTTTTCGGGAACGGGTTTTAATGTGCCGGAAACAAGCAATAAATGGTCGATTAAAGTATCGAGACCTTCTCCTACTTGGAAAAAGTCTCCCCCGTAGGTGGTCGTACTTTTCGGTTAATTTTGGGCGAAATTGAAAGCGCTACGTGAGACGGATCGTATAAAAACTGCGATTGAGATCACTATCGAGAAGGTTTTTTAGTCTAAAATTAGATTCGCTCGCCTGTCTTCTATTCCGCGCGCGAAAACTCCAAACGGTTATTGTTTCAATCGAATCGAATCCCAAGCCCCCCTTCCGATCGATCAGCTTTCCTTTGATCGCGTTTGATCGTAAGACCACGAAAGCAAAGGCCGCGCAAACAAACACACGACGCGATCCTGGCTGATCGCCGATCGGAAACGGAGCAAGTGATTGTCGGGTTCCGTCGGCCAAAACAAACAACGGAATGGACTCACGACACGACACACATGTGTCCGCGCGATTCGCTTCCTTTACCGGGGCAGGTGGAGCTTTTTGGGCAGCAAAAGTGGCGGAGGGAAGCGAAAGCGTTATGCTAGGGTGGCCCCAACGCGCCAGCATCACGAATCGGTGATAATCACTTATTAAACAGAGCGCGCAGTCGATTTCTCCGGAGCGCTGGGGGCCTTTCCGATGCAAATCAGACCGCATCGGAAACAGACATTGGCGGATTCCAACCACCCTCCGGTACGTCAGCAGCAGCCATCGTGATCGAAGATGCTAATTGGGCATCTCACACCAAAGCGCAAACTGAAACTCTTATCGCCGCCGTCGTCGTCTTGGATGCCCGGGCCCCCTTGGATCGCCACTGATTTATGAACCGTGCCGACGACCGAGCTTCCCGCTGGGTCAGCGGACACCCGCCAGCATAAACACAAGGGACCGCATGAGGCAAAACATGCCATTCCATCAGTGCCGGGGTGGGCCACCCGATCCACCCCAGGGGGTCCCTCTTGCTTTGGCCAATTTTTGAACACAACATGGATCACGGGGCCACCAAGCAAAACGATAGCTCGTGGGTGAGTGAGGTCTTAACCCACATTCCCGGCGGTTGGTACGGCACGGAGCGGTACGACGCGGATATGTGATAATCACGTATCGCCAAATGACCACCGATCGATAACCGATCGGGCTCGACGAAAGAAATCGACCCCGTAGGATTTCGTGGCCCTAACCTAAACCCAGGGCACCCAAAGGGGGCTGGGTGCTTCGAAACAATGGCATGATTGATTGTGATACGGTGTAACATTGCCTCTACCAATGCTCTGTGGGCCAATGTTGTTGATCACCGCACCGATTAACGTCGCGCTCGATCCGAGCGAGACATTCGATCATGATTCGGGTTATGTTGCGCACGCTGGAGGGTCGTTGGACAAGCACATAATCAGCATAACAGACCGTCGGGTCCATGGGCAAAACGGGATAGAACGTGGGGTGAATGCTCGTTTAGTGTCACACATTATCGTTAGGAAACTGACGGCTGGAGAATGATCATTGGGCTATGTTTCGAGTTGTTACGGCGCCAGATTGGGAGAGATTATCTTAAGAGCCTGCCGGGCGCTGAAGCACCGTAGGCGACGCCATCGACATGACTTCAAACGTCGTTAAGGGCGAGTCAGCAATTACACAAATTAACCCACGATTAGGTCACCGGAGCATCGCAGCGGATTGATTTATTGATAGGTGCACACGACGTAAATCACGCGTAATGCAGCATTAATGCGTCGGAGTATGCTATCGCCTAATAAATGCAAGCAATTTGTGCATCGTTGAAAATTAATTACTTCACTTCTTTTCTAGCGTCCCAACGGGACCCGCCTTCGGCAACCACGGGACCACTTCCGGTGCTCGGCGGGCAATCTTCGGTGCATCTCGACAGCGCTTTAATTTGGCCATAATGAAGGTGCTCAATTAACAATTATCATTATGCGTTAATCCGAGCCATAATCGTGGCCTTTCTCGCCCGCCAGTCGGTCGGCACGCGCCGGAAACTCCCGTGGACGGTGCGAAATCGCGCGAAAAGCGCACCGCACGGATCAGCGTGGAGTGTATCAGTTTTGCCAGAGCCGCTGAGCTGCACCTCGCACCCTCCTGCCCACGGCCAGTACCGCAATTCGCGCAATTATAATAATATTTCGGCCCCCCGAAGCGCGGGATGATCGATTCGAATGGGCGCAATGGTGGCGGAAGTAGTCGGCAGGTGATGAATAAATCATGATTAAATAATTTACTGCCAAACAAAAACAACCGAGGCCGGTGTTGAGCAATCTGACCAATCGCCAATACGCGGCCGACCCGTCGGAAGGAGTCTTTGTGATTGTATCCAGCTCTTCTGCGGGAGCCGTAATTACACGGACACTCGGCGGCCGGCTATCCGGAAACATGTAAGGGACCGTTCCGAGAGGGCCAGGACCAGGGCCGTCTGCTGTCTGGTGTCTGGTGTGTAGGATGAACCGTTTGAATGGCGCCATAATTACCTTCGTTGATTGTAAGAAAAGTTCCGCATTGCATCGCACAGGCAGCGCGCCACGAATCGGGCGCGAAAAGAATAACCCGGAGAGCCGGAAGTGTGGCCACTGGAAGCCGGCACTCGTTTCGATGTTGGCGCTGCCAACAGATAACATCCCCATCCCGGAAAATTACAGCCCTTCTGCAATGCGTTCGCCAGTGTGGCCGGAACTCCGGAGAGATGGGATAGTTTGGTGTAATTTATGAAGGCAAATAAAATGGTGCCCCGAAAAAGGCTCTTCTGCACTTAGCTCCAAAAGGACAGCGGATTTCGAGGATCACAGTTGAGCCAAACAGTGCCAAACACTTCTTGCAAACAACAAATCAAAGTTTGTGTAAATAAAACTCCGATAAAGCCGTTTACCTATTTGGGTCCTCCCCAGAAAGGACAACTTTTTCGGTAATTTACGGGCTTAATTTTCTACCCAAGCTGAATACAGGTTAGGCACATTTCATCAGGCCATCCGGGTCCAGCGTGTTGCGACATCATAATTATGTTTGCCACAGTTTAGCATGCGATGCGAACATAAACCCGCCCGTCGGCTCGACATCCATTCGACAAATAATAAATCTCACAGCCAGAAATCCGACGAAAATCGTCTCCATTGATTTATTCATACACTTCGGGCCGGACCGTGACCCCCCGCGGAACCACCGCTCGCATCGGTAAACAACCGCGCCCGAGGGGGTTCCGAGGACCCGTCCGTTGATCGAATTAACCACCGAGTGCTGGTGCGGAGCAACGCACCGGCCCCTCGGCGGCATGCCAATTTGTCAATACGTTTGCCATTTCGGACGTCAGCAGAGGCGAACGGGCAACTGTCAACCAGCAGCATCCAACATGGTGAAACACCGAGCACCGAGGACTGCATTCATTTTTCAACAACTTGTTACCTCGCTGTCGCGTGTGTCCAGACCGGTGGCGGCGGCGTTCCGATGCAAACTACCGCCCGGTGTTTGAACATCATCAGCCGGATTTATAATCCACTAGAAACCCATCCACCCAGCTGCCGGCCATGTGACCTGCCGTAATAGAAACGTCGTCCGTCCGCCAAAGTCCACGGCCGCGAAAAAAGCGGATAAATGAAATGGGAAAAATAGCAGACGTTTCGATGAACATCATCGACGACGCTGCGACGTCCGCGGACGCCTGGCATCGATCCAGTTTCATTTCACCGAAACCCGGATTTTATTACGGCGTGGCGGGAGGACAAATCAAATTATGGGTCCACCGCCCGACGCTGTCCAGTGTCTCGGTCCTGCTGGCTGCATTCCATTTCCAGAGTGGGGCCGAGAATATTCCTAAAATACTCCCCCATGGCCCGCGGTCAGATGGCCGCTAGTCGGCAGAGAATTTATAAACTCTTCCTCGCGTTCGCCGGGTTGCCCGAGCGATCGAAACAGAATCGCGGACATATTTATTAAGCGGGGAGAAATGTGTTTATCCTTGCTGCTGGACCCGCGCGTCACCGCCGTCGCCGCCGCCAGGCGTCACTGATTTATTTCGCTGTTTATTTGTCGATGGCATTCCGTTCGCCCGGGGGTGTGGATGGGGGTGCGCCCACCCCCGACAAGCCGTCGCGAACTGTCGCGCGCTGTCGAGAGTTTGTTTTCCAACCCCCGGAGCAGAGTTCGGAGCTCCTCGTCGAACACTCCAAAAATCCGTGTAATTCTAAACCCGACGAGCGACGAGAGCGGGTCATGCGGGCCACGCGCGTCGAACTGATCTTGATGTCCGGACGCACTATTCCAGGACGCTCCGTGGGGATGATCTTAACCTTTCGCAACGCACCCGCGGGTGTGAAATGGTTCCTGAGGCCGCCGGTTAAGTTATGCTCCCAAGCCCTTCGCCATTGGACCGGCCCGGATGTCATTGAACTAACGACTGCGAACGCCAACGCGCGTTCCAATATGTTCAAGGTTAGTGGTTCGTGAAAGAAATCGGACCCCGGCCGATGGACCGTCGTCCGGTCCGCCGACGAGGGCTAATCGAAGACTGTGGTTTCGTAATTTTCACTTTCTCACGCAACTTCTCACTCCGACGGGGCGTCTCACTCGCGCCGACGGAACCGGACCGGGACCGGGATTTATCGTATAATTTGATTTAAATTACACTTCTTCGGCCGACCGACCAAGTTGCAGAGCTGCTGCAATCGCGATACGCGACCATTGCGCGCTGTCGCTATTGCGCTCTAAGCTGCGGTCCGGGCCGCGGAGATAGAGAGATCGCTTCGCTGCCAATTACGTTGGCCGCAAGCGTTTTGATTAGCATTCCCCGCCAGCCTAGGCCGGACCAACCAGCCTCGGCTGGCCACCTTTCAGCGGCGGTGTAAATTGGCGCGTAAGAGGGTTTCCAATCGGAAGCTAAAGGACGACTAGACACGGACAGCAAATCTTGCCGGCGGGCAATAAAACTTCAATTTCCCGGCCGGTGCACAGCGCAGGGTGGTGGTGGTGCCTGCGTTCGGTCAGTTGCAGCCGAAGGGCGACAGCATGGTTGGTCCGTCTTTAATTAAAAGGCAACACAACATGCAAAAGCCGACATCAGGCTCATGCCGCGGCGTGGCACAATCACCGACGCCGTCGCCCGCTGGACAGCAGCCCTCCTGGTTAATGGTGTAACACCTTCGACAGATAACCTTGGACGGGTCCGTTGAAGAGATATAACGTTACGTTAGGCTATTAATAAAACCGATGGCTTCATTCGTAGTGCCGTGTTTGTCGTTACATTGTGGGCCATTCGTTTTTTTTTTCGGGGAGTGAGCTAACAACTTCTAACTAACGCACTGACCACTCATACTCAATAACTCGGGACAAATCAAGTGGTAATCTCTGGTCATGCGGAATAAATTACAATCCACAGTCAATTCCGCTCTATATCCAATTGTGATCCCTACCGGTTCTTGGATGGAACCACAGGCATCACTGGTGGCCTCATACTTGACAGGCCTTTGAAAGGCACTCCAGGCCGCCTGCAGTTATAACATCCAACCAGTTCTTGGCACACTCCTTGAGCATTAGCACCACTATCAGCACCGGAAGCAGTGAAAGTGTCATCGATCGAATATTGATAAGACCCCGGGATCGGGATCCGTTCATAATTGATATCAACTCCCGCATCCTGGGGATGGGAGAAGCTAATGGAATGATGCCTTCAGGTGCCATTCACTACGGGCGGACCAGCGCGAACCGGTGCCCCTTAGAAGCCGGTTCCCGGACGTAGGAGATGTCAGGAGTGATAAATGGAAGATTGATTTCCATTTCGTCTCGCCAGCGCGACCACTTAGTGGGGCTTGGGCCGAAGTGCACCACTGGCCACCGTTCACAGCCTGCAGGTATTTCAGCACCTCCCCGGTTTCAGTTGTTTTAATCTCCGCATGCACAGCCCAGGCACTCCGGGGGGCCAGGGATCCGGGATCGTGTCTTCGCTCGGTTTCTAGCCTTCAGGGGAAACAGCTTCACTGCACGTCGAGAGTGCATCGTCAGTGCTTGATGTCGATTTTGCATGTTCACGTAGCAAACGGTAATTGCGCCGGTAGGCTTCGAGAGCGACTCAGCCCGTCCCCGGTTGGTTCCCTTCAGGTGATAGTAATGATAGTGAATAATAAAACATCTATATCCCACTATCTTCAGCCAGCGCCGGCCACGAAGCCCCCTTATCGTTTCATTATTAAATGGAAGACAAATCCGGAACATCCGGAGCGCTGGTGCAGTGCCGATTACAAGGGGCTCGTCTTACGGTTTAGTAAGTTTGCCAAAGATTAGCATCAGACGGCATATTTTACTAGCGACACATTTAATCCTACCTGTAGGGTGGTTGATTCGATGACACCCTACCACAACACCGGTTCGTTAGCATACGTTCTGCCCGGCTCAATTTCGAAACGAGGGAGCCTTGAATGACAGCGCCCTGATTCCGAAGACAACGGGGGGCTGCCATCGATCGTCACGACAACCTACCGATTGAAATGACTTATTCAGTGGAATTCTGAACCCTACCGGAGAAAGGTGCGTCCTTACCGAAAACTTCAAACACTATCGCCTGAACGGCGTATGAAAATCGATGAACCCCTTCCCCGGGCACTGGGACTCCAAAATGGGAACGGAAGTATGACAGGAAGTGAATGAAAAATCGGAATGAAAGCAAACACGGGGAAGAAGCATGGGAAGCTTTTTGCCAACCCCCGGTAACTGTAGTCATTAATTTTGCATACTGCACTTTGAATATTGAGCACCAAATCGGGGCCGACTTCATCGGGCATCCGGCATCCGGAAGAGATAGAGGTCTTTGTTGGGATTCTTAGAATGTCGGGATGCATTCGTGTTGTGGTGTCCGCATTCTGGTTTACCGTACGAGGTGGATTGGGATACTCATCCCATCCATAACAACAACATACAAGTCAACATTTTACAAGCACCGGCTCGATGGCTCGATGCCGAGTGTGCAGGATTTTGATCAATGGCTATTTCTTGTACCCATCAATATTCAATACACAATAGCATCGGCATTACCGACCTCGGAATATTATCGCATCGTAATAAAATTAAAAATAGATCATCGATTCGAGTTTACACTTTTCATAACATCTCAAAGCATTCCTTTGGTAACATTCTTCATTTTCAAGACCCATGAGTTCAAGATTGCATTCCAGCCTTTTCTTACCAGAAAGCAAGGAACAAAGCTATTCCCTCAAGGAGTACCCTTGATTGGTTGGCTGCTCGTCATGCGTTGTCCGTCGTGCTCCGTCAAGACATTAGACGAGTATGACGGGGTTAAAGGCAAATAAGGAGCTCATAGAAAACAAACAGATGCATTCCAGGACTGGAGGCTGATTCGTGGACGCGGAGCATAGTAACTTGGTTCCGGAGCGATGAGCCACCACGCAACCCGGCACGCCCCCTTTCGGTACACATCCGTTCTTCGGGCACCGGACGCACCCACATAAAACGGGACGTCTAGCCAAGAACGGGTAACGGCTTCCAAGCACCCCCTGGCGGAGGTCCGTCCGTTGTGGAAGTAATTTAATCCTCCTACGTCTGCTACTTGCGCCAAATTGTACACTAACGGGCATGGCGGTGGTAAATATTGATCGAGCACATGCATCCCACCAGGTGCAGGGCACGCCAGTAACCCAGAGCCGTGATGCTGGCTGGCAAGCAAGCTTTCGGAGCCTACGGTCCCTGTCAGGGCTCTGCGTGGCACGCCGCCTTCGTATTGATTTATATAATTACCATAATGAAATGAAACGTTCGTCTTGGTCTCGCTTTGATTGTTGTGTCGATCCATCCCCAGGAAAGGTAGGGGTCTGAGCTGGGTTGGATGGGTTCACGGAGTATGTGCGTTTGCTAGGAATGTGTCAGACTGAGGCCGGTCTAGTCCAGGTTAGGTTTCACTTACCGAAGAACCAGCAACGGGCTTCGCCGAACCGTGGCTTCAAGTAGGAATCGCTGCTGTCCGGCAGGTTGTCGAGAATGGCCGCCACGCCGGCAATGACCAGCGGGACACCCCACGCGTACACCTCGTAGATCCGCAGCCGGCAGACTTCCTGGCTTTTCTCCAGCGACGTCGGCCGGAGATCGCTGCACGGGGAACGAAAGAGAAAGCGGGAAATATTATAAATACCAGAGCGTGCGACCGGACCGTGGAGCCACCACCGCTGGCGCAATCCTGGCTCCCATAGGCCACGTGGGTTGGGAAAATCGACGGTGAAGATAAATAAAGAGACATGCATGCATGAATAAATAAATAGTGTACCCGGGCCCAAGCCTCGCACAGGCTTTGGGCTAACGGTGATGATGATGCTCTGCAGCAGCAAAATATCCAGCCGCAGGACGCAGGACGAGTGGCCGGATGATTTCAGACTGCGGCACTGTCTGCGTATGCGGAAAATGAAGCTTTTCCGGCAATATGGGCAGACAGATCAGCAAATGAAGTGCCAAGTGCCGCACTCTCGACTCCCGAAAAGCGAAGAAAAGATGGTTTAATATCGGCCGAAAAGAGTTTGGCCAAACGTATCCGGGGTAGGTGCACTTTAAGAACCGATTCTTGTGTCAATTCAACAGGGGTCCTTCAGCCGGGACTCGAGCTGTTGGAGAACGCCTGTTCAGATTATAATCCTTGCGCAAGTATTGCCAGCATCGCCTTTAATGCGTTTAAAGGACGAAACGAATTCGTTGCGAATCTCAAGTACCGTCTTTTCATCCTTCTTCCATCATTAATTAGACGTACACAGGGCTTACTTTCAGCGCCGACACAAGCGCCGCACAGTCTAAGCCTTCCGAGAAGCTGAGATTAAGTGGTTGCGGTTCTTCAAGCCTCGGCTCGAAAGTCAGACCAAACTCTCAGCAAATATATAATCTCTTGCGCCAAAGACCACATCCTCATTACCGTGCAGTGACCACAAACTTAGTTCCGTTTGCACTTTTGCGTTGCAAAAACGTCGTCGGTTAGCCTCTCAACCAGGAACGGACGAACCAAACCACAGCAGATCTTTATAAACCTTACGGGGAAGGTACACTGAACAAGTTGTGTGCTTCAAAAGACTTCATCCCTTCGAACGCTATAAACAACATCTTTCGATTTGCGTCAAAAGGCCAAGATTCGATTTTCGTTCCCAAAAAGCCATCATCTTTAGGGTCGCACGTCCCGCTGCTGATGCATTGGGTCGTCCGAAAGACGGACTCTGTGGGCCAGCGGAGGGAACGGCAAATCCGGAAACATCCTCGACATGATTTATTCAAATGTTGTGCCGCCCAATATCTCACCCGACGGCCCGACGCGGTCGACAACAGCATGGTGGCAACATGACAACATGGCACACGGAGCTTTTTTATCTACTTGCTGCGTGATTTTCCGGATCGCTCTTCCTTAGGCCTTCGTTCTGCAGACGCTCCTGATGTTACCACCTTATGCTATCGAATTTCGGGTCCCCCCTGGCGGGACCAGTAACGCCTGCCATCTTCCGCTTCCTTTTTTTTGCTCTGCTAGGCGCCTCGGGGAGTTATGTCCTGCATTTCCGGCTACACATTGGCGCTTTTATTTTGTTCCCGATTGCCCGAAAAGGTGGCACCAGCTTGCAGGTCCGAAAGAGACACTATCCTCTGTCGGGATTTTGGGACACCGGGGTTCGTGACCATTGGTCTCCTTCGGTTACCATCTCGCCCGTTGATGTCCGTTTTGCAAAAATTTATGATCCGAGTGCCCGGATGCCGACGGCAAACGTGAAAATGTGGCCAAACATCTAGTATCACCGGTGAAGCCGAAGAGTGGAAAGGATGTTCAATATTTGAGTGAAAATTGTGTTTTATTAGAACTGTGTGTGGCACCGTTTTGGTGTCCGTATGATTTATGGACGGCACGTGAGAGCCACGGACGGAAGACGGACCACGAACCGGGCACACATCTTCTCGCCAGTGCCATCTTCGCAGCACGTGATGAAAGTCGAGCAGCAACAGCTCGGGGCCCAAGAAAGGTCCGGGCCGTCTTCGAAAGGAGGTGTGTACATTCCCTGATGCTGGGCCCGGGACCAAGCTTTGCTTTCATCTCCATGAACTGTAGCACATTAATCATTTCGATATGATTTTATAATGAAGCAAACACGCGAGCATCGAGGGCCATCGGACAGGAAGTGACCGGAGAGAGCGCACCGATTTGCATACCAATCGGTAAATCGCACTCACCGTGTCAACGGGGCCCGTTGAGAAATGGAACGCAAGGCCACCATCCCGGGGGACTCGAAGTTCGGAAAGTGAACCTTAATGTGCGTGTCGGACCGCAAGGCGGATCGCAAGCACCGAAAGGTTAGTTCGCTTCGCTTCTTCGTAGAAATCGATCCCCGAACCGTGTGTAGTTGAGTTCCGAGTCGAAGACACAGCGACGTCGTGACTGTTTCGGCGAAAGAGTTATGCGGTGTGAAATTACGAAATTTTTATTGCACGTTACGAAACCCCGATGGCCATGGTGCTGAGGTGAAATTGGTGTTTCCGTGCGGAGCAGTAAATTCTAATAGAAGAACGACCTTTTCGACGCTTCGACGTATCGCAAATCACGCGCCACGGAAACCGATCCGCGGCGCGGAAGGCGCCATTCGATGAGGTGTGAATTAACAAACATCGTTAGGCGTTGGGAAGAACTTCGCGGTGTCGTCGTCCTCGGCGAGGGTTATTTACGCCAGCGCTCTGTGGCCAACGTGAACCACAAAGAGTGACATTCGATAGAGCCAAAGACAGGGTTTACGACAAAGTGCGATAAATGTGTACGTCTACTTCGTGGTCACTCCTTTCGGAACAACCCACAAATGGACTCTCTTCACCGGAACAGGAAGCGATGCAACTGAGCCCGCCTTAATTGCATCTCATTTATCGCCCAAATTGGTTTGACAAATATTTCCATCAGGCACCGAAGCCGGAGCTCCAATTTCTTCGCCGTAGTTCATTGCATAGCTGCATCCGTTTAAGTTTTAATTGCCACAATCAAATCAAGCGTCTTCCAAACAACGGCCAGCAGCAATCAATCACTAGTTTGTAGTTTGCCTGTAATTACACCCCGAAATGAAGATTGACTTGCAGGATGGGATGGTCTCGACGGCGCCTTCCACTGACTTCCCCAGGAACCATTTCCCTCGCTCACACCGAAGTTCTTGGCGCAATAAACTTTTAACTCATTCATCCATGGTGTCACTTTAAGTAGACACTTCCCCGAAGGTTGGTTCCCCATCTGGGCTCGAATTACTGTAACAACTTGGAACAAAGTCCAATCCGTTGCGTTCCCGGCCACGGATCATGCCACCGTCGACGTCGTCGTCGTCGTCGCACGGGACGATGATGTATAGGCTTCCGTCGCCGGTTCAGAAGTGGCGGCTGCAGTTGTAGTGTCTCCACGGTCTTAAGTAAACGAATTAATTAATTTAAATTTCTCTTCACAGCTCGTCGTCACCCGGGCCCGTATTTACTCTCGAAACAGATTCTCTAATTGTCGCACGACTCACTCTCTCTCTCTCTTTCTAGCGATCGAGTGGAGTCGAGGGAAGCCAAACTTCCTGCTTCTGAAGAACTACTCATTCCGTCAGACTCGGCTCATTTTTGTGCCAATAGTTACGCCCTCAAGACAATTATTCTGAAGACGATGACGCCGACGAACGGCTTGAAGGCAAACATTGAAGACAGGCTCGGCAAGTGGAAACTCTTGCCGCCTGCCCGAGAACCGGTCCCCGTGCACACACATCGTCCGCGACACGGACAAGGGCCAACGTATATGGGGGGAGCCTGATCGCATGCCTGTTGGAGAGTTTTATCAATTAAAACATTTTAAAATTGTACAAGTTTTAATTAAAAGCGAAAACACTGACTGCAAGTTGGGACAACCGGCCGGGGGGACCGTCGACGTCGTGTCCGTTAAACGGCGAGGATCTTTATTTTTCGCTTTCCCACCCGTCGGCGGCGATTTTCCACATCCCCACGTTGCGCCGGCTATTATTTTTTCTTCGAAAGTTGCTCATGCACCAGACCATGGCTGCATCCGTGACCAGGGTGTCTGCTCGGCTGCCTGACACTGATCCTGCCGGGTTATTTTTATCCTACAACATGGAGGGTGTCCGTTCCGGTGGATTCCGGGACTACAACCGGGCAAAATTTCGAACACAATTACTAAACAAACACCGTGCCACGCTCCCGGGAACGTTAGTTTGGAAATAGTTTCCCGTAGCTTCCGATACGGAAAGTCCGGGAAACCACGGACCACGGAGGAACCAAACACGGGATACACGAAAATTTACGAAACAAGTTTTAATTTCCTTAACAACTTTTTAACAAGTAAGATGACGGTTCCCGGACCACAATTGTCGCCCGGAAGAAACGCTCCGCGCCGCGTTGGCACTCGAACGGGGAACAATAAGTTACACCGTTGTACCAGCTTAGATGGTGAAATAAAAATAAATCTTTCCAAGTGGCTCACTCTTTCGGAACATAAGCGGCGTGTCTATTGCTTTACGCTACGCATTTACAACACTTTGCGCGGCTCGCAGGTAGGCGGGATCTGAGCGGAATCATCGTCGATCGGTGCTTTCTGATCGGAAATGATGCCATTACGGAGCGAATAAATCAACCGAATGGGCTCGATTCGTTTGGGGAAATGCCACGAATAACAATAATGGGCACCAATGAAGGCCGAAACATCGTGGAGGTTGGGATGCGTAGGCCATACGGCAGGCGATGCAGTTATGTTATTAATCCCAAATGAAGATCCGCTATTAGTAAGACGGGACACCATCCCAGGCCGTTGCGACTGCGCTGCATCGGACGTTTTATTGTTCAATTTGTAGCGCTTTGTGAGGGGCACATTTGTCAAAATAGAATTAAGGAGACCGAAGGAATTCTCCATCTCCGGGCTTTCCGTCGGTCTCGGTCCAACGCTCGGTGTCTTCATAGTATAAAACATCTCGCTCAACGTCTTCCTATGCGCAGGTGAGTGAGTTCAACAACCGCGACCGAACGAACCGTTAAATCCAATCATTAACGGTCAATTTTGTACGAGCTGAGACACCTCCGAAGAGGGCTCACGCAAGAATGCTGGGCCCGCGGACGATGAACAAGCGACACCCGAACTGAAACCAATCCGTAATGGGTTGGCCCCCCGCATAAGATTCCTCAGCCACGGACCAACAGCAAGGGCCAGTAATTTGAATAAAAAGTGAAACCGTCCAAAGAGCCCATTCTGAGTAGGGACGAGCCATCCGAAAGGCAATCTCCATAAGCCTCCGGTTTTGCGCAAGAGACTTTTACCCAAAAAGTAAGGTGCCCCGTACCATTAAGGCTGCAGTAACGGTGGCCGGTACGTGAAACCGGTTCCCTGCCAACACGAACCGAAAGTGAAGCCTGGAGTGCCGCAAAACATAAGCTCCGCCAGAAGTGGGCAATCACGGAAAGCACGAAATTCGAGAATGATCAGGGAACCTCCGATTTCTCCACCGAAGCAGAAGTCTTTTCTTCTTATGATCCGTGTTTCTTTTGCGTATCTCGAAAGCTCACCATTGGCGACGGTCCAACGGGTACAGCTAAGAAACACTTTCTCTTTTCACAGTCCGTTTTGGGGCTGAAGAACCTTCGGGAGATCTTCGGGAGATGCCCACAAAAACGGGAACCTTCGAAATGTTACGGTTGTTTCTGGTGGTTAAGTGGTGAGGTTAGCTTAAAATGTCATTAAGACAGAAAGAATTCGCTCAAGCACTAGAGACGAGAAGATCGACGCAACTGGGCGCTTTCATCTGAACGGGGTTTCGATAGCAGGATCGCGTCTGAGAAATGTCTCTTTGAATTCTTCCCCTCGAGACACACCTCGCGCTCGACTGGAGTTTATTAGTCCGAGAAGAAAACGCTTTGTATATGTTCACGGACCGTATCAACACGCGCTGCGTTTTCCGCTCTCGATGCTGGAGGCGATTCTTTGCGCCCGGACCACAGACGAACAGTTGCGTCTGTCGGAACCAGACGATGCTGATTCGAGGTTATAAAATGTGACAATAAAATTAAAATTATAGCCAACCATAAATGCGGCAGAAGGCGCTGCGTGATCGGCTGAACAGCGACTAGTCCCAGCGGAGGAGCTCTCGCTCGCATTCTCCAGATCTCCATTCTTCACCCGGGAAGGAAGGTCAGGGACTTTCTGCCGGGTTCGAGAAATGTTTGCCAACATACACCGGAAGTCCAGCGAGCGGCACAAGGAGAAAAGGTCATGGTCCGCTGTGGTGCGATGTCTTATGACCGTGGCATAAAACTGCCGCCACCCATCCCCAAGCGGATGTCAATGATGTCCAACAGTACGTCTATTGGTGTTGTCGACGGGCCGACTACGACGGCCAGTTGTGGCTGGTGTTTTATTCGATTACGGATGAATGCTAAATCAAGACCTCAACGAATCGTATCGGCAGCTAGCACAGAGATTGCATGATGAATGCTTCCCTCGGTGCCATTTCTTTTCGGTGAACAGGCGTCGGAGTCATAAAAAGAAGTTTTCCTACAGCATCGCCGTTGTTCGGACTGATTCACGTCCTGCACGCCTATGGGAAGTGAAAATTGCTCACGGCACATCAACAGTCCCGGGCCCACGTCGGATCCTTTTTATGGCTTTTGTATGCGGCCAGCATGAATATTTGAAGCAGAAATCTCCGAGGGGCCACCCGATTGTTGTTTAGTATCGCGGTTTTCGCAGGCGATTCAAATAACTCGTCGCGCAATGCGACACACCACCACCATAGCGAGTGGCGATAGGTTTTATGAAATAGAAAAGACCCACTTTATGAATAAAACATGAATTTGCATTCACACGATGATTCGACGATGATGATGTCACGGGGGGAGTTATGCTTTTAGTCTTGCAATCATATTTTTCCCGGTCAGCATTTTTGTTCGATCACATTGTGTGATGAATTTTCCTACAAGCAGAGTCGCTTCTCCAAACAAATTAAATTGTGGCTTCACGACATACTTCACAACTTCAGCATACTAGCAGATGCTAGCACATCCTTGTAGCAGCCCCGACATCACCATTTAAAAGCCCCCGATTGGAACGTCGCCGTGGTGGTCGATGGCAAACAATTAAATTATTTGCAAATAATTATCAACAGCCAAGAGTGAAATTGAATTTAATCCAATTAACCAGCCCGAGGCTTGCCGGAGCGACAAACTCCGTCTTGCAAACCAAGTCGAAGGCTGAGAAGGAAAATTGCATTCCAGGATGGCATCGTTCGGGAAGATTCGTTGGGTCGATTAACTTTAATGTGCCAATGTGTCCCGGATGAGCTACCAATGTGGTTTCCCTCTGACGATAATTGTACGAGAATCGAGCACGGGACGGAAATAAAGTAGGGTCAAGTTTAGGCACACACTGTCCAAAGGCCACCCTCTAAAAGCATTGTCGGCCACCACTTAGCTCCCCACACGATAGAGCGAATGCATTCAGTTTAAACAAGAATTTGATTAATCTAATTTAATTAAATTAAGTTAGTACGCCCCAACATGGCGCAAACATGGCCCGGGAAGCGTGGAGAAGCGTAAAAAGACATATTGCTCCAGTGCACTGCAGCATCGTCGTGGGGCTTGCGGACCAGCGCCAATTTAGCAATCGACGCCTTGGCGCGGCGCCCTGCAAAGATTGGAGCAGTGTCACGATGAAAGTGTGCCTCGAATTTGCATCTGAATCGCGGACACGGTCCACGGTCACCGTTACAGCGGGGTCGCGTGCCCCAGCCACCGCCCCAGCTCCAGCCCAACCCGGGCCAATTTCAATTTATTTAAATCACTGCACTACATGGGCGCAGCTGGCGAACGGTGAACGATGAACGGCTGCCGTAATGGTGACATGTGTTTTGATTTATGACGTCAGGGTGCGACCGCTATGCGCTCCGGATCGGTGTCGAGTGTAGTAATGAGAACAAAAAAAACCCGACAAGCAGCCACGACAGTGAGATGTGCAGGATCAGGCGAAATTGGATCACCGTTTCGTTTATGTTAATTTAATCATAAGAATGCTAATAGTAATGGTTGCCAAGCAACAACTCTGCACGCTGGAAGAGCATTCCACGTGACCTACGCAAACGGGTTGGTGATCCTGCTGCACCAAGGCAGCAGCTGGAAGTGCGGGATTCAGTGCTTGCACCAAGACCGGTGGTGCGAGGGTTCAACGAACAGGGCCGGCCAAGGTTTGCTGGCTCCGTTCCGTAGTGGGTTGGTGTAAATGAGTTTCTAAACAAAACCCCTTCCATTAGCAACCGATATGGCCCAGTGCGCCCAGCCGACCAACAGTGGAGGAGGCTCCCTGTACTTGGCAAGCCCTTGTGGACCTCAATCTTGTGCTCTCAATTAGCACTACTTCCCTCGATCGAACAACGGAGCGGATAGCGTCATCGATGGAACCTTCCGAGCGGACGAGAAAGTCCACCGGAGTGCTGGCGATACATCCGGTTCGGGGCGCTCTGTGTTCGACGGTGCCGGCGGATCGGATGTCTGGGGTTTGGCCAGCTCGGCGTGTGTCTTTATTTACACTGGATTCGAAACACCGGACCGTTCCAAAGGACCGACGCCATGTCTTTGTGGCTGTGGGCGGACCTCCGGCATGCAGTCACACACAGTTAAAGCCAGCAATCAGTCCGTCCCGACGCGGGAAGGAAAAGTTCCTTAAATGCCGGAGCCAAAAACCCGGAAGGAGAGCAAAAAATCCTTGCTATGCAGTATTTTCCTGTAAAATTTCGTCGTTCCCAGAACGGATCCGGAAAATGACAGGGGTATAAAGTTCCAGGCGCTGGCGCAGTTTACTTTCTCCGGTTTTAAACGGTTCACCTACCGGGAGGGGGCGTAGGGACCGGAATCGAGTGCTGCGAACATGTTTGGCATTCCGTCTGCATTATGAGAACGATTTTGAAACGACAGCCCGAGGACCAAACCCGATGGTTGGTGATTTTCTAACGTTCAGGAAACTCCGTGTCAAGGATGGCTGGTTGGAAAAGCGGACCAGCTCCATGAATGGAAGTTGTAAATTGGTCCATTTTTTCACTCTCTCTCTCTTTCTCTGTCTGCCGGAAGCACTCGCAGCCATTGCAGCCCACCGCATGTGTGTCCTTCGGTGAAGATCGAAAGCCTGTTGGACCCAGGACCGGGTCGGCCGTCCTGTGCTTTGAAGCTTTTGGGCACCGAGCCAAACGATTTAAGAAGATAATCAGCAACTAGGCGCTTGGTTCGCGGTCCGGTCTGGCAGCTCGCTTGACCCGAACCGGATGTGCTGCTGGGTGAGGCAGCAGTGAAGCGAGAAGTGTGTGACACACGAATGAATTGAAAGAGTAGACTAATTAGGAGTCGGTAGGATATTCCATTTTCCATCTGACAGGCACGTGGTGTCCCACCGTTCCGATTCAGCGGGGCTCCGGTATTTGCATAACTTTCAGGCGCACGGACGAACGGATCCGGATGTCTCTCTCTCTCTCTCTCTCTCTCTCTCTCTCTCTCTCTCTCTCTCTGTCGGGTGGTGGTAAAGTACAGTTCTTAACCCATCACCAACCAAAGAGTCACGTTTCGTCAGCCGATTTGCATATTTTTCTACGTCGTCCATGCGCTTATCTGGAGTTCCTCTTATCTGAAGGATGGTCGGCTCCTTCTTAAGATTCATTCCTTGTGTCGGTATTACGCGGTCTTGATGCGTTTAAGATAAACCACAACGTTGGGACAGCCTGCCACCACCAGAATCCGTTGGTCCGTTTTCAGGGGACGAAAAGTTAAAATGTAGCCGTTTTTGACTTTAAGCAGCGACAGTTTTTGCACAAACATTCACGCTCAGCGCATCAGTTCGAGTCGCGCGAGAACGTAAACCACGAGAGCGACATCGTCTTTCAGCATATTTTTACTTTCAATTTTCCATGACGAAAACGGTACCCGTCACGTCCGTTCGCAGGCTGTAACCACGGTTCACGGTCATTTGCCGTGTTAACAGTATCGTTTAAGCTTGGAGCAATATTGTGGCACAGAACTTCTAATGAACGGGTTAGAAATAACTTTCCGGCGCTAAGGTAGACGTGTTTTTTATGCAACTTGATCGATGGATCCCGTGACAGTTGCATGTAAGCATTCCAAAAAACCAGTTCCACTTGGTAGAGGTCGGTAATTTGCAAACCATTTTTCACTGTCAACATAGACAAACAAGGTGCTATGCAAATGTGGGGCAACAATGTACGAGTGAGTGGCACGAAGTGACGATTTTCAGATCTGTGTTATTTATGTTAGTAATTAATCGTTTGCCGGTTTCTTTCCCGAGCTAAATGATGTGAAGTTTTAAAGTGACGATTCTGCCAATCCCACTTCTTGTAGGAGGCCACAAATTTAAGGAAGATCATCAGGTATAGCGGCTACCAACGCAAACGACCACACGAATAAATCTGCAACATCAAACGTGCAGCTCAAACTTGACTCACGTCAACGTACGTTTCGTCACATCCGAAGCATGAGCGTTGGAATTCAAGCGGATCGGAGCCAGAAACATTCCTGCTTCGCAACGACATCGTACCGACTATGAAGTGGATGTCGAGGGCCATATTGATCTCTTCGCTGGCAGCAATGTAGCACGGCAAGCGTCGGAGCGCAACCATCATCGTCGTCGACGGGAGCGAAATTGAAAAATCTAATTATGATAAAGTCAACCAGCAACCAGGCCGACCCGCGGAAAGTGCTTTTTCGTAGATTGGAAAAGAGTAACCGACGACAAGGGAACCTGCCACCGGGCCACACGGATCGAGAACATCGTTCGTCATAGACGGTTCTCGCTTGAAAAATTAACCTTTTCCACTCTGGGCCCCCCGAAAAGCGGGTTCCGTGGCATGTGTCAACCTAAGTGCAGATTGAAGTGTGGTGTTTGATGTTGGATTATGATGGACAACACAGAATGTAGGTGCTCTTCGGTGACGCTCGCACGTCCCGGCGCGGGAGCATAAAAATGCAGACCGATGACCGGATTCGGGACGGTGCACACGTGTAACACGGTCGATGACCCGCGCTCTCTGGGGCGGGATGCACTTTCTACTGCACCCTCGTATCACACCCATCACGCGCTATCACTGATCAAACAGTGGCAGCACTAGATTCCTTCCGAAGCCAGAGCCACGAACTCCGAGATAACCTAAATCGGAGTCTACGTAGATTTCAAACTTCACCCAAAAATGGTGCGCGTAATGGCGACGCAAGAAATTCGGATCACAAAGCTTCTACCGATAAACTGACCGTTCGAAACTGGGCGACAAATAAGTAACTTATGCTGAGACCCCGTGGTATGGCGCGGCAAGTTTTAGGAACCGAAAAGAGCCCCAGGCATAGGCACACGTGCCATGTACGGCATAACGGTGAGCAATTACGAACGTTTCGGTAGACCCGGCGGCAGTACCATCACCGTGCGCTCGGTTCCCGTGACTGTTCAGTGAACTCCATCTACCGTTAAGAACTGACTCATGTTTTTGTTCGCACGCGCCACACGCAACGCGTCTTACGCACCAGCGGTACTTGGTTTCAGAAATTGAACCTTGCCTGCGTCCGGTCCGGGGGAGGAGCGTATCCGTTGATCACATCAGCGGACGATCGCTTCCCTAACCTATATTCGAAACCGGACGGAAGGAAGCGAACGAACTTGGGCTGTGCTCCGTGTCTAACGGTCCATGGTACGTAGCGAGATTTAATAAACATTTTCGATAACCTGCGTGCAGCCATGCGCATTATTGTGTTGGATGTACGATGCCAGTGTTGGGCCGGTCAACACGATATTTTGATAACGGATAGGTTGCTTACCTAAAATGAGATAAGAAAATCAAACATAAATTGATTAGAGCATGTTCGTCAGGGCAAAACATAATAATCAAAGTGGGGTAATTTTTTAATCAAAATATTAGACTTTCTCTCTATCCTAGACCAGGCATATAGTAGGCATCACGATGCATACTGCTTAAGTCGATTGATCAAAAGAATAAATTAAACCAATTCTGCCCAGTCTGACTCTACAGCAAAAAAGAATGTTGTGTAAGAATCAAAAACCCTTTAAAAAAAATTCTAGTTCGAACAGCGCTGCCAATAAACGTTCCCTGCAAATCCCGAAAATTACCTTCAGATCATAAGAACGGCAAAGGGCAAACCGGTGGTATCAAATAGCTCTGTTTGCTGTCTTTACCCAACGCTCATGCAGTTTGGGTGCGCCAATCACCGTTGTTTTCACGTTCGCCAGCGCAACGAAAGGGTACGCCAGCTAGCACTCCATTAGCTCAAATCACGCGGACACGAACAACCGTTTAAGATAATAATCCGCAAAAAATCACCTCGAAACGGACACCCTTCGCATGGGAATGGATGCTTTTATCATATTTCGTTTGCGCTGCGCAAACAGAGGTCGCAGGTCCGTGGCCACGGTGTGGACGGTGGCTCCAGTTTCACATTTCACCAGCCTTCCCCGAACGCAGAATGCGGCCACGTGGACGAGGGACCGGCTGCGTGTGGCCGGGTGTGACAACACCCTAAGCCAACAAAACTTTATGAAATCCATTAAAACAATGTAATTTATGCAAATTGAATTTGATTGCTTTCAAAAACCATTTTGGTCGATGGCCTGACAGCACCCCGTCCGGTCGGTCCGATCCTCGGTGAGTCGGAACGTGTCCAACAGATTTGCCAAATCGTGTTGGCCGCAGCCGTTCGCCCTCCTAACTCGTTTGTCATTCACAGCCCGGCACCGCCCGGCACATCATCAGCTCGTTATTTTTCCACCGTGAAGTGCTGCTGACAGCGGAAGCCTTGGGCACTTGCCCGATTCCGATTGTCTCCTCCGCCCAACCAACCGCAGTGTCCGCCGGTGATGGTTGGAAAAAGTGGACCCTGGTTTCCTGGTCGCACACCTCGAAAGTTGGGCACCCCAAAATGCAATTATAGGACAACTGTCCACTGCCACCGCAACTGGAAAGGATTACCCAACTGCAGAGAGAGCGAGTCCCCGTTAAAAAAGTAGACAAACCCGGGACACCCTGAACGATGACTCTCCGATTGGCTATTATCATAATTGAGTGGCATTATCACACTCCGACATACAGTGCCAACTGCAGTGTTGAAGTGTCGTTTCTGCTGCTGCTACCGAGCCCCGTGACTGGCAGGATTTTCCCCCAATTTTTCTCGTTTTTACCGGGTGCTTAGGGAGCGTGCGGGAAATTGGCGAACATGCGCCCGATGACTCGAGACATTCTTTTCTCGAGTGGTCCCGTCCGGTCCCGGGAACACGGCGGAACCCCAAACGAGCGACCAACAAAACTCAAACACGGACTGCCACAGCCAACAACGGGGTTCATGGTTCATGTTTCAGATTTACCATTTTTCTATGTCCTCGTGCGAAGTTCTAAACAAAACGCGCGCGGCCCGGCTGTCCGCTGGCGTGTTGTTCCGACTTTGCTGCGGATTAGAAGCATTCCCGTTCACGATGATCACGTTGTCACGATCGCCTGATCGCCACCGGTTTGGTCCTGAGACGACGGTTGGTCGATGTACCAACTGCTGTGCGGAGTGTCGTCCGTGTCGTTGTTTCTTCTTCTAGTTCTTCCGTTTCCCGAGTATTAAATTATTCGACCGACATCAGCTGGCTGGCCGCCGGTCGGAGGTTTTTTAGGTCCGTTTCGGGGGCACCCCAAAAAATGGTGCCGGAAATTTACGGCACGGTGTGTGGATTAGCGGGCCCGAATGCGGCGTGGCGTGTTGAGGAATACGATATTTTACTTATATTTTCACTCTCACGGAACTCACTCAGGGACAGGGAATTTCGGGAGGATTTCGGGTCGGTCGTTCGGTTGACGTGTTGAGAAATGAAGCGGAAATACGATAAAGTAACCATTACTCACTGATGGTCCCAGGGCAAGTGGGACGCATGTGCAGTGCGCGGCAACAACGGGCTAATGTTAGGATGATTAAATGCAGCCCATAAATCGTGCCCCAGACCATCGGTACTGGCCGCCGAAGATGTGCCAAACGAATATCTCTTGTCATGTTCTATTTCCTGAGAAACCACGAGAGATTCAACAGTTTGGCGCCATGAATTGAATCATTCTTATTATTAACTGAGTTTTTCTGACTCAAATCAGCCTCGTTAGCGTCGTCCCGCAACAAAAGTAATGCCCTGTTATGTTGCAGATGCTAATTGCAGGCTTCTAGGAGCAATTATTCTGCTTTTTCGCGAAACGAACTACTTAAGAAAGGGAGTCACATGTGCCACTTCACACGAAAGGCGGTCAACTTTCTAGCGAGAACTAACTAACGAGAACCCTTCGGAAACCGGGGGCCAAAAGTATCATTAGCTTGCGGAATTAACAGAGCCCACGTTTTTTCCCTCCTTTTGGCACCTTCACGCAACGAGAGCCGGTAGTTAGCACCGTTGGTGCAGTACCGTTAGAGGGTCATGATTTTCCAGGAACATTTCGACACCTCCCACCGAAAACGGCGGAAAAGGAAGTCGGTGCGACATCAAGGCGTCACTTGCCGCCTGGACCCGTGTGTGACTTGCCGGCGTTGGCCATTATGGGAACGACTTTTCTCCGCGACAGTCGAACGGTAATTATTTTCACATCGTTTTCTGACTTCCCCCATCGAACGTCACCGCAGGTCGGAGTTAACAACGGGGACTGCTGGGCCAACCAAATCCTACGCGTTCTGTCCAACGTCGTTTTTGTTCCGCTTGCGCCGTTTGTCGTGCGCAGCTTTCCCTGGCATCAATCGCGGAGCGAAAGTCACGGAAAAGTTGCGCGCGAGCGCGAGCGGAATCGATCCATCGGGCGATAAATATCCTCGGCACGGATGAAGGTAGGTGTAGAGGTTATGTTTATTAACTGTCATAACAATTTGCTCGAGTGGCCGGCGAGAGGTCTCGCTGGCGATGTCTCGTTAGTGCTATCCGGCCGTGGCATCGACAGGACTTTGCCTGCAGCAACGAGAGCAGCTTTGCGCGGACCGATTGTTTTATGCCTTCACCTCGTTCACCATATTTGACACACTCGGGCAGTAATCTATTTGGGTGCCCCACTGGAACCAGTAGCAATAACAGTCCATTAGACGGCTTTTCAGGTGATTATCTCGGTGGTCCGGAGTGCAAAGAGAGCGAGCTGCACTGAGGCCAGAAGCAGATCTCCCAGGGTCAGTCAGCAGAACCCCGTCACTCCGCGTACGTGTTGGACTTCCTGACAGACGGCGAAGAAAAGTGGGAAACCAGAGATAACAAGATAATAAGAGGGCTCCCACCGTAAAAAGGGGTTATTAATGGTTTTGGTCGAAATGTGAAACGCATAAATGGGCGCGCTCATCGACGGAACTGATCGTTTTGGGAGGAACTCCCCACCAGTTTTGGGTTAAAAAAGGGCTCATTTAATCATTTAAGAAATTTTACAGGGTTCCCCCTAAAACCCATTACCGGCCGGCGGCATTCGGATCCAGCCCATCCCTGCAAGCGAGACCCCACGTTATTGACCGCGAGTTGGGTGTGAAAAGCTCATCAGACCGCACCTTTTCTTCGCGTTGCGGTTGAAATTCCTAGCGCATTAACATAAACGTATTAACCCACGGCGGCTACGTAGGGCCAAACACACCAACTTATCGCTTTATGACCGGCCGCCCGGAGATCCATCTCCCGTAGGGGTCCTGAGACATTGGGGTCCACCCCACACCACTCTGTCAAAAGCGGAAAGCTCATCGGCGTTAGGCGACGCCACGAGGCGTCGTGTGAAACGTCACGGCTCATCCGCTCAAACAGTCACTACGCCTAGTGTCAGTGTCACACATTTCGATGTCCGTTTCCGGTTGGACGGCCGTGACACTATATTGCTTTCTGCTCCCTACACGCACCGCGTGCGTAACGGTTGCATACCTTTCAGGCGTCGCCGCGCGGTGTGTTTGTGTTGGTGCGAGAAAGCGGACATTTGTGTGATTTGGCTGTTGTTTTTTTTCCACTCCGCGCACAGCCTGCTGATCTCTCCAGCCCATGACAAAGTTCCGAACCGAACCGGGCGCCCGACGGTCGTGGCATGCTATGCTGTTCCGGTCGGCTGAATGCGAATCTCATCATCTGTCTCCAGCATCCGGCTCGGGAACCGGAAGCAGAGCACACCCGATGATGGGCCAGACTCGGCTCATTCCGTTGCAGTTTGAGTTGTTTTTCCCCCGGCTTTTCCCCCGGCCAGCAAATCCTCGTTTGGGCACAGTAATCCTGCTCCCGGGTAGAGTTCCGGGTAACTTCTACGCATTGTTTGATTTTGCAGTCGCCCCGGGAAGAGGGAGTTTTTTTCTGCACGACTTTTGGGAGTAAATTTTAGTTTTTCCAGAGCCTGGCCGCAGACTAGCAAACATACCCGGGGACATAGCCCGTTCGGTTCGTCCTCGGTGAACTTTCTGCATTTTTGGCTTTCGCAAGCCGCTTTGTTTGTCGAACAGCTAGCCCGAGTGATGGCTACGTTCTTGCCGTCCGTTCTCCAGCAGCATATTTGGCGAACCCTTCACGGTACAGGGTGATTGCGTTTTACGGACAGCTGTCGAAAAGTCCACCGATCTGGACGGGATACGGGACAGGAATCCTTGGCGAATCGGACACCCTCGCTTTTCGAGCGGCTCGCAACCCGACGCGCTACACCATTACATTACAGAGTAACCAACATAACGCCTCGGATTATTGATGTTTGATTGTTATCCGATCGGTTTCGGGGTCCGCCGAGAGGCGGGTAATTCGTTCCCTGTCCCGGTTTGTGGGCTTGGTCACTTCCTTCTGCTACCCGATGGTGCTGCCGATAGTGCGATGGTGACTCGGTAACACCTACCGCAAAGAACACAACACATACACTTACGCTTATTGATCCTGTCATCTGGCGTAATGAACGAACGGCCGGAGTATCATATTTCATTGCCGATTTCTGGATGTCCTCAGGAGAACGCACATCGGTGTCGTATTTAATTGTCCCATCAAACCGGTGGCAGTTGTAAAGCACAAATCCTAATGCCTATGTGCCTATGACTCTATGCAAACAGTCCGGACGATGATGGGGCCTCGTAAAATCAACGATCCGTGTAGCGAGCAGCGCACACGCCTGATCGGTTTTTGATTACAGTGTTTGACGTGCTCGGTTACGATTATTTATTTGACACATTTAGAACAGGACCCCTGGTGCGAGTTTGTCCCGGAGAGTGACCGTTGTCGTCTGCAACAGAAAACTATGGGCTGCCAGTATGCCAGGCGGTGGCCGAAAACCTTGTGGTTCATAGTTTTGCTAAAACCATAGGGCTGCGAAATGGGTAAGATTTATATTCCCGTTTCCAGTAGCATTTGAGCTCGTGTTGGATTGCTTTGAAGACAATTTTATTATCATGAAAGAGGAGAGCCCTTTTGGAATGTCCCTATGAAAATGTTATTATATTTTTCAATCACCAGAACAAAACTAAACCCGAACCCGGCTCGGAAATTTATTTAAATTCAAATTTCTGCACGTTCCGTACCGGTGGTCAGTCGACTCTCGGACCCATCGGAGTCGAGAAGAACAATATGCACTGTGCCACTGTGTCGGAAAATATAAACCATTTGCTTCCCGCTTCGATGGCCTTGCTTGCCGCACCGTAATGACAAAAACACATGCAACTAAAACAATCGCACCAAACAACGATCCCAGCGCGCTAATCCCACACTCGGGCGGGAGATTGAAATTTCCGCACGAAAAATCAATTATTCAAAGCAACAGCCAAACAGGCCAAACATTCGGCGATTCCGGATCGCCTACGCCCGGTGCGCCAGGACGCGGGCCGAGTTTCGGTGCGCACTTTCCGCCAACGTTCGCGCCGCCGCCAAACACTTCAAACGGCCACGATTCCGCGGGGCATTGCGGGGCGGTCCCCTCCAAACCACGCGTCACAACATCACATCTGTATGTGGCGGACGCGCGCCTGCCTGGCACCGTATGGCGGATAATAAAAACCACCAACGCCGGGGCAGTACCATCCGGGAGGTAAAAGACACAAACCGCCAAAATGAGTATTGCACGTTTTGTGAAAATGGACGCCGGGACGAGCACGCGAACTGACCAAGTGTGGGACGGGAACCGGGAGCGGCCACAGCTGGTGCAGGAATTTGGCATACGCATCCGGTGCACTCGGCCAGTATTTAGATGCAATTTAATTACGCCTTTTGCCGATGAGCTGGAGCAAAAACGTGAACTTTCGACGCACCACGCCGCGATGCTGACGATGATGATGAGGAATGCGGTCCACTTGGCATATGGTTTTAGTCAGTCGGTTTTGACGGATGAAAGTGGACCTCCGGGGCCCGGGGAAGATTAGAAGCGTTGGCGTACGGTCGCAGAGAAGACTAATGCCAAGATCGATCGCTGCGAGTAGATGAAAAATTGAAAGATGTTTGTTTCTTTAGCGCAGCGCTTATGGTTTGCGCAGACAATCCGGCCAGTAATGGAGAGCCTGGGAGGATTATTTCTTGGGCCGCTGCTTGCTGGCCATCTGACAGAATGACTTCACACCGTATCCGGAAACTGCTTAATGGGCCAGAAGGCAATCAAAACCCCGTCTCCTTTTGTGGGTTTTGCAAATCCAACCATCGCAACGGGAAACTGCCGCGAAAAGAACAGATCTGCATCCTACACCAACCCTAAAATGTCGTTTGAAGTGCAAACCTGCATTCGAGTTCGATCGGGTACAGGGTTCGGAATCGGATTGCATCATCGTCATCGGCCCCGGGGTCTCTGAACCCTTCGGCTTCCCACAAAGGAACCAACGAAAAAAAAACCTGTTCGCGACTCGTGATGCAAACGATTCTGGAAGGACCGGACCCGGATTATTAACTCGAGCCACCTCACCTTCGGACATTGTTCGATGATGATTTCGGGCCTAAACACTGCGTCTCTCAGCCCCGCCACGCTTGCTAATGATTATGTCATTAAGGCGGAATGCTTGCCGCGAGGACGCACAGGTTCGGTGTGCGCGACTCCCACGATCCGATGCCCAAAAACGGGACGGAGCGCGCGCGCGCGCGGGCGGATATAATGCTGAATTAAATTACTCTCGGCTGATTTCCGTCTCAAGTTCACTGTTTGGGTTTTCCTTTCCTTCAGCCTTTGCTCTCGCTTTGCACCCCATTCATTCATGCGCTCTGGAACCACCTCTGGAACCAGTTATTGCGTCTTCCGGCGACCGGCGAAATCCGATCCGACACTGAAAGGCTTTTGCCGGGGAATTAAATTTCATTCAGAACTAATGCCGTCCCGGGGCAAGAACAAAGATGCAAATGCAGAAACCAACAGTCACCGTCGTCGTCGTCTTTTGTGGCCGTACTCCTACATCTTGTGCGGATTTGCAGAAACCCGCTGGGGAGGTTCCTCGCGTGTCCTTTTGTCCGTTTGTTCGGTAGCAGAAAGTCTTTAAGAATGGTTCACTTTAAACATTAAATAATGCTCCATTGAAAGCATGATTTATCATGGCAGTGCTTTTTACTACATCACGAAACCGAATAAATAGGAAGCGTATTGACTTGGTATCGTTTACTAAAAGCATGGCGTATACTCATCAATTAGTTTTCTGTTTTAAATTTCATTCCCATCGGAGGGGCCGTCGGGGCTCCTATCGACAATCCAAATATTGAACCATCGCTGGACGAAACCCGGATGCATTAAGGCAAATTACACCGTTCAATCCCATTAATGTGCTGTGATAAATTACAACCGACCAGCAATTGATATTCCCGCCGAAGCTTCCGGCTGTCCTTGGTGCTGTCGAGTCGACCAACCGTTCAGTAAATCAAAGCAGAATGCTGCCACCACTCATCAAAGGACAATTTGATCCATCATTTTATCATCAATCAATTTGGCACTATCGGCCCCGTCAACCCGCTCGCCATTGCATCAGTGGACCAGCAGCGTTCGCAGCAAAAAAGTGGATCGCCACCGGAAACGAGTGCATCGGGAACATTGCACTCGAATGCCTGAAGAGTGTGCTCCGGACCGCCCGGGGCTAGCACCAAATTGTGCCGAACCACTCGAACGATGCCCAAAACGCTTTTCGTTACGCTCGGCTACCGTTCAATGGTTGGATACAACGTTTAATAAACACCAATCCGCGCCGGGCTCGGTGTCCTCTCGGTGTGCCATCATCGAAGTGTCATTAATTATCCTCGGCGAGCATGGCCGGCGCTGAGTGTCCACCGTCACCGCGTTCCGGAAGTACGGTTCGACGCATCGAAAGTGCGCCCGTCGCCGGTAGAGGACCGTTGCTTTGAGGAGGACGGATACTTTTCTGCCAATTCAGCATAATTAATCGTCCTCTTTCGACCGCACGAAGGGCCGCCGTCGGTTGTAGCATATAAAAACAGGCATCACTAGGTCCTGCTTGGAGGGCACCACTGTAGTCATGCAAAACACGACGAAAAAAATGCATAGTACAAGTCGAAAAAAAAGTGTGTGGGTGTGTAGGTAAGCCAATAAATTTGAGCCACGATCAAAATTGAACAAATAACCAACGCCCGACTGGTGGCGATGTTTTGTGACATGATCCTCTTAGGGGCGGTGGGTGACAAAAGAGAAACACAACAAACGAGACGCACACCGGTTTTTTTATTTGCGCTATGCACCAGAAACACAAAACGAAAACTTTGCCACGGACACATCGGACACCCTTTGTGCCTCACGAAAGCACCATAAAGGGTGGCCGGCCCCGGTTATGGAAAGGATTCCGTTTTTCGCAAATGAAAAATGCAAAACCGACATTCTGCCCTTGCGGAAACGCGCAACCCACAGCGCGGGAAACGGGGTGTGTGCGAGGGAGCGCACCATGCGCGAAGGCTATAAATTTGCGAATAAATCATGCGAAAATATGAAAATGAATCATTCCCCAAATTCGTACGGAATGCGATTAAGGAAAATTCTGCCGAGATTATTTACCACACGCTCTTCTCTGATGCCAGCAGGGGAATAACATCTTTCGATTGGGACCGAATGGTGCGTGCAAATTAGTTCGAAGGTTTTCAATTTTACTGCTGCATTTTGCTTCCGTTCGACTGTTACTTTTCCGCAATGAAAATTTGTTCTGGAAGCTGGAACTAATTATTATACGCCCCGATCCTCCCTCGGGCAACAACGGCGCCGTGGCTTAGTTGGTTAAAGCGCCTGTCTAGTAAACAGGAGATCGTGAGTTCGAATCTCGCCGGAGCCTACCGAAAAGAGAAAATGCATCTCTTCTCTCTCGGGTGAGAAGAACCCTTTTTCTAACTTTTTTACATAAATTCAAACCTCGCTTTTGGGGTTCTTAAATTGTAATGTACCTGGAACACACCAAATGCAGTGTGCCAAACGTATCGAACCTTTTTGTGATCTTTCGGCGTGTGGATGTGAACGTTGCCACCGCAGTCCCGAACAAAGAAGTTGCAAGGAAGCACAAGCGTGGGCAAATGAAATTATTTATCACTTCCCAAACCACGGCTGATCGCGTCGTCGCGAACATGTCGCTGTGGCGTACCCGGTTGCTGAGAGATGTCGGCGCCTCTATTTATGTGTGTGGGGGGGTTAGTCTGGCTGGCGTAGGCGCTGCATGTTTTAGCGACTTCTCTTCACGAGGGCGAGCGCGGGCGTTAGAATAGAACACGATGTCACGCTGCGGTCGTTGTTACTCGTTTGCCAAACACACTCGCATGGCGCGGTCGGTCGCGAGTAATAGTGGAAGTGAGTTTCCGTTTTTAGCTTTCTTCCTGTGGACTGAGTGGCCACCGTTGCGGGCAGGCCAAATAGAGAAAACAATGAAGAATATGTCACCGCGGGGACGGTTTTCCATACGCCGCGCACGCCACGCTCCGCGCAAACACTGCGTGACACTGGCGCGAATGCAAATTCAATTGTGAAGAAAATGCAACGGTTTCGGCCGGAAAGACCGGCGGCCCACCACGGGAGGTTAATGTTCCTCTGTTCGGATCTCGACATCAGAGCACCAGAGAGCGTGATTCAATTTCAATTAAAACCAGACCCATTTTGCGCGACGGATGAATTACGGTGGACGTAGCCTCCCACCAATCGGCACTCAGACCGCTGACGGGGGCATAAGCCCCTCGAGAACGTCTGGTGAGCAGAAAAGTGAAATTTTCTTAATTAGAATTCCTGGACGTGATACGCGACCAACCGCGGGCGTTAAGACGCCGTGAATTAAGAGAGCAACTAAAAACCGCGCCTTTGAATCGACGAAAGCCACGGCATATCTGCTGACCGGAAGTCGGGTGGCCGCGGAGTGCGTGTCGCCGCTCGAACGAGAATCAAGCGGGCCGTGTAACTATAATTAGTGATATCCTCATCAACCGAGCGGCTGATATTTAAACTCGTGAAAAATTGAAAAAAAGCGAACCAAAATAACAGGATGGTTCTGCTCTTCTTTGGGCGGGCTGCGGTCATTCATCGGAGTAGCGTCTCAAGTGCCCCGACCGGTCGCGGCGTGCTTATGTTGCGAAAACTATGTGTGCAACATGTGGCCGGCCGGCGGTTCGTCACGAAGACCTCCGCGAGTATCCGCCCGCGAATGGTCCGCGAGTTTTAAGTAAATTAATTTCATTCATTAATTTCAATAAACGGTCGCTGAAAGGGTCTCTGCTGCCGGCGTCTCTCGGCTAAATGAATCTTTCAAATTGTTGGCCACTTTCTAAGAACGGCCCAGCCTGGCCGGGGCACGCTGAGAAATGTGTTTAATAATCCGTCCCAAGTGTGGTGGCTATTCGGCAAAAAATCGGTCACTTCCTGTCTGGGTTGCGGGGGAAGCCATGTGTAGCCACAGCCAAGCAACGCGATCTTCGGAGGGACTGATGAGTAGAATTGGACTGCTTGACGAAATTGTCTTCTATGAAATTGTGAGAAGCTTTGGTTTCTTATTGTATTCTGAATATTCAAAATGACCGTTAAACGATGACTTAACGAACCTAGTTTAGGTATCGCTAACAAATCACTACTTGGCACCATTTCGTACGCTTTTCTATTAATAGCAGCAAGCGAGTTCTGGGGAATTTTCCTTTCTTTCGCCCAAAGATCAGTCACTCTCCATTTCGTTTTCCATCACTTTCACTGACACTGCACTTTGTCAGCAGCGCAGCGCATTAATGACCTCCCCCCAGTGAAACGATTTGCTGATCCGGTTTTGGTCATTTCCTTTCATCGTCACGACTTTCACTGATACGGTACGGTCACGGTCGACGAGACCTTCAGAAATCGCGGAGCCTCGAGGGCCACCATCATTTACCGATCACTCACAGGCATATCATCAAGCGGACAGCAGAGGACCACTGCCGACGATGATGATGACGGGTCGGTGATGGGGAAGATGCATCGCGCGAGAAGAAATGCATCAAAAACCGGGCGCACTAAGCATTGCGAACGCCGTCCTGAGCGCCCGGTCGTAAATCGTGTTCCGTTCCGTTCCGCGGCCATTAATCTTCCGGACGCCGTTGAAGGCGAAAGTGAACCAGCGGCCGATCTGTTGGCCGATGCAAGTGGGAAGAGAAAAAATGGGAGCCTCACAAAGTTGCATTCAAATCCGAGTCCCATTCTTGAACTATTGAACGCAAATCGATCACCACTGGACATCCACCAGACGAAGGTCCTCTTGCCGGGGATCGGGGAAAGTGAATTTCCATTTTCCACGCCAGCCAACCATTGTGCCCGCAGGTGTGCGCATAAAGACGTTCAGTGGGCACGTCAAACATCGCCTCCGAGGCGATCGCTGGTCCGGTCGATGATCGGTGACGACAGTTGAGACTACTTACGCCAAGGGGCACGCAGGCGCAGCGCGAGTGCAACGAAAGGTGCATAGCCGGAGGGTTGACCATGGAGTGTCCACGGATGCAAGGCGGATGCTTAATGCGAACTCGACACTTACCTGTATGGGGAGAGCGAGAGAGAGAGAGTGGGAAAAGAGAAAGGAATGAGCTGTTATTATTATGATAAATAGGCAAATAAATGGTGATGGATTGATGTAGGGGTCCAGGTGGAAACGTAATGCGCTGTGAGCGCGCCCAGGTGCAACCGGCTGCATAGACATTCTTCGGTGCAGCGGATTTTTAAGTGAAAGTTCCCGGCGACGGCCTGGCTGCTATCGATATTCATTAACAACGACGACGACGACGGCTGGTTCCATTGACCGTGGAAAGAAAAAGTGAGCAGAGCAAAATTACACACTCGTCTGTCAAAACCTCTTCCACCGTCCAATATTTATGTGACCGGACTCGCTTCCGGACAGTGGGAGGAAACGACCGTGTCGCTCCCGGCCGGTGTGCGTCGGTGAAAAAAATCCTCCGAACGAGTGGTTGAAAAAACATATCCATCAGCCGCTTAAAAATGGCGGCCCACTGTTGTCGCAGCCATCAATCACCGAATGGTTAGGCGCTTGGGCAGCCTAGGGCAGCATAAATAGCGCACCATTCTCCCGTATGCGCATTTCTAATGCGCCGCCCGACGCGGCAACACTTTCGGCCGGGCGACCGAAAGTCCTCCTCTCTCGGTGCACGGACCCTTGATAGGTTGATTTATGCGGCCACCGGCCGGTTCGTGGCTGGCCGGCCGCGGCCAACAGATAAGCCCGGCTCAAATCTCCGGCTCAGCAGTAATTGCGCCAAACGCCGGTACGGCGCCGCCAGTCGCGAGAGTTTTCGAGCGGCGAGAAAAACGCACCCCTAAACATCCCTATTAAGGGCAGCCTGCCAGCCGCCAACAATGTTTCGAACAAGAGCAAATAGAATCGCGGCGCTATCGGCGGGATCCGATTGGTCATCGGCATCGGCCGATCCTACACCGCTGGCAGAAAGTGAGCGGTGCCCGTTACAAACAGAAGTAAACGCTCGTAAATCATCTCTCTGTCCGCGTCCGCGGTGGCCGCGTCCGGTTAGTTAACAGTGGCCTGTGTGGCCAGGGACACGCAGAGCAAAAGCGCGAACATTCCGGACGATGGCGAAGCACAAGACCCTCCCCGACAAGTCTGGCGGCGTGGCCACCATAACGTGGCACCGAGAGAGCGGGATAAACATTTAATTGAATCAACAAGAACCGGCCGGCTGGCTAGTCAGCGTTTTTATGCAATGCGAAGACACACATCGATCAGATCGTTCGGGGCCGCGATGGCGGTGTACGGCGTTGTTCTACAGCTCGCGAGTCCATCGCGAACGCCAGGATCCACGAGCCAATTTGATCGGTTAGTTGATTTAATCGCCAGATTATGATAATTATCGTTTATTAGCCGTTTTCGAGATTGCAACGATCTACGCGGCTAACGATCGTTATGACATTTTATAGCTCGAGGGTTCGAAGAGATCAAGCAGACATCGCTAACAAGGGCTAACCACGGAGACCGCAGACAACGTCGTAGCGGGCTCGCCTTCGTCAAGAGGCTGAATAACAATGCCTTCGCTTGTCTGGTGGCGGCTGGTATGCGAACGCTCATAATAAGGGGCTTGACCTATTCCGCCGTGCCGTGCTGCGGTATCCACCAGACATGTAGGAATATTTAGAGATGTCAAGTGTCAAACCATAAACCACACCTGCCCACCAGGACTCGGACGCGGCGTTCCGCGTAGTCGACGAAGCGACGGACTTCAGCACGAACTCCCTGGTGTCTAAAGAGAACTTACGGCCTCAGTAGTCCTGCTCTTCCACAAAAGCTCTCCAGATATGACATGTGACGATCGGAGCATTCTTTGTAACCCGGACGGATCCCGCCACCATAGAGGTTCACAGCGCATCCTTCACGCTCTGATTACGCCTCGGAATGCTGCCGTGCAGGTATAGGCCAGCCCAGAAGAGTCCAGATTTGTTGCACACACAATCCTGGGCTCCCGGGGCGGGTACGGATTGCACACATTCTTGTGGCTGACACTCGAGACGAGTGGCCATCAGCGATGGCGCGGCCCGAAGCAGCCTCCTCACCAGTAACCGGGCCGTTAGTTGCTATTCAGAGCAAGCCTCCTCTCGGGACGGCACCGGGACCGGGCCCAAGCCGTGGCTCAAGAAGAAAGCACATGGCCTGGCGCGGGCTCTGCGCCATAATTGTCAGGTTGCTCAATTCCAGAAGCTCTCCGAGGGCGCGACGAGCCAGCATTTATCGTCAATTAGTGATTGCTGTTTTTATCGCCATCATTAAAGCGAAACGAGCTGTGCGCCGAGTGCGTGGACCGAAAGCCAGAACACCTGCAGGCGGGCCGGGGCCACTCGGGACAATCGCCGCCAATGTCCGGCGAAATCAGGCGACTTCACTCTGGCAGTTGCCGCCTGGCAAGCCCGTGTAATGACAGAAATTATTCTCCTGTTTTAATTAAACCGAAAATTAATCGCCACTTGAGCAAGGGGAAGAGGACCCTTTCACGTGAGTGTCGTTCTGCTGACACGTTTTTTAAGGCACTACACAATTGACCTTCTCGAGTGGTTTCGGGTTTCCGATCCGGACGAAAACCAACCGCGCTTATCGCCGGATGACCATCGGATGATTATAATTTGAGACGAGTGAGCCGAGTGAGCCGAGCGTTTCCCACCGTCCGGGCCACGTTATTAAGCATAATTATTCAAAACGCATCCGATAAGTCCATTCATAAAACCTGACCAACAAGGTGGCATACATGGTTACGCAGTTAGAGGGGCCGACCGGCCGGCTGGCCGTTTGCATTTCGGGCTGCATTAATGCGCTCGAACGGAGGATCGCCGCGGTCGACCGGGTGCTGTGATGTGCCTCCGTTGATTGGAATCGATAAATCTCGCTCTGCCCTTGCAACCAGTTATCCTTCAGCATGCCCATCTTGGGGCAGCTGCCTTGCCCGGGGCCCAGGACGCAAGACCTCTGCCTATCACTGGCCACTTTGAATAGTTTGAGCTACCTGAAGTGTGTGACCTCGCATTATCGCGAAGAATTAATCTTGTTGTGCGCCCTTAAAAAGGAAACTGAGCCGACGTCGACGTCGGCTGAGACCACAAGAGGCGCGCCGTATCGCGAACGCACCTTTTGGTGAATGTCAGGCCACGGGATGAATGTGAAGGATGTTTTATTCAAAAGAGAAGAATAGCCCCCCGACTGCACAACAGAAATGGTACAAGGACGATAAACAAATTGTGCCGCACTTGCTTTCAATATTTTATGAATCGCATTTAAAGGGCTCAGCCTCATTGAGGCCGTTGTTTGTCGTCGGGTGCAGAAAGCATTGTGCCATAAGACAATGAATGGTTCATACATCCTAATTTGAGAGTACTTTCCGGGGGGAAGGATTTTCTCGAGCAGCACCCGATTAAAAAGCAATTCATCGATGGGCCGGACCAGCAGGACCCCGGCCGATCCTAATCCATTCGTTAGCCGAGCCGAGATTATCTCCATGACAGATGTCGAGCGGGAAATCTCGACAAGGATTATGGGTTCCGTACCGTTTTTCGTTTGCCAGCAAAACGGGTCGGCTTGCGGCGTACACCGTACCGTAATTATAAATATTGATCGGCCATCGGGCTTCGGTGAGGCACGAATGGCAAGTCAAGTGTGTGCGAGGATTTATGACCACGTCTCGCACCGCGCGTTTTTACCTCCTTCGGTCTCCGAGGAAAATTACACACTCCCGTTTTCGGCTCCAACCGACCGGCCGGTCGGGTGGAAACGTTTGCGAGCATACTGATGAGTGATGTGACGACAACTATGACGATGACCGGCACGTTGCTGGCCCCAGGCGGGCCACCGGACCGGATCTCCGGACCGGCTGGACAGGCTGCTGCTGCGCACAGAGAAAGGACAAAACATGATCGGAATATGAGCGTTTCCAATTAAACTTCCGAATCCTGGCAACCCTGGCGTTCGGCCGGCCAGCCAGTGCATGACGGTCACGCATGTCTGTAAATGTGTTTTCGTCACGTAGCCGATTGAAATGCAGCAACGCGGGTTGGTCGCCAAGCTGTGGGAAAATTCAATTAAAAATTTTCACGACCAACTCCCGGGGTCCGCAGGATAGCACAGATTGATGGGGCCGCACACGGTGGACGGTAGAGACCAATTAAATTGGACCAATTGGAGAGTGTTTAACTACGCCAGCGGGTGGGATTTATGTGTTCATTTTATGTTGCCGTCAACCGATCTTTCGACTGGGTTCCATAAATCATCACTCGCAACGATAAAATTGGGTAAAGCATTAAAAATATCAAAATGGAACAAGAGTGTGGAGAGTATGTTCGCAAACATTGTTTACAAGTTAAGCTTTGGATTGAGATTTTTGCTGTCATAATATTAGCATACCCCGGCCACAATGTGGCTGAAGTATCTAGCTGCTCGATGCCATGATGCGGCTCATGATTGACGTCCTCGGCTTGAAAAGCCCTTCGCATGCAGCCCACCGTGGCCCACAGCATAAGAAGGCACACCATGGCCTGCCATGTTCCACTTTACGGGCGCATTCTACTAAGTGTATGTGCCCCTACTTAGTGCGGTTGTCTAGGCGACGATTCCATTAAAACTCAAAATAATGGTGTCGTCTGCTGCTCGCTTTGAAGTACACGGTTCTTCACGAGCCCCTTGGCTGCTCTGGCTTGGGCGGTTCAGATCGATGGCTATCGAGGCGGGCCCACGAACGGGGGGAAGATTTTATGACGGCCCAGTAATCCTTGCACAGGGCGAGACTCTCCCCCTTCTCCCGTTTCGTAATGTGCGACGACGCCACGATACGCGCCGTCGCCGTTTTACGCCCGTTCCCCTAAGGACCCTTCTTCTGAGTGGCCCGCGATCGAAACGCGGTAATGGTTTTAACCTTTTATCGACCCCCAAGACTCTCTTCCCGACCTCCCCCTGGGGTCTCCGCGAGGTTTTTCCCCATTCGACTCATTACACAAAGTTGATTAACGGTTCGGTTACGGTGACGCGAAGACCGACGCCCAGGACGCTCAAGACGCCCAAGACACACACCGCCGTCGCTAGGATGATTGTAGGTGGCCCGCTCAATTCCGCTTCACGACATCGCCATATCCATCAAAATCGAACGTCGTAATGAGCGGCAATTTACTCCGGCGTGCAAAGCGTGTCATCATGCACCGCAATCAATTAGGGGTGGCCCCTGGACTTGGGCGCAACAGGTTCCTGCCGACTGGAAGAGCTGTGTTCACTTCCACGCGTGAGAATGTCGGGTCTCCGTTACGGCCGGGTCTCCGTGCCAGAAAATCCCAGAAAACGACCGTAATAAAAATACATGACGCTGATCCTGCCGATCGCAACCTTCGGTCGGTCGGTCCGGGGTGGTGCAATAATGTTGATCGCGCCAAGCATCGATCATCGTCTGCGCATAATAATTAACGAATCAATTTCGCGAACCCAGACCGTTACGCAACCTTGGCGTCGGAGTGCC
Source organism: Anopheles bellator (assembly GCF_943735745.2). Classification (NCBI taxonomy): domain Eukaryota; kingdom Metazoa; phylum Arthropoda; class Insecta; order Diptera; family Culicidae; genus Anopheles; species Anopheles bellator. The sequence continues at coordinate 68,748,438 of NC_071286.1, forward strand.
GAGCAGTCATGCATACTTTGGGGCTGGTGGGATCACGGCACAATTGGTATATAATGTCTTCATGAGCCGCCCAGTACTTGAAGACTGTTGCGCACCCGATAGATGCATGCGTCAATTGCACATGCGCCGTGGAATGCGCCCAGGCAAGTGGTGTTTGATCATTTGAATTTTTACGGCCACCGGACCGGGTCAATTGCTCGCATCCGAGACCACGTCATATCCTCCACAGAACAGAACCTCACCTCACATTGAGTGGCCGCCGCCGCCGATAGGGCACAGTCGCGAGAGCTAATTTATTGGCAATTCGCCATCGGCATTATGAATTCAATGTCCAGGCGCGGGAAGGTCGCCAATGCAATCAGCGCCGATAGTCGATTTTATGGTCGCCCGGTCTTCGTCGGGCGTAACTCATTGTTGGGAGTTCTGCGCCTGGCCTGCCCTCACCGAGTTTGCCGAAGAAGGTGAAACACCTTCCCGGAGTCTATTAAAATTCATGGGGCCGGCTCTAGTGGCGGCCCCGTGGCAGGTGGACGATTAGACGGATCATGGAACGTAACGGGACGATGATCGCGCGCGAGCCGCTTTCGTCAAATACGGTTCGCTGTTTGACGAAATGGTTGTAATGATGTTTAATGGATCGGGCGCGCCGCTGCTGGTGGTGGTGGTGGTGTAGGGGCTCCGTTTGCACCGCCCTCTTGCCGTGGTGCCCCGGTGGTAAGTGGAAATGTCCGCAAATGGCGATGCCTTTTTATTTCCAACCACCAAGGCGCGTTTGCATAATGTCACCGGTTTAAGGCCATGTGGGCCATTGATAAAGGTGGCTCCACGGGAGGGGGGAGGTGCCCGCTGTTGGGGAATCGATTTAAACACATCTATTGCTGCTCCGCCTCGGCCGCGGACGCTCAAGGTAGTGCCAACTCCTTGCCGTGTTTAGAGAGACCCAGATTTATCTGCCCCGGTCGTCTCCTAGAACGGAGTCCGTGAGAAACTCTTACATTCGAGTGGGGCTTCAAGGGAACGGATAGCTAAGGGGGGGCCGCTCGATAATCAGCATAAGTGGAATGTGATAGAGTCAAACCGGTGACATTCATCTTGGGCCGTTTATGTCAGTCCAAACAAGCGCAGCGCTCACGGCGGAGTCACGACCGTGATGGATGGGATTATTTAACACGATCCGAATCCGGCGCAGTGCTAGATCAAAGGCGTCTCAATATTATTCAACTGAATCCACACACTCGGAGTGGAGTTTTCTGATCTTGCCCGATACGCGTGAGGCCCATTCGGATGGTGTTCTCCAAACGGGATCACGGCTTGGCAGTGAGCGGCGGGAAATCATAAATCGTGGCCGGAACATGGATTGATTAGATCGGGACCGGGATCGGGTGGCCGTCATCAATTCGGGAACCCTTCAACCGGTCGACAGAGTTGGGGCCACAGAATGGCACAACCAGAGAGAGAGAAAGAGACTCAACGAACCAGATCTGGACGGGGGAAAGCTTCTGGGCTTCTGTGGCCGGCCCTGAGATGGCCGCCCCAGGGTGCACGTCATAAACGATGTTCCCTGCCGGTGGCACGATTAAGTCGGCAGCCTCTTTGTGGGGCAGTTGCCATGCTACTTCGCCGAATCCGCGCTGATGACCTGCCAATCAACAAGTCGTTTAGAACTTTCCGGCGCGACGTTCGCCAGCGATGATCGCGAAATAATTTGATTGGAGCGGCTCACTCATTTTTTCCGAAATGAAACGGGAACGAAACGGGACCGTGATTAGGTTATATTTGGCAAACACTGGAACCCGTTATCGGTCTCCAGCGGTCCGTCCAAAATCGTCGCCGACAATCGAACTCCCGGGGATTCGTTTCGTGTGTTCGCACAACAACTAACGACTCCCGGAGGAGTCGAGGAGTTCCGGAGCAGCGTTCCAAATAAGAGGATGATTGCACTCGCGTGTGTATATTTGGCGGAGAAGGACTATGGTGGTAGCACGGTCGGGACACATAAATAACTTCGTTCGACCAACTTTCGGAGGACACGGAGCAGAGTTATCCTAACATCCGCAACAAAGCTCTCGCAAGCTGATATCAATCAACATTTTATCACATTGTTCACATCACACCCCGTTCCGTTCCGGGGCTGACCAATTCTAACGCCAGTCCGAGTTCGCTTCACATAGCGATGATATTTTATTGAATTATCGATGACTGGGGGGGTGCCGGCCAGCTATGCTTCGGAACAGGTGTTGCACCGAGCAAACTGGGCCCCGGGCCAATCGAGCGATTCGGTCCGGAACATTGCCGGAATGCTGCACGGAGAAAAAAGAATCTTTTCAAATTTAATTAAAATACCTTGCCCTAGAACAACCCGAGCGCTCTTCGTGTCCAAATTTGGCCAGGGTTAGGTTCAAAGAGGAATCACATCCGCTGGCCAGCCGAACCAGAGAGGTCTCATTTCCATTTGGAAGAACACGGGACCGAATCAATCTAATTTCCGGCTCACCTTTGTGCCACGCCACGCCACATCCCGAGACGTTTTAGGGCTGGTCAGCTCAGCTCGGGTCATGATTTCCGGTTCAACGGGTCTCGCATTTGAAACTCGATTGGAGCACACGGATTGCCGGTGGCTCGCACGGGGCCATAAAATTCCAAGTCCATTCCGAAAGGTTTCCAAAGTCCGAACGGTGCAGGTGCACAGGTCACTCACTAACGAAACGAATTTCAGCAATTCCGTGGTGATGTTCCGTGGCGCTGTTCGGACGGAAGCTAGATCTGATCCCCCTGGCATGTAGCATAACACATCGTAGACCAGCGTAGACCGATCGGAACGTGGAAGAGGGATCCGGATAAATTAATTTGTTTGTCTTCCAGATGTTTCCTACAACTATTGCACACCGCTGTCGGAATTCAAAGTCGGGGTTGTCGGGGTTGCTGGGCGGACCACGATGGCGTTGTTTAAAAAATTCCGATTCGAAAGAGATGCAGATCAGACGCCATCGCATATTCCGAAGCTCATTAGTCGAGGTGGGTCATTAGAAAGTGTTCTATAATTTGGCAAATCTCTTGAGGGCACCTTTCGGGCAATATTTCGAAGAATCAAGAATCAGCAAACTTTCTGCGGAATGATGATTATATGCCTGCGAGGGCTACATTAAGCAACTCAAAACTAGCAGCTTTGATGCGGAATGATTACACCCTTCTCGTTTGGGTAGTGTCGACCAGAGGAACGTTAACGTAGGTCGCAACGGTCGACAACAGAACCGAACCCGATTTTGGAAGCTGGAAGAACGAAGAGCAACCGATTCTAGCGCTAAGAGGTCTCTATCCCCTATCGGGGTTCCAAATGAAATCATATCAATAAACACGCGGCGAACGCTCGACAATCAACATCCGTCACTGTTTGGGATAGACGATAGTGCTTCTCGGGTGGCCCAGCCCAGAGATCAAGATCTCCATGACGGTGTTGTGTCCACTCTTCCCCCTAGGCTTGATGTTTGTTTTACGTTATTATGTTTTCATCTACCGACTCTCGCGGGCCGGACTTTTTTCCGCGAACTGAAGGTTTTCTTCTACATCATGGGTGGTAACGTAAATGTTTACTCGACTCTTTTTTCGCCTTTCGACGGATTCTAGCTGTCTCGGGTGTTCCCGGTGTTCCCGTGGACTACGCATAGGTTAGATCAATTTGGAAGAGGGAGGTCAACTTTGAAAGTAAATAAATCAAAATTTCGGGTTTGGTGGGGTTCCCAAATCGATTGTGTCGTGTGCAGGGCTTTAACAAACATATTAAACTTGTAAGATGCTAGGTATCGCATTTTAATGATTTCAGAATATCAGCCAAAAAAAACGTTCACAGCAAACACTTGCATCATGTTCCTGCTAGGCTCCGGCGAGATTCGAACTCACGATCTCCTGTTTACTAGACAGGCGCTTTAACCAACTAAGCCACGGCGCCGTTGTTAGCGTAGTGCGCCGTTAAGCCAGGTGATTCCATCACAGCATCCTTCTTTAAGGCGGCCTCATTGGAACCAGAGCACAATGCGCCGTATTGTTCAACAGACCCCGAAGGCGAAAACACCTTTCACTTATTTAAAGCACTTGGGCAAAAGGAGTGGCTAAAAATACATTCCACAATGGCCCATTGGTTGGCCCAATCTTTGAGGGCCTAAATGCGCGCTGTGAGAAAAGTGCAAACCTTCACATATTAAGTACCATATTATGGTATACAGAGGCCACTAATTTATGTAATTTAAATGTGACTTATATCACCTAACGCAATTCCAGGAGAGCTAGGATTTTTTGATTTATTGACCCCCGTTGACTCGGGCGTAGGCTGAGACATGTGTCTTCCCAACGCAAACACCGTCACCGACTGAGATCGTGTGCCGCTTTCCGGCTTGTCGATCGGGCAAATTAATCATCGATCGTGAAGCGCACCCCAAGAATCGGATCGATCACACCGCCATCCGAAAGCATGATCGCGCCCGGTTCCGAAGAAAGCGATCGCGAGCGCCACGCGTCGCCTTGTCGTCGTGAAAAGCATCGAAACCGAAACGACAGAAACGACGAAACAAGGAGAGCCGTTAGGATGAACGATGGACGTGAGCGGCGGGCGCGCGTGGCGAAAGTGGCCAGCACGGAGGAAAATTAATCACGGCAATTAGGGAGCGCGCGCTCTGGACAACGATTTTTCCTACGCTCCGCATGTGGCGACGCGTAGGATGCTGGCGTAAAACAAAACGGTCCGTGCGATACGTTCTCCCGATGGTGGGGTATGGCGGCCAGGAAGCGGGGTGTTACGAAGGGGGTCTCCCAATCCGCGCCCCGCGCACACCCAGCGCGTGATTAACGACTGGCGCAGCATATTTTTCTCTAGCGATTTATCATCGCGGACCGAAGAAGAAAGTCGACGATCGCATCGTCTCGCTTCCCGGCCGGATGTGCAAGTGCAAGTGAATTATGGGACACGATCGTCTTGTCCGCTGTTTCTCTCTCTTTCGTTTTAGCTCAATTGGCCATCAGACGATGTAACCAAGTTTCCTCGCAGGAAGGCAGCAAGCAGCGGACGGAACACCGAAAACAGGTGTCGTTCCGTAGCCATCGCTAGTGGTGGGTGGCATTTTCATTCTCTCCTTCTCTCTCTCCCTCTTTGGTTCTGTTGAAAAAAAAGCGGTCGCCGATTTTCCGACGTCGCGACAAATGAATTATTGGTTTCAAAATTGTTGGCACCCATAAAAACAAAACCAACCCGACCGGGCTCGGGGCCGGACGCCAACCAGTTTTTTTCGTGTCCGTCGGGTTGGTGGCGACGTGTTCGGTTGGTTGTCGACCCTGAAAATTATACGGTCGATTAGCATAAATTAAGTCGCCCTTTCGGGCCAGCGCACCGACGCGATCGCCTTCCTCCGTTAGCCGACGACGTTTCAAAACAATCGTGAACATGTTGTTTTTATTTTTTTTGGGTGACGATTGTGAGTTTTTTTTTATACTGTTAACACAATCGTAGTGAAATAAGCACAAAAAAAAATATGCTTACTACAGACCCACACGAGCAAACGGCCCAATAAAATGGGCACAAACGGCAAGAAATGTGTCGTGAACGAAGCAACGTGAACCGGGCGTCGGGCGAACAAATCAATTAAAATATGGTAATCTTCGCCGAGTGACATCGATGAGGCACATTCCTGCGAGCTGCCACGCCGCACGCACGCACGCACGCAAGAACCTGGCAAGAAAACGGGTCAGGGATTTGTTTTGCTACCGGATTCTTCGCATCGCATCGGCGAGCCGACACAGAATTCGGGTTGCATTAATCCACCTGCCGTGCGCCGCGGGAGGAATTCCAACGGTTGAGCAACCGCGGCGATGGTTCGTGACTAGGTCGTTCGGTAGCGACAGCTATAAATTCTTACAACGCAACACGCCGACGGTTGCGTCACCCCGGGCTGGCGATTGTAAAGTTTCCCAAAAACCCATATCAAGCTGCGCTCAATTTCAAATTCAAACTGTTCAAATATTTAGTTTGCCAATTGAAAACCGAAGCCGTCACGAGAGCCGTCCCGGTCGCGGCGAGTACTTCAAAAAGCAATAAAAATGACCCACTAATCGTTTCCCTATTTATCCGCAAACGAGTCACTAATTTGCATCTGGTTAGCGAACGGTCACGGCCACTCCGCACCGAAACGCGATAGCAAGCCAAAGCCCTTTTTTATGTGTTGTGCAAAATGTGGCACCGGTTGTGCCGTTAAATTAGTTGCATCGGACGTGGCGAAGTGCACACTCGGGCACGGTCATCGTTGCACATGCTGCAGCAGCAAATAACCGAACCGCCCGAATTACATCCAAACACCGGGATCGGGTGAGCTCTCTCAAAACCCACAAAGATGTCGACCATCCGTCCGACCACCCAAAGCGGAATGGTAAACTCATCGACGGTAAATGGTCAATATTTGCCAAACGGAAAACACCGCTCCGACTGGGGAGACCGCGAGAAGTCCACCGGCGGCGAACGCTTCGGGACGCAATAAATAAACTTTACCGTGATTAATTGTTCTATATTTAAATCTAAATTGCATCATAAACATCGCTCCGGCCCGCTGGACCTGAACGGACCGGCCAGACCAATCCATTCGCCGAGAGCCGGTCCCGAACGGTCCCAGAGTCCCGTGCCAGTTAAATGCCACTCTATGCCGGCGTTCCCGGGGGCGCGATTGTCGCCAGATGGACTCTCCGCCGGGAGCTGATCCGCGGAACGGATGTTTCGGAAGGCACTTTGATTTTCGCGGTCGAACCAGAAGCAACTCTCGGTAGTTCAAAGATTGACTGCAGATGCACCTCCCGGCCGGAAGATAGAGCATTTATTTGGATGCGTTCAAAATATGTTTTTTTTCTTTTTCAAATCTTCCAACTGCTTTGCGTCGGAGGACCCCGAAGTGAACGGCGACAGTTTACCGCGGTGGGAAGCGGCTCACGATGCGTGCACCGGACAAGTGCACATTTGTTATGCACTTGTGCTCATGCATTATGCAACTAAGTGCAACGGGCCACCGGGGCCACGATTGTCGGCCGTTGCGTTGCCGTTCTACGGTAAGCGGAATGCAACCGGGAATGCCCTTGCGATGCACTCTTCTCGCCCGGCAACGAATGCGGGGATGCATCACACGTCGACGCGGCCACAGACTGGACGAGAAGTGCGCCGGCGAAGGTGAAGCAAAATACCAGACAAAATCGTCAACCCGAACTGTGCTAGGTCGAGCGTCGCGAACATGCCAATGCATTTATGAGCGCACCTTCGCCTGCCTGCGACGGCCACAGTGTAACGAATGGCCACGTCCTGCGCGCCGAGTGCTGCTGGGTGCAGATACTATAAATTAGAATGAAGCATATCATATTACTATGATTGGCAATTTAGCATAAAACGTGACGAAACCAGATAGCACCAAATGGAAACGGGCTACCATGCCTCTGAGCCTGGCTAGAGAACTGCACCGGGCAGGAAAACTGTTTGTGTTTGGACCGGAAAGATCCACTCGGTGCGTGGTTGGGTCTTCATGTTGCTTCACTTCTCAACCAAGCATCGGTGGTTCAGTGGTAGAATGCTCGCCTGCCACGCGGGCGGCCCGGGTTCGATTCCCGGCCGATGCAAACCGTGAAACATTATTCTTATTCGTGTTTTTCTTCTGCTAATTTTAATTATGCTTTTAAACATTGCATTCCCAAAGGAACCATTCAAATAAAATAATCTACAGCATATTGCATATTTATGCGCACAACGAGCTTATCGAGCGAATAATTTACGATCACAGATCTCGTGGGGGTTATCAAAACTAATCACGGATTAAGCCGGTGGCCGTTAGTCGCAAAACGTGTATGTTGTAAATGTAATCTGCTGATAAAACGTTGGCGCGCGAGCCAACTTGACTCCATGCGACGATATGTGCGTCGCCTGCGTGTGTTGCGCTATCTAAAATGGCTTGTTAAAATAATCCAACCCGATGTTGTACACCTGGGATAACGGCACGAGGGATTTGGGGGCACACAATGTCAGGGTTATGTAACAACGGACCCAGTGTTCCACGGAGCGATGCATTTTTCCTGCCGCACACGCAGCGCGCGGTGCAAAGTTGTCCAAATTACATTAGGTGTTCCTCCGACTGACCACCAACAAAATTGGTGGCTTGGGAGCCCACCACCTCGGCACCGGCTCGGTCGGTTGGTTAGATAAATCAGCAAAACGGCCACGCGAAGTAGATGAGCTGCTCTGTTTAACATCGACACTCAGTTCCGCCCGCCGGATGGCGCAGCCCCAACCCAAACATAACATCACAAATTTGCGAAAGGAAGAGCGTCGCACAACAAATCATGTTATTCCGAATGACGACCCCGGAAACAAGATTATCCTAGACCACGATGAGCCCGCTCGGTCCCGTCTGTGTGCGTCGAGCATGAAAACTTCCCGGCCCTCGGCTCTGGAAGGACTCTGGACGGGCACGCTACCGGTCCCTTAAAACCGCTCGGTCGAAAGTCAAACCTCCAAACAAGCCACTTCCCGTCGGTGAACCTCGTTGAAGTTTGGAGCTTTACAGGGGCCCCGCACGAAAAACCCGGCCACACGGATTACAGTTGATAAAGTAAACACGACAGCAAAACATAACTTCCCCGCCGAGCGACTACTCCTGGCCGGCCAGGCCAGCACCGGCTTGCGCTGCTTAATTCGTGTGTATTTATGTCAAAAGCAATAATTGGCCCGCCGAAGTAGCATCTGGTCCGGGGAGGGGGGTTGGCCGCTAGCACGGATGCTGGCTTACTGTCGTCCGATTAAACATGTCCCCGCGCAACCCACCCACCCGCAGCAGTTAAGGTCTCGGGCACCGTTTCATTATGCTGCTGACCGGTGCGGCACACCCGACCCGAGAGCCTGCCAAAGCGGCCACCACACCGAATGCACTTTCCTGGGGCAAACAAAAAAGGCCTTCTCATTCATTGCAAATTTCCGATTGGGGGTCAGCGATGAAGTGTTTGGCGCCGGCCACTGAGCAGAGACCGGAGAGGCCGGTGGCGCCACCGAGAGGAGTTCCGAGAGACCTTCGCCATCAACGCACAGCGCGGATGATCTTTATGGAGTTGCCAGACACGGCGCGAGATCGGATCTCTCGCCGTGCGGCCTTTACGCATTCCGCCATATGCGAGATTAGTCGGTGCGGGATTCGCAGAACGAACGACGACGACGACGAGAAGCACTAGAGATGACGAAAGATGACAGCCTGGCTGGCCTTGTAATGGATCGATTATTAAAGGCAAGCCACTTGCTCTCTCTAGCTCTCTGGTCGAAGTGAGTTTTGCAAGGCAAATATTCTTTCCAGCATTTTCTCTTTACACACGACGGATGGTTTGTCAAGTCACAAAAGGGGCCTCTCCTATTAGAACGCGGACCGAAACGGAAAAGGATTTAATTCTAGAAAGGCACGGGTTTTCTTTGCATATTTTATCCGGCATCGTGGCGGCGTTTAGGTCTAAGGTCCCGTGCCGGTTATGAATGCAACCAATTTTTATGTGCATGCCGAGAGGGTTAATGGATCCGCAGGTTGCTTACACGGAGGGAGCACCCACTGGCCAGGGCTGGTCAGTCGTCAGTTGATCAATGTAGTTCATCTTTCGAACCATTATTTACCGCCCAGTGTTCACCCGGCCCGGCGGCATATTGACTTTTTGCCCGCGGCCATCGGGTTGGTTGCCGACTAACCGGCGGCGCTGTGGTCTAGGTCTAGGCGGCGGTCGATCCCTGAAGTGCAGCACTACAACCACCCGCCACATACACATGTATACAAATTTCATCGTATTGGGCGAAACTGTCGTCGGCAGACTGGTGCACTGTGGTGTGTGGTTTGGGATGAAAAACGCCACCGCCAGACCCAAACACCCTCCCCGCACACTGATGGCCTTCTGATGGTGATGAGGCGCCGCCTGGTTCCATATACCAACATGCACACACGGATATGCTGTGTGGGGTATGTCATTTTCCGTGGTCGGTGGCGGGCGCTGTGTGGCATCTGTTCGAGTGGTTTCGAATGACTCTACATATTGATGTGCATCACCCGCGGGCCACCACTGTCCCCCTGGCCACCCCGTGCGGTTAATGATCGAAGTGGTGAATTATTTTCATCTGGCTGCTTGTAATTAAATGCCATCGGCAATGGCAGCGCCAGCAAGCCAGGAAGCGTAGATAAAGGTCGAATGGGGAAAAGTGCATGCGGTGCATGCGGTGCATGCGGTGCATGCGGTGCCGATGCACTCGAGTGCACCGCATTGTTGTTCGAAGTATGTCCAATATCAAACGCGACCCCACTGCCGATCGGCTTCAACCTCCAAACTGTGAGTGATTTAGAAGCCAGCATGCAGATCATTGTGAGGATGGAAAATTGTGGCATAAAATAAGAGAAACTTTACGTTTTAATTCGAAAAAGTGCTGTTAAGTGCATTCCCACGACCGGGCGGGACACATAAAATTAAAATATAACAGACGACGACGACAGGGGTCCGAAGCTATCACAGCATCATTAGACTGAGGCTTGAAGGTGTGAGAAAATGCGTTTCAACACACATTTAAATAATTTGCATCACAATGCACCGAAAACTCATCGCTTTCTCATCCATCTTCTCACGGATCATCATTAACGGGTGTGGCTGCGTGACTGAGCGTCAAGAGTGTCGCCATCTTCACGGAGGGTGCACCTCAGGTCGGTTAACAGGCCGACCCCTGCACCATCAAATCATGTGACAATCATGTGACTGCCGCCAGCTGCACTACGTCAGATGGTGGTGCCAGAGGTCCGAACAAAAAAACGAACAGCGTGCGATCATCACCGTTGTCACCATCGTCGCCACAAATCACACGCTTTTCACCACAGCCAAGGCGAAGATCGAGCCCTCGGCTCTAATCTTGCCGATCCCTGCCCGAACACCAAGCAACGATTTAGATCGTTTTAGGCGAAAGAGAAAAGGAGGGCACCGGAATGCCCTGTTAAGCTGTCGATGATGATGACGACGGCCGACGGCGATGACGGCGAATCGGAAAGATTAATGCATTACCATTTATCACACGCGCATGTAGACGCATGTCGCCGCCATGTTAGGGACGGCCGGTGGGGCGCAAAAAGCCGAACCGAAAAACACTACGAAAACGGAACGACACATTTTGGATGATCGCGAGGAAGACGGGCAGGAAGAAGTGGACCGCACAACATGATCATCTGCTGCCACGACAGGCTGGCGACCGTCGTAGATCTTCACCACTTTCCCGAGTAGCCCGAGATGACGTCGTTGAGTTCGAGTTAACAACCGTTCCGAAATGTCAAGATCTGGATCGTCTTCTGCTCCGTCGTGAAGCGTGTGGCTTGCCTTTCCCCGTGGGACCCAGCGGAAGGATTAACCCGGACGGATGTTCGCTTCCCGTGGGAGGGGTCAAACGGGGTCCTCAGCTCGGGGTTTGTTTTGGGATTTTACAAAATTGTTACATACTTTCGGCGGCCATTACGGGCGGGTGCTCCTCACTTTCTCCTCGCGACACGCCACCCAAAGACGCGCGCTCCGGAAGAAATTAGTCGAATCGATCCGCCCTCCCATGGGGGCCGCGAAGAGTTCATCGACTCGGGGCCAAAGACGAGGCAAATAGAGAAGGAAAAAACAAACAGACGAAGAGGGGAACACTTTTCCGATGATTCAATTCCGATAGAAAATCGAAGAAAAATTATTCAACAACCCACGTTCCCGGCTTCCCCCAGGCAACGAGCACTTGATACCGATGGACGGACATGGCCTCCGGACATCGTGGCCCTGTGTTTGTCCAGAAATAAGCTCATAATTCAACGTACAATATTTATTTTTACTTCTCGCGCAGGTCGCTCAAGCCCAGGCATCGGGTGCGGCCGTCTGCAGGGTGCACATACTCTGGTAAACATTTGCCCATTTTATCTCTGGTCTGAGCTTCCCATATCTCTGCCCGGTTTCCCAGGGGCCCTTTCGGCAGCGAAAGGCCTGTTTAGGAGGCCCCTGACACCGCTTGGTGCGCGCGTCCTTACTTCCTCTCCACTGGGCGGAAAAGGTCAAACCCGCGCCCCTGCGAAGCGTAAAAAGTCGGCGGCAGTTCATATTTGTTGTTAGCTCAACGACTTGCTCAAATGTTTTGCTTCTTAGCTGCCTAAACAAAACAGAGGCTCCCGCACGGTGGACGCATGATAAGGTGGATTGAGACGTGGAACTCTCTTAATTAGAGGCGTCTTGAAGGTTGCTACCTAATGTTTGTTGTGCCCGCAGTGACCGCGCAATGGTAGTCCCCCGCTGGAACGTACGGCTTACGGCAATGTCCAGTGTTTTGTTGAGGAAATTTCTTCAAATATTCGACCACACCTTCATACATGTGAGCAATAGGTGAGTTGGTGACCAAAGGCCTAATGTTGCCTAATGAGCCTCTGTTCAGAACAGGTTCGTTAGAGAACGCGTTTCACTAGGAACTACACAATACACAACGAGAACCTTTGCTTCCTGCAGCTTGAGAACCCTCACTACCCCAAACGAAGTGTAACAAAAAAGGTTTTGCGGCACTTTCAAAGGCACGAACTTGGAGGATAAGTGCAATTGGTCACGGACCGTGATCTTAATCCCGCAAAAAAAGACCACCAGCGCCATTAAGAGATAGATCGGCAGGCAATTGAGACACACTCTGCCCTCCACGACTCTAAGCCCCAGGGTGTCGCCAGAAGCTCCTAAATTACGCGTGGCCTTCCTAAAAAGACCACGTTTGGGTTCCAAAAAAGAAGCAAACGAGAACTCTTGAATACCCGCCATTAAATTGGCTTTCCGCATGCGAGCCCGTCCAGTCGTCGAGAGGAACCGGTGGCTCCAAAGCGTTCCGTAAAACGCCCGATAATGCCGTTCGCAGGCACTTCAAACTGCGTTTGTCCGGGCCGCCGCCAGTCTTTGGACGTTTTTCGTAAATATTTAATGCATCAATTTTACGCTCAATTTCAAGCGGACGTCGTCTGAAACGGAGTCGGCGGCCATATTTGCGTACGGTGGCGTCCGTGACTTCACGAAGATACAATAGCGATTCTCCCCTACACACACTCCCATTTCAGGTGTACAAAAAAAAGGAAGTTTCTCAAAGAAGAACCTCCCCAAAGCGTCTCTTTGGTGCGAACGATAAAGCCATTCTGTCTGCCTTCTTTTTTTGGATCACAATCGAGGAACCGCGCTTCGCGAAACACCTCCGCCGAACGTCGAAATCGGTCGGTAGCGATCGCGGACACTTTTGACGGTGACAACCCAGTAAACCGGCACCCTCCAGGGAAGCATCTCGAATCCTGGTGACAATAGGTTCTCGAACGCATAATACCAGCGAGACATCATCAGCATTTTCAGTTGGTTCATCAACAGCGTTGTTGCTTCGAGGACTCTCTCGTCGTCGTCGTCGTCGTCAGGACGCCCAAACGGATACATTCAATCTAAATTTATGAATGTCAAACAGAGTCACACAATGGCACGGTGGCGAGAGAACCGGTCGGGAACATATCGGAAAAATTGGCTGGCTGCTGAATGGAACGAGCTGGTCGTTTGGGTAACACGAGTAGCGCAAAGTAAACATTCAACGTGGGCCCGACCGGGTCTAACAAGACATTTCGCACTGCCGAACGGGTCGGTAACGCAGTCACGGTTGTTGCAAGTATGTTGCACTTTTATTGCAAGTGCACCATGCGGGTTTTGTGCACCGCAGGAGCGCGTACCGTTCAGTTTACGCGTTACACGAAAAAACACTTACGGGCGGATCAAGAAAAACGAGACTAAGTAGATATCCGTCATGCATTACGTTACGCCGCTCTGCAAATTTCGACTTATTTTCTATTTTGTAAGAATGTTTTTTCGATCGCTATGTCAAGAACCGGTAATTATATCACGATCCATTGACCGATCTGTTAGGTCATTGGAATGTCATCAGAGTGATCCTCCAGCCCTACTTGAATACGCAAATTTTTAAGTTGGTGATACCACGACGCTTATGGTCGTTAGCAGAGGTCCTCTTCGAATTTTAACCGAAGTAACCGCGAAAGCTCGCCAACTGTGTTCGGGAGACCGTCCCCAAGATCGCACTCCTTGGATCGTTGAAACTCCCAGCTCCCCGAGCAGAATCGGCATTGGAGATGGTGTTGTGTCGGGTGGACGCGACTCACCATCTCGTTAACGACCATCGCGCGCCCATAATGGCGTAGAATGCCGCCCTCTCCCCGTTCGTGTTTTGTGTGCTAGGAACAAAACAACGGGCACCCAGGCACCGTCGTCAAGTCCAACCGCAGAAGGTGGGCGTCCTTGAGCCGCCTTGAGATGCCTTGGAGCACTGAACCCGATCCGGCGACGGCGGTGCTGCTTGACCAACGCCACACAGCTCCGACTTCGACTTCTCGATGGCTACGTACCAATGCGCGGAACCGCCGTACTCTAGCCCACCACGGACCTGAGTGGGTCCAAACGACAAACTGGAAATGAAACTAGAACGTGGTTTTCGCAGCAACCGCCAACAGATGGTAGCGTGGCGTTCGCCAACCCCCCGGGGGTATATGATCTCCGCGATCGGCGACCTTGACGAAGCTGGTAGCTGCTACCTACTATCTCAATCCTGACGGTTTCCGCATTACTGCGCGCTGCTGCCCGTTTTAATGGCCGTTTGCGGGATGCAAAGCGCAAAGTACATTAACATTGTGTATTCTCTCTCTCGCCGTCTCCCAGAAATGGTTCCTCGAAGCGGGGTTCGCCTGGTTCGTCCGAAAAGCTTTGTCATTCGTCGATTAACGCCGCTGAAGTGCTTCTATCACGCGGCCGCCCACAAAAAGGCTTCTGCTGGGGGTGGTGGTTTCACCGACTTCCCGTTCGCACACATTCGGAGACAACAACGGTGGCCGCCGGTTTAAAGGAAAACAATCGACGATCGGCGTCGTTGCGCAAGCATTTTCGTTCACCGAAAATTGCAAACTCACGACTCGAATCACTTTATAGCGCAGCGCAGTGCCACTGCGCTCGGTGAACCCGTTACAAAGTCTCTGTGGTGTCGTTTTTCTTCGAGACCACAAACATGGAACGACGGAACGAGATCAGGCGGAGGTTTCTGCAAATCATCGGCCGGCTTAAGAATTTCATAACTACATTCCCGGCCGGTCGGGTCGGTTAGTTAATGCTCACGCGGCCTGGCTGGCGACCGTCTTGAGACACGCCCAACATAGTTACGGGTTTGTTACAATTGGATCGTGTCTAGGTACTTTTGTATCCCTCCGTGCCGCCGAGTACCGTTAGCGGAGGGTGGCTCTGATCGTGGCTGATTTGGGACCTCCCTCATCATCCGTCGACAAGACTTTAACCCATATTTCATCGATCGTGAAAATCGGTTACACGATAGTGATGGGCCCCCGAGTCGCACTAATCGATGATGTGTACGACATGATAATGCAGTCGTTACACCGCACGTCAGCTGATGAGGTAAGTTCTAAATCCTATCAGGTACCCGAACCCATCTAGAATTTGAGGAATTCGCCGTGGCACGTGCACCGCCTGTGAGATGTTTGGCTGACGTTCACCTTATTGGGGAGGGTTCTATTTTCATCCTTCATTGCATCGCCGGTGCATTACTCACACATCACATCGCGTTGCACATGCCAGAAACTTTGCCCTAATTGCATTTCATTCCAGAGGGCCAACTTTTCCATCCCGGTTCCTGGTGGAAAGTTTACAGCGCGCCGGCACAGCATCAGCAACGCCAGCAACGCGAAACGAATCAACAAATCCTTTCAATCCTTCGCGAGCCAAACTTTGGGTGGAGTCAGCGTCATAAGCTAGATGTTTTACGGGCTGAGAGGTTCACTGGAGCGTTCCGGAACTCAACACCCACATCCGACGGTAATCCTCCTGTCGAATCCACCGTGAGACGGTGGATTCGCGCACGTCCATCTTTCCGCTGTCAATTAGTTTGATGGTTTCGTAAATGCAGCTCAACCAACTGCTAGTTACTAGACCCGTTTTTATCCGGGAGCCTCATCCAGGATCCGGGGGGAACGCTTGCCTTTCAGTGCGCGTCATGTCCACCACACAACACCATCGTTCCATCTACGGCCGCGATGAAAAGCGGGAAAATTCCAAAATAATGTCCCTCGCGCGAACTTACCGGAAAGTCCACCAGATATTGAAGCACATCGTGTTGAGCCAGAAGAACGCCGCCAGAAAGAAGAAGTGCATCATGGTGGCTGAAAAGAGCGAAAAAAGGCGTCGTTAGATAAAAGGGAAAACATTAATGTTTCGCTGAAAGGGAGAGAGAGTGTTGTGTTCCGTTCCGTTGTTACTGTTGCGCTTAGAGCCGAACTCTCCCAACCGTGCTGTAGAGCTCGTGATGTTTGGATGCTTTTCGGGAACATCCATTCCGAATGCACACCTCGTAGTCTCGAACCCGCGGGCGGGGGGCATCCTTGTTCGCCGAGGCAACAATCACCTGCTAGCTCCGGTGCGAGTTTTCCGCCCGGCTCGAAAGCTTTTAAGCGCCTTCATTCTACAGTTTTTTTTGGTTTTCCACCGACGGCCACTGGAAGCCCGATTTTTTCCGGATGTACGTCTTTTCACAATAGGTGTCTGGCTTGTTTTTCCTTTTCACTCTCTTTGTGTGTGTTAATTTTCTACCATTTTCCTTCAAACGACGGCTATACAAAAACACGAACGGAAGAGTTGATTCTGGTGTAGGATGCTGAGAACCACAGTTATGAGTGGTCAATCCATGCGCCATGAAGCCATTTCCATTTTGTAATGGGGCCTCTGAGTGTCGCAAACTAGAATATAGCATTAAGGTTCCTGGCCGTGTCAGGGTCTGTTATTACAAACCACTTCCAGCCCCCCAGATGGGTTCTCCGATCGTAGAAAAATAATTTAGTTCGCAGGTTAGCAATAATCGCTCGTCAACATCCGATCGTTCGACCGGGCCACAAAGTACGCCATTGCGATCCTGTGAGTAATGCCACACTCACTCACTCACTCACTGCGAGAGAATATTGTAATTAAATCTCATTAATCATCTAACCGGGCGATTGTACGGGCCACTCTCACGCGGACCCAGCGCACAGCGCGCTGTAATTAATATCGACAACTCCCGATCGACCAACATGACTGACTGTCATGCCTAACCACTGTGGAATATTTGCGTTTGAATGCGGCAACGTGACAGACTCGCGTGGGGCGCGATCAAGTATCACTCGCGTAGCTTACGCAACCGACCACCGGCTTTTCTAGGCTGGCGGCCACCGTAAGGTTTCATCCCAGGCAGGCGAACCCCAGCTGGAGGCGGTGGTTCCGATAACGAAAACACTAGGCACCATCAACGCAAGGACGTGCGAAGCCATAAGCACCGAGTGTAGTGGGGAGGGGCCCCAATGAAATAATTATCATAACTTCAAGCCAACTCCATTTCATTGCCACTTCACGCGAAGAGGCTCAACGTCACGACGAAATGCTCGTTCAAATTCGATTGTTTTCACCTTTGACGTAACGGACGCCCAGGCCCACGTTCGCGGCCGCGGAAAGGCCACGGGCTCAACGGTCAAATTGCCGGAGCCGTGGGGGCAATAGGGCACTGTTGATTCGACGAGGCGATCATTAGGGCGGACGGAATGGAAAACAAACACGGACGATGATTGGAAAACAAGCAAAGCATCGCGTTATATCACACACCAATTACCTGGCGAAGCAGATGAATTATGGATCGCTCGATCGCAGCGGAGTTTGTACAGCACGATCGCACGAAGGAGCCGGCACGATGGCAAAAGCTTCCAACGAAACAGAGTTCTGCAAACGTGGGTTTCGCAAATTGAAACCGAAATCATCCATTAAAACTGGACCACCGATGCTTCGCTGATTCGGCTCTTCGACAGAGGCACTTACGCGATCGCGATCTGTCAAAGGCACTTAGGCGCGATGGCGATCAGCTAGAGGCCGGGGATCGCGTTGCTCAAGTAGCAATCGGAACACACAGCCTTCAATTACCGACACATTGTAGCCAAGGCGGCATGTCATACTCTGGACACTGGGAAGCGATGAGTGAAATGTCGACTTCTGAAGAAACACCCCCGAGGGATCGAAGACACGCTTCTCGAACACGCTTCTCTAACGGGTTTCGCACACCCGTTCGCCACCATGATTGCTGCACGAGCGTGCCGATTAATATAGGGCCGTGCTGTTGGGTTAGTCGCGTTTGCTTCTAGTCCACCGAGAGCGTTGAGTTCAGCATCCATCAGCTGCGGATCGATCGACCCGTTGCATCCGCCGTGCAGAAAGTGCAAGAACAAACCGAATGATTGTGAAACGTGGCAGCAGCTCACTTTATGCTAAGTGCTCACCACCGTTAGGGCACTGCCACGCTAGATCTATTTCTGAAGATGCCGAGTCCGAGACCGGCGTCCCGAGGGTACATTTTAATGACGTCTCCGTCTCCCAGGGGAGTACGCGTTCTGGGGATCGGCCAACGAGCGAAAGAAAGTAGAGCTGCAGCAGTACGGTTGGGGAATGATATGGTGCCTTCCGCAGCATTTGCGCGGGATTCATTAGCGTGCACCGTGCTCCAAGAACTGATCACCACGCCGCTGGCTGCGATCAACAGCTGATAGCATCGTGATGCTGGGAAGTAAGCCCCACGACACAGCCGAGTCAATTTTGGTGTCTTCAGCTTGTGGGTCGTGATAAGCAATTAAGGTGAATACATTTGAAAGTATTAGCTCGTCTGCAGAAAGTGTGCTGCGGAACTTCCTTCAGCCAGCCATCGAAAGGCGGCAGTAGAACACGCCATATCGAATCACTCTACCATCCCTTAGACCTCGCGGGAGACGGTCGTTGCCAGTGTAACCATTACTGACAGCTCCAGCACTGAGAGGCCCAAGTGCCCGAGCACAACGTAGCGCTATCTTCCAGCGCGCGGTGGCGTTTGGAATAAATTTGCATCGTAATTTATGGTATTTAGCGTAGAATTTATTTTGTAACGGTTCGCGAGGAGATACCGGCGTCCCCCAGAGTCTCGCCCGCAGAGTACCCCTCCTGGCGGTTGAAAGGCGCATGAGTGGTTTCATTTGACCATTTGTTGCGCTGCGTGGCCGGTACTGTTTATTTTGGCATTTGCGCCGTCCCAAATACGGGGTGGGTGGATTTATGCGCCCACCCGCCAACTATAAGGCTGGTCGCGGGCAGGTGTCGGCGCATGGTACCGCCAACTCTTCGCCGATTCGGTGCTCTTTCTTCTTCCCGCACGAGGAGGCGTGCGGTGTGTGTTAAGTGTGGCCCAGTTTGGGAATTTGAAAAATGGATTTAAATGCGTGTCGGCCGGGAGTGTAGGCGCAACGTTCACTTGAAGGTACATCCCGAAGCGATCCGTTCCCCGGTAGAAGGTGTGGGTTCTTTGTTCCCCGGTAGGGGTTCCCAAATGCACCAAGAGCCGTTTGATATATAGAAACCCTCTCAACAAACGCTTGTCCCAAGCAGATAGAAAAAAAATATGCTCGGCTAAAGTGTAGAAAGGAGTCGCTTGACTAATAAAAACCTGTTGGCAGCACCACCGCTTAATTGAGGATAATTATTTTTCTGGTAATGAAATTTAAATCAAGAGATGTTACGGGTTGAGCGTAGCCCGGCGCACGTTAGCAAAAACACCATCAAAAGTCTCGCTCGAGCGGCCATAAACCGCACACACCGCGGCCAATCGCAAGAAAGTTGCCTTCGCCTGTGCATTTCGCCACACCGACGCCGGCTTTCGTCGGCCAGCATCGTGTACACAATTTTATGCTGGCCGCCGCCTCTCGCTGGTGCGGCGCAAAAAGGGCAGACAAAATTGGTGTTAATCGAGAGAAAGCACTTTGGCCGGGTGTCGGTCTCCAGGCGTCATTTGGAGTCGTCGCCGAGCGCGTGCGAACCGTGAAACATTTTCGTGTAATTTCCCAAGCTGGCGAAACTCGTGTACCGTGTCACGGGGCGAATTGTGCTCGCGGAGCGAGGGCGACTCCGATGATCCCATCATCGGACCCAAACCCTGACGGGATGGGTCTCCCGGTACCGTGTCATGATCCGTCGATGATCGTCAGCTGTGGTCTAACTTTCTTCTCGCGAGACAATCATCTTCATGCCTGGCGATAGACGGATGCGTCAAACGATCGCTACCGGATCGTGACGCTACGCGCACCATTTTAATGCGACCCGATCGGTGTCTGTTCCCAGCCCGTTCGATCGGCCGGAATCCTGACTCTTTGATGGTGCCACCTGGTCGGTGACGAATCGTAAAGATCAGAATTTATCCCCGAACCACCAGCCGATTTCATTAAGGTAGTGCCACCGAGCGCGTCGCCAACACGTATCAGCGTTGACCCGATCAGGGACTGTCACTTTCCAGCATCTTCCGCGAGACGGCACACATTAACGACAGGGCGAGCGAATGACATAAAAATCGTCTTCAACCATTCGCCCGTGTGGCGAAGAATCTGTGCCACCATCATCATCATCACCGTCGTCACGTTGGAAGGAAAATGATGCCGCCAGGTTTGTGAGCGAAGTTTTTCCAGCGAAACAAAAGCCGTTTCGCCGTTTAGCTAAAACGGCCCCATTCACGGCCGGCCGGCACAGTTTGTGGCCCAAGGAACATTCCAAAGCGACGGGCCCTCGATCGGATGAGCGCCCGTCCGGCACCGAAAGGGCTAGAAAATTTAAACGACTTGAGTTTTCTCGACCGCCCAGTCATTTTGTGTTACTTTCGCAACGGCGTGAGAATTTCGGGTGCCCAACTTTCGCCCATCACCGGGCGAATCAGGTCTCCGCCGGTGGGGGGCCCGATCCCAACAAAATGGTGATCCTGAAACAGCACGTTACGGACCATAAAAGAACGAAGCACCGCGTTTTATTGTGCCCATAATGGCTCACAACTGGTCGCGATCCACTTTTCGGTCAAGGCAGTTGACGGCCGGCCGAAGACCACCTACGATTGGAGCGTGCGTGCGTGCGTGAACGGGAGTCGTCGTCCGAGCGCTTCGTAAATTAACTCTCGAGTGTCTCACCGTGTCCAGCCGTCTGTAATTGATGATGCAATGCTACGCCACCCCACGCGGTTTGCGGCCAATGAGGCATCCATGTTAAAAAGCAACGTGCACCAATAATATTTTATGGAGAAGAACACAATTTTCTTTAATAAACCCACCACAAACCAAAAAAAACTACCCAAACGAGCTGCGTGTTCGAAGAAAATTCCCAATCCGCCCGGGCGAGGATGTCAGACGGCCATTAATTTTCGGCCGATTTCCGGGGCCTGCCAATGACCGTCGTGCACGAAAGGCCCTTTCGTACGGGACGATGGCCGACCAGCCACCAAAGTTACCGAAATGTAGTAAATCATCAAAAGCTTCTTCGAGTTCTGCCCGGAACTCCCCACATACGCACACGGATCGAGTGTCCAAGGGTAAGTAAATTAAATTTCATACATTTACCGGCACGCCCGGCTCGGCTCGGCTCAGCTCGGCTGTCCTGCCGGCTGCGAAAGTCCAGTCTAATGATGGTTCCCCGGGCGTCCGCCGGAACGGAACGATGTACTCCGGAGCCACTTCAGCTGCTGCCGGCCAGCCTGGCCAGCCGGCAGGATAGTGCACACCGGAAGGGACCAAATTAAATTCATTACAGTTGCGAGAAAATATGTGGCCCGCCTGGGTCCTTCGAAGGGACCAGTCTCTGGGCCAGTATCACACACGATGACCGTCTCGGGACCCTTGTGTATGGGTCGGCCATGGATACGGCCAGCGATACGGAAATGGGAGCAAAACGTTTCCATGATCACACAGCCATGAGGAGGACACTCTCGGATGACAACCTCATTTCTTCCCGTCCATAAATGTAAGGGGAAAAAACGCAACAATGGCTAGTTTTACAAATCATGCCGTGGCGAAGCGGAAGAGAGACTGAAAAGAGGTTCTTTTCGGCTTGGCTGGACACACCCAGCGACGGACTTAGAAAGGACTTGCTGTTGCTGTAAACCATCCCAACTCTGGGGACCCGGCGCCCGAGAACCAGCAATGACAATGCAAACAAATTATTCGCTTCCGGCTTGACCCGGCCCAGCGTTCCTGTCGAACGTGATGCGACGATACCGGCTATGCTGTGCTTCCCAAATTCCTTCTCACCCGAGGGAACCGTGACGGAATCTTGGCCACATCAAACTCTGCTCCGAAATTGGGATTATTTTCGCCGTCCGCTTCGTGTCCGAAAATAAATTTAGGGAACTCTTCTCCGGTCCGGGCATCCCGGAGTGTAAAGGTAAACGCAAACGCAAGGGATTGAATCAATCTGATGGCGGCATGTGGCCATCAGTCCAGGGCCCGTGCTGAGTGATGCGAATATTTTTGGACACCGCCAATAACTCGTCGGCTGGACGAGTTAGCAAACCCCGTTTTTCTTGGCCTCCCTGGCCAAGCCAAATGGACGGAATGTTTTGACGGTGTCCCGATGTGTCGAAAGCGCGGTGACAAATGGATTTTTAACACGCCGCTATTAACGCCCGCGCGCCCCCCGATGAAGCGGATCGAGTAAATCAACACCGAAAAATTCGGGCTTAAGCGGAACTTCGGAGCAGCTTGCTGGTGAAGTCCATTTCCTAGGAGATAAATCTGTTTTTTTTTTTCGCTCCGTTCCACAAAAATGGAGCTTCTTGTGCAAGAAAAGTAGGTAGCATTTCTCACGCGTCTCCCCGTCTACTTCCGCCTAATCTCGGCCCACCGATCGACCTCCTTTGCACCGCGGACCGTGCAAAAGCGAACGCATGGTGTGCCGGGGCCACATATGCTCGTCGGGCCGGAGATGATCTTCCAAATGTACCAGCAACAACGAGCGCTCAACGCTTGATTTATTCCGGACCAACTAACTACCACACACCGTAGGTCGCACAGTGTCCCTGCTGCGGGCCGTGGCGGCGATCACGACGACGACAGAAGGCAGAAAATCTCTCGAAAATCTGGCCCCCTTGATCTATGACCCAATTAGTAACGCGGGAGGGAAGGCGAGCGAAATAAAAAGAAAATATACAACGCCACCGGTGAGGAATCCTTTCCGAGGAAGCACGCTTTGACCTAGACACCCGGCGGTACCGAACGGGCCCCATCTTCAGGGCCATCGCCGCTTGTGTATCGCTCGGAGCTCGTGAACGTTGGTTCTGTTCCCTTCCGAATGGGGAAGATTTCGAAACGCGGAATATGCTCCGTTGTCTTTTAATGCTGCGGTACTGTCGGCTAATGCCGCGCCAAGCAAATAGGAGCGACACATAGACCCGCGGGAAGATAAACTAAAACCGCTCCGAAAAAAGCTACCGATTGTGCAATCAATTTCTTCGCGTTTCCGAAGCACAGCGTACGCATGTTATGTGCCGTTCGGTTTTCCGATCATGTTTTTTGGCCACAGTAGTATGTCTTACTTTTACGAGTATTCCTCGTTACGGAATTTCAATCTCTCCAACCAACGATCAAGATCAAAATCAACCAGCCAGCACCAATTCATAAACATCTGAAAGTGTTTGAATCAAGCCGAACCCGGTTGGCCTCATTAGCAGCCACGCTACTATAAATCCGCTCCGTAAAGTACCTGTTGATTTGAAGTACGATTAAAATATACACCTTTCGTGACGGGAAGGGATTGTTTGGCAAGCACGTCAACCAAGTGGTTCATTCGTTTGCCGTAAATTATCATTAGTTCCCTGATTGAAGGGTAACCGCAAGACATTTATGTCGCTTTGAGCAAACGAAAGTGTTTCTTCGCTTAGCGCACGCGATCCCCAAACACAAGGGACCATAAACTTTAACGTCGTATTGTGTCGTTAGACGGTTCCGTTAGACACCCTTTGACACAATCGGAATCGGAACGACGCTCTGTTCCAGTCCGTTGCGAGTGTTGTTTTTACAACACATTTTTTTTCTTCCACTTTCGGCCAATTTTTCCAAATAAAAAGAAGCCAAAATGGACGGCAGGACAACGTTCTGGAAGGAGCAACTTCTGGCAACAAACATTTACTATCGCTTCGCGCCAGAAAAACGTCAAACGCGAGGAAGGAAAATAAAACGATTTTTTATTTCCCGATGCTTGGCCCCACGACACGAGTTGATACGTCAGAAGTCATCTGACTTTTGGGACGACCTGGAGGACCGCAATAAAACTTAAGCTTCGCTTGCCGTCCAGCTACTTACCGCAGTTTTCTGGTAGGGCACCACCACCATGAGGCAAATGTGCCAATCTGAATCGTTTCCACAAAAGGTCTCTGCCCGAAGCCCCCTGGGCCGAACTTTTCTCGAATAAAAAAATGCGGAAAACTAGTTTATCTTTCACTCTGTGCCTTATTTCCCACTGGCGGCCTGATCTCTGATTGGGTTTGCATGCTCCTTTTCTCAAGGGCTCCTTTATGCTGCGCGCGCGCGCCCGTCAACCTACTGATCTAATAAATGTTTGCGTAAAAAGTTTGACAGTGCCACTGTCTGTCACATGCGCTTACTTTATCGGAGGCTTCTGGTCTCCTCCTGTCACCACCATCGACCTCGCGGTTCGCCGCGAAAGCCTAAAGCAATTTCGAAAAGTTCGCACAGTCCTTGGGGCACGGTGGCCACACGGAAGATCTATTGGCCTACTTTCGCAGAAAGAGACGGAGCTCCTGCGGGAGGTCTGCTCTCGGACTCTTCAGACAGCAATATTGTAGTGGTCAACGACGTTATTACGTTGCAGGTATCATCTTCCCGTTTTACGATTTTTAATAAAAACCCAACCCAATCGGTGGAAGATAAAATAAATTCTCTCGGAACCGAACGTAGCGAGCGACTTTCTTTCAAGAGCACTTTGGTGGCCCGAGTGGGAAGGATTTAATTTCAAAATCCTACCGACCCGGTCCGTCCGCCCATTCGACTTCCGGAGGGGATGCTTTTTGTTGGCTTTAATTTTTCTTTCTCGTCATGGCTCGAGCTTCCGGTGTCGGCGGTGTGGTGCTGCTCACCTCAGGATGGCCTCCTAGCCTGGAGGTGCATGAACATCCTTGGTATTTATCTTTGTTCTGAGCTAGGACTTCCAGCTAGGCGCTGGCAGAAGTGGCAAACAAGCAAGAAGCTGTTGGAAAAATAAGTGCGCGCGCGCGTGTGTGTGGTCCACGGTATTCGTCGGTATTTGTCTTCTGTCCCAACGCTTCCCGTGAAGTCCCGCCAGCGGCCACGAAACATACGGTCGAAGATAATGACATTTTTTATATATGGTCTTCGACAGTCATTGCCAAGGCAGCGGTGGCGTTTCGTCCGTCAACCCGCGCACTCTGTGGATTGTTTTTCCTGCGCTGAAGCTGAAATAATAGAATTTCCGCTTGATTTTCATTTCCTTCCGGTTTTGCTTGTTTGAGCTGGCTCCTCTGAAGCTCTGAAACGGCGGCCAAAGAATGTCTGGAGTAGCAAAAAAGGAGTCCCTCCCGGAGAGACACTGTCGTCGGTGAACGGTGCATCGTGACGTGAGATGGCAGCCTAAGAAAATCTGGCGTAGAAAATTGCTACCCTATCTGAAGGGCAATTCTAGGCGGGCATATTGTTTGATATACAATTTGAGACTTTAAGAACAGAGGAAAAACATAAACAAAATACCCTCGCAGCCTAACAAGGACTCAACGACAATATACAGTAATGAGCGTAAAGCATCGAAAATGGAGGGATAACGAGCTGACATTGGAACGGCGGGCAGAGTATATTGTGGTAATTAATGCGGATCGGATTAAAGGTCGAATGAACGACACGGGACGACGACGAATTTTACGTCGAATTTGGTTAGGCAAGGCAGAGCGCCATTTCTTCGCCACTGGAAACCGGCTCGTCCCACGCGCGCGCGTGGTTTCAACAACAAAAACTGACCTCAGCGAAGATCGCCACAGTGTTCTTGCGTCTTCACCCAAAACCCGCTGACCCTAACATTGACCAGATATTCCGAAAACATCGCTTCCGTATGGGGCGGCAGCTCCCACACAGAGCACAGAACTCCTTCAAAGCAGCGCGCGGATCGATTGCCAAGCCGAGGGCCGAGGGCCGAGGGCCACCGGTCAGTGCCAAGTTCACCGGAATCGACACTAATGTGGTGTCGAGAAACATAACGAGCTGGCCAGCCGCTGGACCGTGGACCATGAACTGAGAAAGAACTCGCACCAAGGTCAGTCAAAACCGGAGCCGGGAGCGGCTGGATGTGCGGAGGCCACCTACTACTACTGTCCCGTCCCGAGCCGTCCCGCGGAACACGGTGTTTAATTTATAATCCAACCATTAGTTTTCCCCAGCTTCTCCGCCAAGTCGGTCCGGTTTCTTGTGGTTCGGTTTTATCCCGCCAACTGGGAGTCCCAACTTCACGGCCAGCGTCGCGACGGGAACTCTATCAGAAACTTTAAATTAAACTAATCATTCGACGGCCGTCGTCGACGGTTCCCTAGAAGGGGTCGGCCAACGGCGTTTGTTTTCCGTGCCAGCGACGGATCGAGCGGATTCCGACGCCGGCGGCCATGTTGCCACCAGTCATACGGTGCACTAGGTCCTGGTGGGCCTCGTGTGGGTGTCGGTGGGTTATGCGCGGCGGGTCGGGCCGTCCACAATTTACAATCTCGTCGACTTTTAATTAAGTTCATTATTATGGTGGTGCTGAAAAAGTCGACCTCGGCGCTGCGGAACAGTTGGCCACAAATGGCGCGTGGGCCCTCCGGTTCCGACAGAAGCCGTGTGATTGCAGGCGACTGGTGGCCCACCCCGACGATGCAGCTATCCTGTATGCAGCCGTACGTCGCACGCCAATTTAGGAACCATTTTTGTCGCCTGAGATTGAGGGAGTTTGGGACACTTCTCGTTTCAAACTTCCCGTAGCTCCCGACTCACAACATCCGTCTTGCCCGGAGACTTGAAGGCAACGTCCTGTCCGAAGCGCCAGAAGCAACTCCCGTTCCGGATGAAGGTTGTGTTTATTTGTACATTTTATAATTTCACATAATTTATTAATGACCAACCCAGATCGTAGCCTTCAAACTTCAGCCACTCCAGGCGCTGGAGGGACGGATCGATGTGCACCACAGGGAATACACATCACGCAGCGTTCGAAAGGGAAAGTGGAAAACAACAACAGCACGAAATGATAAACAATCCCCGCCGCCGCCAGACCCGGGAACATGGTGCTACCACAGCAAACACAACAACGCCGAAAGCGTGAGCATCTTTGAACTTTTCTTCCCCCGAAACGCCTCTATGGGGCCTCTGTTTACGAATTTCCCTGGTGCCCACGGAGTGTTCGGGGCCGTCTGGCGGTTTTCCGTAGACCTGATTGCATGCATACACAAATGCGCCGGAGCCGTAGCGGAGCCGGAAAATCTAGCGCGTTATCGTAAATCTTAATGAGAAAACCCTGGAAAAGTGGTCCGTGGGCTGCAGCTACTAATTGGAAGATGGAGACTCGACTAATAAGGCGCGCCCTGCGGTCTCGACAGTTTCCAGTGCCGGGAGGGCGATGGGGAAAACGTGCGTGGAAAGCGATGGAGACAAGTGGTTTTGGCTTCTGCCTTCGATCCGACCATTCCTAGTAATCCATCATCACGCGCAC
Source organism: Anopheles bellator (assembly GCF_943735745.2). Taxonomy (NCBI): domain Eukaryota; kingdom Metazoa; phylum Arthropoda; class Insecta; order Diptera; family Culicidae; genus Anopheles; species Anopheles bellator. The sequence continues at coordinate 68,776,098 of NC_071286.1, forward strand.
GGTGAAGGGCACACATTTCATGTGTCACATTTTTATGACAAATTTAAATTTATTCTTGCTTACGTTCGCCCCCTTTCTGGTGGGGCCCCACGAAAACGATCTTGTTTACGGTGTTACGGAAGCACCAGAGACAATGTTGCTACCTGCAGCACCCAATTTTGTGCTGCTGGCAGGCTCTAATTATACCTTATTTACATACACTTCTGTATCCTTGTTTTACGGTTTATTTAGAATGCTCCCGACGCCCGGACCAGATACCGTGAAGCGGAGGAACCAAAAAGTGCGATAAGACGGAATTGGGCCAACCCAACCAGTTTGTTGGTGTATTAAAGTGTTGATGTCGGTGGAACGAAAACGGTGACAGTGAAACGCTATCCCCGGGAAAGCGGTTCCATTCTCTCGAATTCTTCGGGTAGATCGAATTAAGACCGTGCCCCTTCTGGCCGAGCTCTTTTCGCAGCTCGGTGGTTACCATAAAATAAGAGACCAACATCTCGACACACGACGACTGGTCGGGGTCTGGGGTCTTTCAACGGCACACTCGGCACCCGGCACTTGACGAGTAAGTAAAAAGAGGTATTAATTTTTTTATGTCCTCCCCACACCGACGGATGGCAGGCAGCGGCGCGCACTCGAAACATTCTTTTTCTCCCGAAAGTCCGAAAATAGGTTCCGAGGAAAATCTCGCGCTCGCGGGTCATAAGGGCCGGGTCGCGGTCCCGGGTCCCTGGTGTCGTAAAATTGGACCCCGTCACTTGTCTCCGTGACGGTGGAATGGCGAGAGAAGTGGGTCGCCGCCTAGCCGACCGGCCCGAATGATGGCCAGTGGTTCAATATGATTCAACGATTATTACACATTCTGTCGCGGTCGGCGACATGAAAAACCTACGAAAGAAAATCGCCCCACATCTGTAGGAACGGTTTTGTCCAAAAACTCATCCACAACTCTAAACCTGGCCTGACTCACAACATTGTGACACTTTCGAACCACAATTTTAGTATCCACCGGCGCCGATGTGTAATGTGTATAAATAACTTATTTACTAACCTCCGACGCAAACATCATCATCTGCGTCGCCCGCCCGAAAGTGAGTGAACCCGCGTCGAAGGTGTCGATAAAATGTACATTTCAAAACATTCCTCGCTCAAACCCCACACAGCCGACCGAGTGCGCCGGATACGCGTCTCGGGTTACACCGTGGCGCTGAATTCGAGCTCCAAGACGAAAGGGTTCGTTCGGAGGCATTCACTGGCGGGTGGTACTTAAGATCGGACGGTCCCATCTTGCCCTTCGGCTCCTAGTATCAGTTACCTGGACATGGGAGGGCGGCTCCTATAAATTCCCATGCCGCCCCCCCAATGCTGAGGGCCGCCGGAGGTCATTAACATTCATAAGCTCTAAAAATAGTGAGATTGACAGAACATCCCGAACCCAGAGCCGGGCGCGGTTTGAGGGCTAATTAATTAGGGCCTTTTCGATGTCACTCACAGTGGATGCGTTCCGAACGCCAAAAAAATGAACATTCTTAAAGGGCTACACGTCGGCTCCAATATCTGCATCCGCCGGGGCGTTTAATTTCGAGACGTGTCGAGTGGAAACCGGGAGGATATCCCGAAGAAGACATTATCCACCACTTCATTGGCACGCGGCATGCGTTGTGTGTTTCATCTGTCGTTAGAAATGTCGATCTTTCCACAACGACCACGGTCCCATTTGTCGTTGGCTCGTCAATCAAACGTTAGCCAAAACCGCTGGCTGGCAAATGACGGACAAATTTGCATTCCTTCCGAGAAAGACGATTCTCGGAGCGGAGCCAAACGTCCCGGAGCGATTCCTTGGCGCGTCTGAGAAACAGCATTTTTTACGACCAAAGGTGAAATGTGACTCAACCCGAATGCCGTTTTCGTCGTGGCTACCTCATGAATCGCTCGTTCGTTCGGGATCCCTTCTCGGAAGGAATCCCATAAACGCCGCTCGGGCAGAGTGTCTTATTTTTTAACCATCCCATTGGCATTGACCTCCTTCCGTAGTGACGTGCCGTGTGATGTTTGGAAGCGCCACGACAAAAAAGAACCCACATGTCCCGGAACCAGTGACCACCACGCGAAGAAGAAGATTGCGCGCCGTGGAAAAGAAGAGGAATTTAATCACCGCGCACACGGAATCGCAGTTTAGCAATACTTATCTGCACGCCTTGCGGTTACGCAGAATCATCATTATCCGGAGACGGTGCCCGTTTTTGTGTTGTGCATTTGGCCGCCGGTGGTTGCTTTCACTCGTGACTGTGCCCTTAGCGTCCACCTCGCAAAGGACGCCCGACAATGCCATCATGGAGAAGATTATCATCGAAGACGTTCGGTTAATGATTACGGCACAAAACCTACGCGCTCGGTTACAAACCTCAAAAAAGGGCTTCTTGTCGACACGAATCGAGCCAAATGTCAAACCGAGCTTACCTGTAACGGAAACGGAAAAGAAATGGGACACTGGGTCAGATCAAATGTAACTTGAGGCGGTGGATTATTGGGTGTTTCGGGAAAAACGGATTAGCTGTCACGGAGCGATGTCAACGAGACAGTTGAAAGGACTCATCGCACACCACTGCATAATGGGCAGCTGTACGCTGGACGTGATCATATTTCTCAATGAAATAGTGAACATATATCCTTGGGTTAGCCCCCAAATCAAGGATTAGCTGCTTATCGACGCAACGTGTAATCTCCTATTGATTTCATCAACAATTCTGGTGGAAAGCGAACCACCTATCAGAGAAAGGTTGGGCGGCTGACCCTGATCAGATGTTACACTCTGACACGACCAATTGACTCCTTTCTGTGGTCATTTGATTTCCCCGAAATTCGACGAGTAAAACATAGCATTGGTTCGAAAAAAGCAATTTAGCCAATGGTACGGTTCACATCCAGATCTTGCCCGATTCGGTAATCAATCTGTTGCAAATTTGGGACTTAGACCTAACCCTACAATTTGCTACCCGATTCCATACCGGGAATCGGGGGTCCATTTACATATCCTGCAATTTCGGATTCTAATTTACAAGGGACAAATTTGGGATGAACATAGCCTGAGACGGATACGGACAGTGCGAAATTTCATCCCCCTGCGGGATGATGACAGATGTTCACCGAAATTCTGATCCTTCGGCAAACAACAAGCAAATCCCTGGCTCAGGGCAAGCGTGTGTGTCGGCAGTAAACAAAGGTCCATCCCACCACACAATACCCACCACGGGTGGTAGGAACACGGCAGGAAGTTATTCATTTACTTTCCAGCGCTCGAGTATTTGGATATAAGACTCATCGAAAGACAGAAGACACAGGGCTACAGGGTTCCGCCGGGATAGGCTTGACGGAGTTGTGTCGAGAGACCTTCACATTTTTCCCGCTCGCCATCTCTCTCGCTGGAACTGCTGTGGCGGCAAAAATCTGCAACTTCTGCAAGTATATTTGCACGCAGAGTCGCAAACGCGGCCTCTTTCGTCCGGAAAGATGCCCCGCGTACATGGGACAGACCTTGAGAAGGAGGCGAAGGTTCTTGTCCTTTTTTTCTGTGCCTGTGCCAACTCGTCTTCTTTATTCAGCGCGCCATCCAGGATACGGCGACATGGCTGGCTGCTGATGCAGTAGAAATGAAAATATAAACACCAAAAAGTCACGTACGAATGACATCAGACAGCCGCAACATTTCTGCCCTCCTTCCGCGGCCTCGGGAACACTCACTCGCCGTGTTCCGCGTCTGGCGATAATTATTCGACTCATTTGCGTTCCCGCTGTCCCGCGGGTTTCTTTGGGCCGGGCGCGAAGGAATCTGGACGCTGGCTGCTGGATCCAGTGTTTCGTTCGTCCGGCCCAAGGCCTTGTTTATGTGCAAATTTTGTGAACATATTTCCGACCAAGTTTGCAGTCTGCCTTTTTAAACGGCGATCCGAGCGAGCGTAAGCCTCAGCTCCATCCGCTGACAGTGCACGACTCGGTACGGAAAGTTCTGAAGATTCAGCTAAATTTACCCTCGACAGCAACACTCTCCAGACAGCTCCAGAATCCTGCGCTGCTGGGTGAAACAAAACTCGAGCATAATTATAACAAAACGCGATACGATAGCATTTCTCAGCCTCCAGACGTGCGACGGGCGCCAGCTGTAGCGGAACTGTCTTCTGGTTTACGTACCAATCTCTCCACAATGCAGTCTTCGTGGACGCGCCGGCTAGGCATAATACCAGTACTTCCGGCAAAAGCGGCTGACGGAAAAAGTCCCGAATGTCAGCAAACGGTGCCGAAGAGACCCTAAGCCGGGGCGCGATTTAGAGAGAAGCTCACAACAAACGCTGCCGCTCGACAAGTTTGTCCGTGTCGGCCGAAGTGGTTTGCTACTCAGCAAAAAAGGATATAATTGTTACACTGGTGTTGGTAAGTGCCCAACCACCTCACGGTTTCCATTTCCACTCGCCCGAATGGCCGTGCAAACAACACAGGCTCTTGAAAGGACGAAAAAAAATGTTTCTCAACTCAAAGGACCAGTCTTCCAAGGATAGGGCTCAGTGCTTAGACTTCTATTTGCTGCTCTCAGTCGGCTGGCAGCGTTTTGTTGCCAAGGTGATACTGCACAGGAGATCCACTTCTACTTCTGGATGTTTATTATGAATCATAGCACCGTGTCCTTACCGAAAGGTGCTTCTTGTGCTACGGCAACTTCTTCATCACGGTCCGTGGCTAACCCATGATACCAGACTGGCCGGACTGAATGGAAGTTGCTAGTTGTCCCGACAACACTCCACACCAAGTTGAACATTCATTCTACCACATTCTTGGCCAGGGCGGCCCCGAGTGTGGCTCGTTTCATCTCGTTGACAGGATGATGAGCACACCGCTAACCACCATAACGCGACGGCACAAACTCTCGAGGTGACTGTCGGAATGATTCGACCATTTGTCACCGGGGCCCTCGAAGCGCACAGAAACACGCAGGAACGCAGACGCTAGGGACCAGAAGCGCAACAAGCTGCGATTCAGCAGTTGACCGGCATTGCCCGCGAGGGGTGCGCCGTTCCCATTAATTAGCTGTTGATAATTGATTTAATTAGCTCGGTTAAACCCGTGGCACAGACCGATGGCCGATGCGGACGGTGTCTGATTGGCGTCCGGACAGGAAATCAAACTCTCGCGGCCTCGACATTAAAAGTCCCAGCATCCGAGAAATCGGCAAGAAATTAACGACCGGCCGGCCGGCCGACCGACGGACCACGGTCGGATCGTGATCGAGGCGAACGGGCGCAGCAGAACACGACCTTTCCGTCGAGCACGCTTTCATCTGATACCCCGGGGGCCGCACTCGTGGCACGCATCACGTCATGCTGGGGGTGAAGCCTAACACGGCCCAATCCTTTCTCTCGAGCGTTTCGCTTTCTTTCGTTCCCAAAGGCCGCCAGAAAAACGGTTCGCCCAAGTTGAAGGCAAATAAATGCGAACCGTACGCTCCCCGGCCGAGCTGGGACGATCTCACGAAATCCGTTTCACTTTCAAGCGCCCGCTATCTGCCAAGTTCACGTCGGCCACCCTCACTGAGCCATTTTCCTTTGGCCTCAATCTTAATTTTGCGCGCAGCTCGCACGCCTGCCAATACTTTGGCTGCAGCAGACTGTCTCAAGTGGTGCAGTGGTGCGCTGCACCCCGCTGGAACCACCCGATTCGGTCGGAATATAATTACTGCGCCATTTTTCGTACAACTTCTGTCTGTAACTTCGGTCGGTGCCACCCCACCATTGCGTATTTAGTTTTGAGTAGTACACCGAAAGTAGCGTGTTTCCTCGACGGTCGGTTCACGTCGGTCTCGACGACGATTGCCAATCGCACATTCCTTGGCTCCTGGCCAGTTGCGGAGCCCCATCATCTCTGCGGTGGTGGCGGTGGAATTTTGCTTTCGGAACAGCACTTGAATCCACCAGCGTTGGACAGGCGCCATCATCTCCCTCGCCGGTGGTGGAAATTGAAACCGCGTCCTTGCAGCCAACCATCCAACTGACGTGCGTCGAGATGGACTCCGCACTTGGGGAGCGGGCTCCACCCCACCCCTGTCCACTTGTCGAGGGATTTATCGCGAAAAAGCGTATCCATTTAAAGTGTCATAAATCTTCATTGCAATCGATTTGCACACAGCAACCACCACTCGGCAGGTCCGGAACTCGGGTTGTGGATGCCCCGTGAGTCGCTGGAGGTCAGTGGTTGCTGCCACCCGCAGCATCGGATCCCCACGTCGGTGTCACAGTCACTGCTCGTGTCAACTCACTGTCCGGATCCGGCTCGAGCGTGTTCAACGATTTGTTCCGATTCGTTCCGAGAGAGGTCCCGGTGCCCGGGCGATAATTAATGTGATTCATGCTGCGCCCTGCACAACAAATCACTGTTCCAACGGTTACAGGAAGCCGATGCGTGGCTGCTACAAGAGCGACTGTTACTACATCCTGTTCCAGACCCCAGACGAAAGTCACGGCCGACTCATGTTCCGTAGACTTTTTTCCGTGTGAATAAAAAATGCATCACAACGTCAAACGGACGACAGACGGCGAGTTGACCCTGACGAGTTGCACCGCAAAAGGGCACCAGAAAGGGCTGACGGGGCGCAGACGGCAGGAACTCTCTCTCTCCCACGACTTTCGTGGCTGCCGCGAGGGTGACCCTCCACGTCAGGTCCGATCAAACATACCGTCCAGCGGCGGCTCCTGCCTGTCAGAGTGTTCTGCGGTCGATCCCGGGCCCCGGCCCCAACCGAGACGGCTGTCCAAAAGTTGACGGCAATGGTCGATCAGGCTCAGGTCAAGCAGCTGATTAGACCACCGGCGCAGAGTCACCACCCCCCATAAGACGAGTCCTCCACCCTGGAACGACTCACGGGAAGGTTAATTTACGAGAAAGGGATCCACCCTCACTCGGACCGTCCGTCGGCTAATCAGCTGAATGGCAGGCCCGGAGAGTGGATAAGACCCCGAAAGGCTGTTCCCGAATAAAGGAATGCTATTAACCCGTAGGTTTTATGAGCTTTCCAGCGGGAAAGATACCGGGCGAACGCGACTTCGTGCCCAGCCCAGCCGTTAAGGGACAGTTTTATGGAAAATAAAATACGCTGATTTATACCACAACCTTATCGAATGCCCTTCTTCTTCGTCCGAAGTCGATTTTGAATTATGTTCGAACCCGGCGGTTCGATCGAACTTGCTCATCGATGAGACGATCTACAAAAACGAGCTAATTGAATAATCAAACACACTTTTCGGCCATGAATAATTCAGATATCATCGCGGGATTTAGTTTTTTGCGTCGCAACATTCACTAATAAAATTAGAGAAAATATTGCCCCCTAAATTAGACCCCTTGGGGAAGTCGGGACCACAGACCCGCAGCCGGCCACAGACCAATCAAGATTGGGTCCTAATTTGATCGATGCTTCTGCGGAAGCGAACCACACCGCGGACCCGAAACTGGGCCAATTTACTAGCCAACCGTACCGTGCAATCACCTTCCGGCGAAACGTATCTTTAACTTTCCCATAAACAATCGGTCCGTGGGTCGGCGACGACACGCCGCCGAGGCTCCTACGCGTCGGTCCGAATCTTTCCGCAAAACATAGAAAAGGTGACTCGCAGTCGGAGCATAGAAATGGCCCACGCCTCGTCGATCCGCGGCTGATTGGGGTGCGGAGTTCGGAGCGAGATAGCCTAGTGTCCTACGGCTAGGTATTAGGGCAACGGAGAGCCCTCCAAGAGAGGGCGGCTCGCCACGTGTCGTGCGCGGCAAATCATGGCGCAATGAATTCGAATGACGCCTACACACAACGCCGTTTTGCGCAGACCACAGAAAATGGATTCCCGATTATTAAAAAGTACTTACACCGGCCGCCGCCGCGGGCCGCTAGTTCTCCCGGGAAACGTTTCCTCGAGTCGCTGGACCCACGCCGGTGCATCCATAAATCCGGCGGCACTCGTGACCATTGAACGAACGTGATTTTAGTACGCGCACATAAAAGTCTAAGCATTCTAAGTGGCCCCCGGCCGAACCACAGCAAATGCCGCTCGTCTCGGCTCGGGTCTCCTCTCGGGAAGGCAACAAACTGTAAGAAAGAAACGGCCGGTCTATTAAGACGTAGCCGCAGCGTGCGTAGCTAATGCGGTAAGCTGCGGGCCCCCAAAAGCCACCCATCACCCGGGCCCGGAGGCGGACAGCCCGCGAGATGGTGTACGGCGGCCCCGCGAAAGTTACCGGCGGCCGTGCGGTGAGTTGCGGTTTCGCCAAAGAAATCAATTTCTTTGGCACCGGAAAGCCCGGACCGGGATCCCCACGGGACGAAGAATTGCATTATTTTATGGATATTTTATGTCCCGGGTGGGTGCGCTCGCGAGGCTCGGTGTGGGAAACGTCGACCCCGGCCACACTACACCCCCGAGGGTCCGGAGGTCTCGGACGCCGACAATGATGACGGACGGTGATGATGATGTTCTGCTTCGCACTTAAACTGTCAGGCGGTCTGGTCTGGCGGCGATCGGGTTGCGATTTCTGGACCAACCGGCGGTCCGATGCCGGCGGCGGTTGGATAACTCAATTGTGGGGTATCTCACGGCCGGAATCTCATTTTCCCGAGGTGCCCACGAAAAGCCCATTGTCCACAGGCTCTTTTCCATCCGGGAAAAACCCGTAGGCCACCATCCATCACCCGGGCACGGGTCTCAGTGGGACGGAATCATAATCGTTCCCGTCCAAACTACGACGTGACGTGCATCCTCTGTGAGGGACAGTTTTTGCGGGCTCAGAAGAATGTCCACCAGATATGCGGAAACAGTCCATGCACAATAATGTGCATAACTAAACGTAACGGCTGTCGTCCCAGGAACGTGTTGCACCTTCAACCGGCTAGCCGACGAACTAAGGTTTGTGGTACTGCTTTCCCCACGGGACTACGGGCTGTCGTCGGTTGACGATTTTATGAGCGAATCCCTCGCTCGGGATGGCATTAATTGGAAATTCAATCCATCTGCCGAGCACCAGAGGCACGCTCAAAGCAAACGAGATTAGGGATGCGGTAGCGACATCACACCAAAAACCAATATTCCAATGCCGGGCCGGGCCTGGTTTGACGACAACTCGTTGACTCCGTGGCACGTAGGTCGAAATGTCAAAAATCCCAATGACAGCTAATCGGTCCCAACCACGCGACCACAATCGGATTGAGAGCGACCAGCGAGGTTCCACACGGCCCCAGCCCGTGGTTTTCCGACCCTCTACTGGAGCACTCTCTCTCCGTCAAGGCCACAAGCCGCAATCCGACGGGGCACGCGGTTGGTTGGGCCGCGTTTCGCGCGGAAACCGCCCGTCAAAACAATTCCAAAATACTACGCTGTCAGTTCGCAAACCCCGAACCAATCGGCCACCGGCGGCACGGTCCCCGTTGGGAAGCGGCGTTTGTTTATGGTTTCCAAAATTTGCGCCTCCAACTAGTAGCGGGCGGACGGCAGCAAAAAAGCAGAAAACCTTGCGTCCTCGGGGGAAATTTGGTTCTTCGCCCGCCAGTCCGCCCGACTGTGCCACTTTCTCGGAAAAACTCTCGAGCGGAGCGCAAATTCATGGCCCAGAAAGTGGAGCAGAAAAATTCGATCTACAGCGCATAACTAAAACTCGTTGGCGTAGGAAAAGCAATAGACAAAAAAAGGAGAACTAACCGGCGTAAAAATGCGGGAACGCGCTTGCGGGTGGACTGAATGTTTATTTTTCCTGCCCACCCGACGGAAGTGGAGATCCATCTTCGGGGCCTCATCACCCCGCTGCTGCGTTGCGCACTTCATCGTCTGCCCGGTCGATCGGTGTGTAAATTTGTTCGGAAAACAACCACTTTCGAGGGCAAAGACAGCCGTTGGGATCGGTCCGTTTGACGATCATCGTCACCATCGTGGTCGGTCGATCGATCAGACGCCGCCGCGACGTGTTGATATCACTTTCAAAACTGTTTTCTGGTGACTCGCGGGAATTCGATCCAATTTACCAATGCCAACGCATGGTGACACCTACGTAAACATGAGAACGCTGATGACACGCTCGAGGAATGCTTCGACGGACTAATAGACGGCTTTCGGGGGGATCGACTTTTATCGGCCGTCGGACTTAAGCCAAATCGATTGCAACATTCTGGCCCTTGATGCCGGTGTGCAAAGGCGAAAGTGAACCACCATCTTGGGCCACCCAGTGAATCGCCCATTGTTTGTAGCTTTCCCAAACAGTGGAGCATCCGATGCTGCTGCTGGAGCAAGAAACTCTCCCTTTCTATCGTTAGGTATTGTTTCACAGCATAAAAATGCCAAACAAACAGTCAATGCGAGCTGCAAAATTAACGCCACATTTCCACAATCGTGAAGCATAAATTCCCAACTCAGCATAAAACGGAACCTCGCGGTGCGGTGCATTCCGTTACTTTCCCATCAACCGGTCGGTTGGTTGGCCGTAAAAACAAACACGACGACGAGTGTGCCGAACAATGTGCCGTTTCGAGGAGCAACCAGAGACGTCCGGCTGGGCGATAAAATGCAGAAAGGTGCAAGCAGAAATTTCTCTTGAAAATAATTCGAAACCTCACGCCGTATCAGATAGAGACACGCCCTGGCCGTTCCTAGAAAGCGAAGCAATGCACTTTTCGCGGCGTGTCATGTTCCGACGGCGACGCGTGATGACAACAACGGCTCGGCTGACAGCCAACAAGTTGCCCGTCCCGCCGATCGCTTCCTTTCGCTGCCAACACGCGCAGCCCCCCGAAATTGATCAGTCTGACATGTAATTAGCGACTGCAATTCGGGCAACCCGGGATACGTCCGGATTCGCCGGTTTTCGTTGACGGCCCTTTTTTCTACGTAATTAATCGATGCCCGCGACCCGAATGAACGAAAATTACAACCCGTTTACAGGCTGCTCTTGGGCTGGAAATCTCGTCCGGCCGCACCCAAAACGGGACTCTTCTTCCGGTGCGCTGCCCAGACCGACCAGTGGGCCATCAATAAATGTGCTTCCCGCGGGTGCACCCGGTGAAAACTCACTCGTCCAGCCCATTTGCGTTCTCATTTTCTTCCCAATCGGCCAACCAATCGCGGGCGCCGGAAACAGCGAAAAAAAAGCATCGCTACCATCGTAAAAGAATGCTGGTGCGAAATTTATGGCGTGAAATTAAATTAAATCAAATAACGGGTCGGCTTGGCCGGGCCGGCTGTTGCAGCTCACGTCGCACCCATCCGCAGCGCATGCATTACAGTGCAACCCGCCGACGGGCATCCCGATGCATTTCGGTGTGGCCATTATTATTTCATCACCACCGATCCCGAACGGGCACTGGCGAATAATCGCTCCCGGGGCCCGATCGTGTGCGATTGGCCACCACGAGCTTTCATTGCGAAATCGGATTGTTTGCACCGGGTGGCAGCGGCCCACCGTTTTATCCACCCAAACCCAAGACCCGATTGAGCGGGTTTTATGCTCGCCTTGCGGCCTTTATCATCGACGGCGGGGCGATGCGTGGGGTGATACTGACGGCTTGACGGCCGTCAACGTTGAACAATTTTATCACGCACTCAGTCACCCGAGGGGGTTTTAAATATTTATCCAACCAAATAGATGAGTTATTACCACCGAGCCGGGCTAGGATCGGACAAATAATGGAAATATGCGACATGCGACAACAAAAAACAACATATTTATGCAAAAATCGCTTGTCCCCCGCGGGCAGTGCCGAGCGAAATCGAATCACACCATCCACTTCCGGAATGCGGCTGAAGTACCAAGAGCGATCGTTTACTGGGTAATAGGCCTAGCGTTGTTTTTTGGACAGTTTAAAAATGATTTTACAGCTTCTATCAAATCGTTAACCGTTGATCATTTATCGTTCTTTGTATGGAAAATAAAAATAGTTATTCGCATATTCTGATTGCACAGATTTTTTAAAGTCGTTTTCGCCAAATGCTGAAATATTTTTTCATTTACCAGAGAGCCCTTTTCAACGGCCCTTTTCAGGACCAGTATTAATCCAGAGTCGCTGACTCCTTTAGAATCCTAAACACATTCACAGAGACTGAGGTTCACCGCTCTGAGTCTTTAGAACGCAAGTACCACATAAAGAGATGAATGTAGCTTCATAACTCAACAACGTGTAAGATCGAACATTACAAAAGATCAACAAACATCAAGCAATAAATCTAAGCTAGTTTCCGAGCATTTGCATTGCTACTCTAGGCCAATTGGTTGTAACATCACTTCGAGTGATCGACCGAACGCAGGAAAAATGCTTGTAAATTTGTGTAGCATTTTTATGTTGACTTTGATTTTTTCTTTAATTTTTTATCACGTTTCAAATGAATACAACTGTTGACACGATTGTTGCGTTATGACATTTTGTTCACGATTCACGTAGCACGTTACGTCACGAGCTCTCGATTTGACCAATTCAAACCAGTGTTGGCAGGAAATGACGTATACGGTGACAATAAATGGCACGTTTTTTTCACACGACCAGTTATTTAGTTAGTGAGACGTGATTTCTTTTCCTTGTTTCCAAAAATTGATGGGAAAAATGTCTCATCCACACGTAATTTTTCTCGTTTTTCGCCAGTTTTCATTACGACATTGCGAACCAAACCCGTTACCGCTTTAGGTTATACATTACCGGGCTCGACGAGGCGCCTAGAGGCGCAGCCCGCAGTGAACCCGGAGACCACTAATTGTGTTGTTTTTTTTTTCATTTTTATGTTTTGTGTTTTGTTTGAAACCATGCGATGCACCGTGTCCACTTGTCATGCATTTTAAATAAACACACATGTGACATGTATTTACGAGCGCGGCCACGCGGACAGCAGCAGCAACAGCTAATGGATGCATTTTAACGGGGGCAAATAATAAAAATCCGTTGCACCGGCACGCCGGGCCGGGTTTGTGAAACTGCTGGGGCCACCATCGCAGGAATAAACACATAAAGTGCATAAAAGTGCCGGGAGGCTCATAAAAAGCGTGCGTCCCACGGTTAACGGGTTACCGAGGCAGGTTCAGGGTTGTTGCGCCGGGTGGAGGGCAGAGTGTTGATGTTTTATTTTAAGTCCGCCAGCGATATTGAAATGGATTCCATCAGATCGGTTCGTAGTAATCGTAACGGATTTATTGGCCCACCCGTGGGCGACCCGCGAACCGGAAATGCTCGCTGATCCGTGCCGGATAATATTCTCGCGGTTGTAAGCTATCTGTTGGCAGGATCGGTGTGTGCCGGGCAGAGTATTATTTATTTAATTCCTCAGTACAACGAAAACAAATTTAGCTCAGGCTCAACCCCGGCGAGGCCAACCCCACTGAACCGTCCGAAACTTAATCCGTTTCGGATTCGATTCCGCAATTTGCTAATTTGTTCATTTTCTAATATTAAATTACCATAAACCCCACTCAAGCAGACTTACGGGGAATGGGTTCCTGGTAATTGGCCCTTCCGGGGCCTCGACTGGCCACGAAGGTTACGGTAACACGTTGTTATGTTTTCACTTTCGCACATACGCATGACACCGGCCCCAACGGCTGGTAGCCATTCATTTCGCGCAGCTGCTGACTCACCTTCAACTGACCTTTGCGGACAGTCAGGGGTCTGCGGGCTCAAAGGAGAAAAAAGCAGCCTCCAGGTGACAGCAGGGATTTGCGCACGCAAAGCCCGATTTCAAGTACACCCCGGACAGCAAGATGGCCGGCGCACGCTTCGGTGGGCCAAGGTGACTGTAGCCGGGGACAATGTTACAACTGGGTACCTCAATGCCGTTACGAAGCGAGCAAAAACGGACCCTCGAAAAGAGTATGCAAAAGAGGTGAAAGTTGGTGACGAATCCGCGCGACCTTACGTATGCGGGTTCCGGTGCCGGAACGCGAAACCCGATGACGATGGCGATGGAATTCCCGGCCGAGTGAGAGTGAAACGCGCTGGGTCTCGGCACCCTCGCACAATCGAAGCATAGGCAAAATCGCCTGACCCCCTACAGTTCGCTTTCACTTTTTTCCCGGCTCACCGCATCCTCGGGTTTGATTTCGGTACGAAATGCGGCACAATGCCGGCGATCTTTATGATTCGCGAAACCGATGCCAGGAGGCTCGTTGGGGGGTTGCGGGGTGATTTCGGAACGTTGTAAAACTCCGATTGAAACGTCAGCGACGATACGATGGACAGACACCGCAGACCGCTGATCCGTAGCCTGTTAACTTTCGCAAAAGATGAACCCGGTAGGCTAGGCTACCGTGTCCTTTGTTATGCTGCCACCGAGCGGTAGCATAAAAAAGTGGACACCCCAGCGGGCAATTGGCATCCCGCGGTGTGGCCCAACGTGGCATCCGATCGGCTACCGAACCGCGGATACGGATCTCTCGCTCCCGCTCGGTTGATTGTAAATTGGGAAATAAACTTTTGACTGACAGCTGCCACGGAAAGGATTGGAATTTGCAATTTGCGAATAGAAAGCATCCCGTGGCCGAGGTAAGATCGCGTCCAGCGATGTAATAATCGTAGGCCTACATCGTGCCCTGTGAATGACAACATGTTGGCAGGCGGGCGAAAGAACCCTCGCCAGCATAACGTGCACAATGGAATCCGGACCGCGATTCATGCTGCGCTTTGATGAGCCACTTCGGACGGACGCCAGATTAATGTTTGAACATGTTAATGTTTTTGCCCACGTTGACAACATGATTTACTGCCGGGCCGTTCAAACTCGGACACAACGGCCGAACTGAAGGGGGCCGTACATACAACAACAACAACACGGCAAAAAAAACGATAATAAACAAACATTTACACGAGTTCACTCAACTCAATCCACCGATCACGCCGGCACGTGTCAGGTCCGTCCATTTTATGTTTCCACATCCGCGCGAAAGATTTTATCGGCCCGGGTCCGGACGGGATATGGATTCAATGCTGGGCGGGCGCTCGGGCAAAACTGCATCATTTCCGTGTGGCAGCCGTTTCCCCGGTGCACTCCACGCCATTTCGCAATTTATACGACTTTAAAGTGCGCGCAGTCGGCTTTATCTTGATGGCGAAACATAGCATAACCGTGTGCCCTCGGTGCCCTCTCTCTCTCGCGCTCTAATCGATAAACGGAATTGAAGAGAAATGCACTAAATGAAGTGCAACGCTGACGAAGTTGTGCTGGTGTGTGAGCAATTTGTTTTGTTTTCCCTTTATGCTCGCTCGCTCAGGCAATTATGTTCGCTGGGGCCCATTTTCCGTGCCGTTCATGCTTGGCGAGCATTGTTTTCAAACATAAGCCTTCTTATCACCCGCGCAAGCAACTCATGTTGCCGCCCTTCAAACACCAACAGAGGCAAACAATGCAATCGAGCATAAGTTCAGGAAAACAATTATAAATGATATTTAATTTCGTTTCCTTCGGAGCGGGTTGGGCCACGGTTCGGGCTAGGATCTTTCTCTTTCGCCCCCGGCCGAAATGAGGCCAAACCGGGTTTGCTTAAAAAGAAACTGCACTTGCACCGACACCGATGTTGGCCGGCCGGCGGGACGCGCGAATATCGATTGAAGGGGTGTGATGCCGCCATTGGAAAGCAATAAAATTGAACAACAAATCGTCACGAAATGGGCCACCGGCCGATACGCGGAAATGTGCACCTGACCTCAATTCCGGTTCCGCCAAACAACACAGACCATCCCATCCGGATCGGCCCTCCGGAGGTCCGGCGGACAGACAAAGGGTAGGCCAAACATTGAAACATAACCAGGCGCAAGTTGGCAACCGGCTGACCGGGAGGCGGCTGGAGAGCAAAGAGGAACACCTCGCCGACCGGAAAGGTCGCTCGCTGGAGCGCGAGAATACAGACGGAACGTCATTCCCCGTGCGCCTTCGCGTTCAGTGTCAGGTTCGTGCCGCAGGCGGATGTCGGCGTCGTGAACGTGACCCTCTTTCAACTACTGTTTGCCGTTCGTTGTCTGTCTCTGGCTCATTTATTTTATTTTACTTTTTTTCGTTTAATGCTGCCGGGATGCGAGCTGTCATCTTCCTCCCGACCCTGACATCTTTCGGAAGTCAAACTTTCTCGCAACACTACTGGGGAAAGCCGTGTAAGTTTGATGACTCATCGACTAAGTACATTCATCGTGTTTCCTTAGACCGTAAGGACTCTGCTTGGCCATAAATCGTCCGAAAGGGACGCCCCCCGTTAACCGATAGATATCGCTAACCTCGCGTTGCCGAGCGTGCGTTGAACTGGATAAACGGAGGACAGTAAGCCACCGAAAGCGCCCGCGGTTACAGAGAGATAAATTGATCCTTTTAAGGAAATTAAGGTGAATCACAGCTTCACAGCGATAGCAATGGGGAAGATGTGTTCCTGCTCAGAGGATTTCAAGGGCCACTCTCGAGAGGGTCGCTTCAAGTAATTTATTGTCCACCGATCCGCGCGCGACTCTATTGAATTAGGCGTCAGTAAGTCGATCGCTATGGGCTGCTGTTGGGGACGAATGTTGGACGAATGACTTATAGGATCGACGGAACCGACAAGAAAACAGAACCTAACAAGACTGAGTACTTTCTATCAACATTTCTTGCCCCAAGGATTGTTATAATGTTCTGACAGTTTTCTTACAGAAGCTACCGGGACCGAGTGCATCGTGATCTCCTCCAAAAGCCGCGACAGTGCTTCACTTACCTGAAAAATAAAAGAATGGGAAAGTTGTTAAATCGATAATCGAACCAAAGATATTTAAGTTGCAACATTGATCATCCGTCAGGCAATCACAACCGCCTAAACACACGCACATACCCCAAAACTTTACCAATTTCGAAAATTACATAACCCCTGGTAACGGCCCGAGTCAATGTTGACACGCTGCTCCCTGGCACATTTTGCAACACCCCACGAAAAGGATACGTTTATGGAAATTGCCTCCAAAACACCATCTGCAGTGTAGATGTGCGCATAAATTATTCACAAGCTCCGTCGCCCTTAGCTAAACCAGATGACCCGTCCGTGGAGCCCCCGTTTCGTCAGTTTTAATTGTTTCCTTAGCGCGACGGGTTTGTCGGGAGCGGAAGCCGTTGCCAACACATCAAACAAGTGGCAATTTCTAGCTTCCTTAGTTCAACCGAAAGCCGGAACACTTCGTTTGCATCCTCCGTCCAACGAAAACAACGGGGGCAGGGCGTTGTCGTATTCAAATTTAATGAACCACTTTCGGTAAGCCCAGCCCACGGCTTCACCCTTCAAGACGGAACCCTTGGCGTCAGTCAAAAACTTCGATTAAAATCTTATTTTCAACGCTTCATCCATTCGGGGGACGGAGAGTTCGCCTGTGTGTGGTCCCCTTTCCTGTCGGCGCCACCAGACCGTGTCCTTTCTTCGCACCAAAAACTCGCTACCGGCCGTCGTGTCCTGACAATAATTTAAGCCGCACAATGGGAACAACGGAAAGTGAGGCGAAAGTTTCTTCAACGCTTGGCTTCTTGGCGGACGTCTTGAGTTTTGTGCGAACAAGGGAAGACAGCGCTCCCTGAGCCGTATTGTCACACACGCCCCTCCGGTCGCCCTGCCTGTCGGGCCCAACACCAAATTAAAACCACCGCCATTGCATTTTTCAACACGCCACGCGCAGTCAAATTACGTCAAATAAATCGACAAACAGCATTAAACGGTGTGGAAATGGGAAATTGCGTGCTTTCAACACTCTCCGCACCAGCATCGTCGAGGCGGGGAAAATTCGAATGAACAAAGGGAAAAGTCCTTTTCCAATTAGGGGCCCTCGTCAACAAAGGCCCACGGGGCTGGCGTGCCTACCGGGGCGTAAAGAAAACATTTAATTTCGACTGCTGAATCTTCGGTGGCCATATGCCGGATGCTGCTGGGTGGTGTGGTGGTGTATGTTGCTGTCCGTCGTGGTGCATAAATCATTTACTATTCCGAAATGAATGCCCGGCCGTTAATTGCCCAGCCGACCCGCGGAATTTCGATCCACCGAAGGCACATTTTTCTCGAGGGACACATTTTTCATCGCCGACAGCGGGCACAGCATGCCCAGGGTGCCTTAATTTCTTGCCACCAGCAAGGCAGCCAGCTAGACCGTGTACGAAAGACTTGAACGAGCGCTCGGAGGGTAACTCCACCGGTGTGGCCGGTGACCCATCTTGGACTTGGAGATGAAAAAAACTCCCAACAAAAGAACTGACGGATAACATTAATCGCATTATTAACATTACATTTGCTGGCTTAGCGACAAAAAGTACGTCCTGTGGCACGTTTACTTTGAAAATAATTGAGTCAGTAAGATGAGGTGCAGAAAAATCAGCACTTCCACGGCGCACAATCACAGGCAAGGACCCTCGCCGTTTGACGTTGAGCAAAGGTCGAGGAAGGGAAGAATCTAACTAATTTATAGGGCTGTGGCCGACCGAAACGCGGAGACAGCAAAACGTCGGCCGATCAGAAAGCGAAGGGGACGAACATAATCATAATTTGTTCTTCGGCGTCACACTGGCGGCACCGTTTTGTCCCTTCGTCCTGTCCCGCTGCCAGCATGGCCACGATAGTTTAGTTCACCTCACCACATAAGAAACACACCCTTTCTTATCGCCCATTATGTTGTTATGTCATGAGGTTTTTCTTTCTTCTTTTTCCTTAGGTTCATGTTTGTTTCAACGCGGCCCTGCATTCTAGGCGTATGGTTTGTCCGCCACCCTTCGATCGATCGAATTTCATCGAACCGCAAAAAAACCCATGAGCCACTGACGGCGGGGAAATTGACGCATTTTCTTCGCGCACGATTTCCAGGGCACGGCGCCGCCAGGACCACCGGGGCCGGCTGTGAGAAATCGCAGTGAATCAATCTGCCCAAGTGTTTACTGTCCTCCCGTCAACGGCACGGTGTGAGTAATTGAGTTTGTCGGAGAACGGTCACAATGTGGCGGGGAATAAGGATATTGTTTGTGCGGGTCAATAAAATGTGTTTTAGACCCTTTTTTGACACCTGCAAATGGGTGTTTTTGAATTAAACTAATATCAACGAGTCAGAGTGTGTGTTGTACATTTTAAGTCCGTTTCTTGGTCACGCTTCGTTTCCGTGACGGGGGTTGTGGGATACAAATTTCGCCAGATTAAGGCGACTTCTTAGTCCCTTGATGCATAAATTTACTCCTCGTTTTGGTGGCCTGCTCTCTGCATTCTTCATACACGGCGCCCATAACCGTAAAGCCCAACGCGACCCGCACACGTCTTTAGTTTTGCAAACACTCGGACATAGTTTGTATGTAAATTTTCACGGCGTTGCCTTTTACCCGCCCGCGAAAGAATATATGAGTTTTCTTCCCCCCTCAAAAGGGTCGTGTTACAAAAAAAGTGAAGGTATGTCCTTTCAAATTCCTGTGCTCCGTGTGGGAGCAATCGAAATTCATTTTTCGTCCCAGCCAAGCTCCACGCCGTGGGAAGCGTATTTGCCTTAGGGCTGCAGCTCCTATTTGTTTGCAGAATCGAGCAGAATTTTGCTCGTAACCGCTTGTACCTTGCAGCTACTGGAAGCCCACTCGCAGCCCAACACGGTCTTTGAAGTGAAACCGGAACCATTTGTTCGTTGGCGCATTGCAACAACGATTTAATAAGACTTCTATTTGTCATGAAAACATGTGTAAACATAGCGGCGACGGAAGGAGAGCGACTGGCCCGGGGTTCGCTTTACCTGTCCCTGCCTCACGCCGAGGCGATGAGTAAAAAGGACGAACCAACGCCTTTACACGCCGTTTTCCTCGGGCTAAATTAAATAACATTCCCGCTACACGAGCCCGCCCGTGCCCACAGGATCCGGAAATTCTAATAAGGAAGCCAGAATTTAAATAAGACTGGGCTTCGCAGTTGCCCAGCCAGCCGTTCTACGGTGGAGCTCTCTTTCTATCTCTTTGTTGCCCAAACGACGAATTTATATTTAATTCATAAACAATCCCAAGTGGTGGTGCCGCCATCTGCGGAAAATAAGAAACGAAATTCGGGATGTTACCGGAACTCGGGAAGCATGTTTTCTTGCCGGCTTTTTAGCGCAACTTGTTTGCCCTGGTGCCTTTAAACATTTTATAAGATTTTAAATCTCGACCGATTCGCGCCACGGTTCAATCGAAAGTGGAAACAAAAGTTGTAGGATTACTTCTAGCTAAAAAAACAACACAACTTTCAGCTCTTTAATGTAGCTGAATAAATGCATGGCCGTTAATGTAACGATAAGCTCCTTTCGCGCGGTCCAAACACTTCACTAGCGAGCGCAGACAAGGTTTGGCATTTAATATTTATTATCAGGAAATTACTGGAGCCCGTTGGACGTCGTTGGCAGCGTGCAGTGCAACCAAAGTTAAATAAGCAGTTTCGAAACGATAGAAACATCATCGTTACAGCAGCAGCAACAGCAGCCGACAGAGTTATTATCAACTTTGCCACTAGAGAAAAAAAAAGTGAGTAACGCCCGGGAAGTACTTCGCCGTCGACAGAGGACCGCGTGGCGTGGAAGAAAAATCACCTTTCACATCATCATCGTCATCAAACGATTGGACAACAACGACTACGACCAGACCTTAACGAAGTGGCCATGATGATGTACTTTACCGTGCCCGCCAGTGTTCTGGTGGCAAATAATTCATCCCCGACACCCGTCAACCGTGAGTCAACTTTCACTCAATTCGTTTCTGGCGGCGGCGAGCTCTCCCGGCGGCCGCCGTCTTTTGACTTTTTCACTCCCCTGCAGTGAAACTAAATTATAATTTCAACCTCCCCCACCAAGGATTGGTTCCGGACCGGCCACAACCTGGCCGTCGGTCGGGCGCCACCGAAAATGATGCCCGTTTTCTGCAGGTGAAATATGGTTTCGTCAGCCGTCTTCCGGCACACGTTTCAGTTCCTCGGGGAGCGTATGCGGAAACAAAAAGGGCTGCTGTTTGCCGGCGAGCAAAAACTTTCGCACCACCCCCCGACACGAGACTTCCGGTGGCGGGAAGAACCCGCCGCCAAAAACCCCGCAGGATGCAGGTTCGGTTGGCGCACGAACGAACGCGAACGCTCCTTCGCTGGCCAAACTTTCTCGACTCTAGAATGGAATGGTGCTCATGCCATTGTCGAAAATTCAGTCTCAGAAATGGCGGTAGCCAGAAGACTCGGTAATAAGGGAAACGGGAAGGCATTAAAGACATCCTCTGTCTGCATTCTGGTCACCGGGCAAAAAGTTGACTGGTGCGCGCGCGTTCGACCGCCATCATCGATGAACTTGTTCCCTTAATAACTGTCTTAAGACTGCCTTCACTGGCGAGAGGCCTCTCCACTCAGAGTTTCTGCCGGCAGAAGGTGGTGCATTTGCATGCTGACAAGCGACGCTGCGATCGCTTAAAACGGAGACAAACTCCGGCAGTAAAACCTGAGCTCCGGAGGGCGAAGAGCTGTGTGATCCGCGACGATTTGTACCGCGCATTAGCTCGTCGCAATCCGCAATCCGGCGGTGGAATCCTGTTTCTGGCCGCACCGGCAATGGCAGGCTTACAGGTAGCAATAAAACTGTTTTACAAGATCGCAAATGACAGATAAATCTAGTCCCGGGGACGACGACGACGACGACGAGATCTGCACACGATTTGCGTTTCACGTGATGGCGCACCGGAGATTGCGCCACGGTCACATGCCATCATCCACTCTCGGCGACGCTGTCGTTTCCGTTGTGGACGCAGGCTTCCTGCGAAGACGTTGCGCGGCCACTTGACGAGCAGCCACTCTGGCAGCCGGCTGCCGTGGATCGACGGCGAAAATCGAAAGGGATCGACGGCTGTCAGTTCCCTCTACAGGTGCATCTCGTGACGCGGAGCAAAAACGCGACTTCCGGTTCGAGGTCGTTTAACTGCAATAAGCTCCACTTTGACAGACATGCCTTTGGAAAGCTCAGCTCAGCTAGACAAAGTCCCCATGAGGCGATGTGTTGCCTCCAAAGCTGAGAAATTCTTCGGCTTGGGTTCGTTGATTAGAAGCGGTTTTTGCATTGCACACGAACGTCCGGAGCAGGAATCCCAATAATTTACTATCGTTTCGTACATTTCGAAAGGTTCGAAAAAATGCTAAAACAATGATGATGCACGATGCATGGGAATGATGCACAACCAGCAGATGACAAAGAGCCACTAGCTGGGAACGGAATAAATTCACAACCATTCTCCAGCCGAACACAGATCTTTGGCAAAAAAAGCGAAAACCCCACCAAAACAAATATCGTCCAGAGCCTAAGAGGATCCCACATTCCAGCCTTTCCAACTATGCAGCCGTTTGGAACAACAACAGCAGCAGAATGGAGAGAGTGGACCGGCGGATTATCGCACCATAAATCCGTCAGTCACATGTGAGTGGTGCGCGGTTCGGAACGCAGCAGCAGCATCGTATGTCACAAAAATGTTGCCTTCTCCGGGAAGCTACAGTTTCATACGCCGGTATTTGATACGCAGCCAGACTTTCAGGGCGCTCCACTTTTTATCCTTCCCATAGTTCGCTTCTGGTTGTTATCTATTGTGGCGGACGAAAGCGAAAAAAGAGCGGACCACGTCAAAACTCTTTCGTACTTTCGCCAAACCAACCACCGTCGAAACGAACAATTCAAAATATTTTTCCCGCGCAAACAATAATCTGGTGCGGCGTGTCCCTGTGTTCGTGGGGCCTAAACTATGTTGGCCAATAAGCAGCCCCGCGCCGAAAAGTCGCCTGCCGAGCTGTTGCTGACAGCAGAGTCGCCGGTGAGTTATGCTGCGATGCTGTTCCGAGCGAGTGATTTACGAACGGTTCGATCGGTTGGTTTGTGTTGCTTTGAAGTTGGCGTTTTTTGCTCTTTTAATAAACCGGCTTTCGGGTGCACTCGCCGCAGAATGGAGCTTCAGGAACCGTGGCGTCAGGGTTGTTTTCTCCGAGTAATCCCTGCACGCACACCGATTTCCCTACGCGCTCTGTCAGCGAAACCCATCCCCCACGGTGGCATAAATATGAAATGCTTTCTAATACCCCATCATCTCCAGCGAATGCGATCCATCTCAACGAGCCGCCGGTAATGAATAGTTTCCGTAACGGTTTGCGGACGTTGATTATGGGCCCTAAAACAAAACCCGAAATCTGGGGAAAGTACCGTACACTTCCCACTTTTGCATAATTACGATAATTGCATTCGGTTGTTCTAGTTACTTTATTCAGATCACTCTTGTTTTCGTGCGAACGGGGGAGAGATTTTTTGGTACGACGCCCCCGACGGAAGTACTTTCTAAATGGTGGTGGGCCACCAACCCCCTTGTTATGCTGCAACCCGCGCACGGTACGACCCTTCAACCGACGACCGCTTTTCACCGATAGTGATCTAAATTCGGAGTCGGAGCGACCCAAACGCGAAAGCAACATCCAATTTGCCGTCGTGAAGTGAAGGAACTCAGCCCGAAAGTAAAAACGGACGACCGGACGCGTTTTGAATGCGAATGCCGCCAAGAGTTTTGCATGCGTTTTTTTCATAGTGCTTCTGGAATGGGCCTGGGCCTTTCGCCCGGCGCCCGGAAGAGACGGCAGGAAGGCAATAAAAATTGAATCGATTGCCGGGCCAGGCCAGACTTACGGATCGTGGGGCCCCGGGACCCGGCCAGGCGGCCGGCAGCATGATTTAATTACACCGATAAGACTTGAGCCTCTTGACGCCAGCCAGTGTAAGAACGGCGCCCGACGCCAGTTGGTGGCGCCGCCACCGCGTCAACCGGCGACTGTCCTGGGGAGGTCTGCTTCATGTCTGGCCGCCACGGCGCACTCCATGATTCCATCTTTGATCTTTCGCCCGCCGCTTCTTTGTGCCCGAACGCGAAACTCTCAGCCCCAGAACCGGCGGACGGGCGGGTGGCGTAATTTGCGCCCATTTCCTACCGACATTTGGCCCCGCGTGCTACGCCAGTGCGAAATACCGCTCTCGGTGCTAAGTGCAAATTGCAAACAAATTTCACCGGAAGCGAGCGGACCACACGCGATGGACGTGTTTTCCGTTGGCGTATGAAAAATGCAAAAGAAAATTCTCGGAAAGCGAGTTTTTAAACGCTGCTCGCATATGTGGCAGTGCTGGAAGGATTAGAGTAAACACAACCGGAAACAACCGGTGTTTCGCGTGTCCGAAAGAACGGACAGATCCTATCGAAAGGCAGGCGCACCGTTATTCAGCTTTTCAATACGCGAACCTCAACCGGTCCTAAGCCCGAAAGTGGCGTTAGACACGCAAAACTGGGCTGTGCTGATGAGGCGGACCACTTTTTGGGCGAACAAACAATGGAAAGTAAAAGTTTGAACAGACATTTCGTCCCTAGAGAAAGTTTGATTAATGCAAAAAATCTAGCCGTCAATTTGGGACCTTCGGTTTTTGTGGCTGGCGCCACAATGCAATTATTTGTGCGCTTCATCGAAATAAAAAGAGGCGTTCTTGAGTCAGTATTGATTGCCATTATTCAACTGATTTGCTCAATTTATTTAGCACGTTTGCCGACCGTATCAAATCTGCTTCGAAACAGCCAAATGGCTACCCGAAGCGACCACTTACAGAGCAGAGAGAACTCCACGCTAATCAAGCGATCGATCGCAATTTAGCACCGGTGACACTCCGACGATGTATCATGTGACGCTGGCACATCCTTCCCAAAGTGCTGGCTTTCCTGCCGCATTCGATCCGAGTGAAAAATCAATGTTCAAACGCCAGCAGCCAGCCACGGGATACGTTTGAAGTGCACACTGCAAACAAATGGCGTGGAGAAGCAACACACACTCTCTCGTTTGTCGTCTCGACATAAAATTACCAGCATCGGTTCCGGGCTCGAGCATCGAAAATGTAATAAAACGCCCCGAACTGCTGCCGGCGGCGAAAAAAATTTATCACAGAGCACGAGCTTTATTCATAGAGCCCTGTTCCGGCGGCTCCTGTCGCACAGCTGTCGCATCACTGTGAGTGACATTTGCAAAAATATTGTCACTCCGTGTTGTCGGTTACATAACCGGGCCGAAACGGAAGAGGCCATGGGGCAATCCGCGGCCTGTTTCCCGAACAAAAAAAAACCACCTTCCCAGACGCCCGAAGAGATGGAAAATACACAACACTTTGATCATACGCGAATTGGAAAATGACTTTTCGGAGCGCCACCGAGGGCCAAAAAGCAACCCCCGGGGGCCCCAGGATGAGGGTGAAAAACACAATTTCCTAGTTTCGTCCTTTCGCGCGCGTTCACCATTTCCCGCGATGAAGTACCATAAAGTAAAGTGGGAAAAAGACGCCAAAAGCTATCGATGCACAGCGCTGCACGGCCACGCGCTCACTTTTCCATTTTCCACCCCGAAAAGGAACGAGCGACCGCGCGAGCGGAAAGCTTATTTTCCATTTCGGGCAGTGGGAATCCGCGCAACGGTGGCGCAGACAGCGCGGATTTGGCCGCATGGACGCTCGGCTGAAAACTCTTTCAATAATACGACAATAATGTAGATTAAAGAACGGAAGCCACCGTTTCCCCGGGGTTGCCAGGGAAAATCGAAATCGAAAAAAATGGGCGCCCTCGATTTTTCCACCCTTTACCCGCCGCCCCACATCGATACGCGCCTTTGCACGAGAGTTCCCGAATCGAAGGACGATTGCAGATTTTCAACACCGCCTCGCGTTCCTTATCAACGCGGCCACGGGTCGGGTCGGGATCGTTTGTTTTCGTTACCGCGACGGAAGACGCGGAACGCGGATTTTCCTAGGTCCAGCTAGGGTGAAGCCTTTCAGAACACCAGTGGCCCATGGTTCTCCGGCGCCGGAAGTCCACTGTTCGGACCGACAAAAGGTGGCCCCAAAACAAACGGCGTCCAAGTTGGATGTTATTATCCAGCCGTCCGGCCGGCCCCAGAATGCAACAACGACGAACAGCGATGGCATCCTTTTTCCGTGCAACAACTTTCGATAAAACGAGGGTTTTCGGTGGGATGGTTCAATGCCCAACAACCGGAGCGGTGTTCGAAGCTTCTACGGGAACACACCCACTCCGTAGACGGTCGTTAGGCAGAGGCAGAGTGAGTGGATTGAGCAAACTAACGACCGGTAGAAGGCCCAACTTGGGCACAACCCAGCAACATGAATCAACGCGTACAGTGCCCGGCAAACAAACACCATCGGCGGGATTTTAAAACGCAATTCCCTTCTTCACTCCCAATTTATGTTTAGGAAGTAAAGCACCAAAAGAAAATCGAAACATCGAATTGTATCGACTCGAAGCAATAGTCAACCATTTTTTTGTCTATTGTCACAATCTGCACGGGACTGTCGAGCTCGCCAGACCACCGATAGCACCGATCCAGGACAACATGGGCGCACCTGTAGTTGTCCGTGGGACCATGTTATTTCGCCCATTGCCACCCTCAGGTATCGCATCGCCACAGCAGCCCCTAGCCCGGACCGGGACACACCTTTGGTCATCGTACGAGTCGCGTCCCGAAATCAAGTGTTCTTTCTTCTCCGCTCGACCGGTAAAAGGCTCCACAGCCTCCCGGTGGGTGAATTTCGAACGGGCAAAAAACATTTTGACCGGAAGTTTCTCGCCAATAACGAAGCGAATAAAGTGCATCCTTGGCAGCGGGGAGCGTATCGATGCATGAAGAAAAAGATAAATAAAACTCGGGGAGGGATCGCCGCGATGCTTCGGCGATTATGTTGCCCCGTGTTGCATCGAACCCGAACGAATTCATTTTCATTCAACAACGTGCGCCATTTCGTTCGCGCCATGCGGGAACTTCTACCTTTGCTTCTCCGAAGTTCCGGCCCGGTGTCAGATCCCTAATTCACCGCTCCGACCGTAGACGGTGCTTATTCGGTATTCATACACACAAAACAGGGATTAGAAGGAGCAGTCGCTTCCGCCGCGGCGAATTTCCGGCAGCAACATCACCGTTTCCCTCCATCCCGGGAAAGCGTCTTGCTGCTTCGGTGGCCAAATATTTGCCCATGTTTTTCTCGCTCTCTATTTCGCTATCTAGCAGCAGGAGCACCATTTTATTGACTTATGGCTCGATGGAAAAGAGGACGCCCAAAGCATGTGTCCGTGTCTGTGTGTTGTTTGATACCAGCATAAATTAGCATAAAGGCGTTCGATTCTGTTCACGCTTCGAAGATAAAACGGTGGCCCGAAAGTGGCATCATTTCATGCATCGATACCAACCGCCACACTCGGGCGCGATAATCCAATTTCGTGCAGTTCGGTGCGTCGTCGCACACGGAGCGAACGAAGGCGAAAACCCAATTCATAACACGCCAGCATATTGGGCCGAAGGCAAAATTGAGGCAAGTTTACGATCGCTCGAATCGTGAACACGGTGCCCAAATCAGAAACATAAGCCTCACCTTTTTCAGGACCACTTTTTTGGGGTGCGCCGTGCCCGAGGCGATCGTTTAGTCATTAATTTCTCCTAAGGCTATCATTAAGTTACAAACAGTCCGCGAGCGGATATCATGTTGCAATCGGATCGCCATTTAAAAATTTGCCGAACGAACCCTAAACACCGGCCACCGTGTGCTGGCCCGTCGTCCAAGCAACGGCCAGCAAGCAACATAAACGCCAATTTCCCAACTTGGACGCCGGTTTTTTTGTTTGTTTCTCGATTTACAACCCGCTAATCATCTTCAAAGGCCAATCAAACGAAGCAGACGCGAAACTAGGCACCGACCACCGCCCGATGATGGCCCAACGTACATTGGAAACCCCGCTTTCGGAGGGCTAGCACGACGCGAAACCATTTACGGACCGCGGCCACCGACCATATTGGGGGACCGGTGGTTGCAGTTTGCTAAAACGGGGCCCAATCGTCAGTCAGCGTCAGTGGTGAGCCTCCTTTGGGAAACGTACACCGTCCAAAAATAGACCATGCCAACACAACGAAAACAACTCATCGCCTGCCCAAAAAAAGGCTGGCGGCACCATTTTATCAGGCCCCCATTTTGGCCAGCGAGGGCCCAACGCCAGCGTCAGTGTTTGCCAATTTGCAAGCCTTGACCGTTGCATAGCAGCATAATTAGTGGTCCGTTGGGCGAGCGGTAGGTGCAAAAAATCGTGACAACCCCGGTGAAGATGCATCGCCCGGGAAGAACGTTGAAGCTATGCAAACGGAGCATAAATTGGGGCCGCACTGTGAGTTCTGTAATTTTGAACTGTTTACACTCGGGAGCAGCCCGAATTGGAGCGAATTTAGAACCGAGCCGGATCAGCTAGTGGGGGCTAAAAAAAACCCGGTTCCTCATAACTACCGGCCAACGGCAAACGGGCCCTCATATGAACCAGTTACACCGCCAGCCGGAAGAGTAATGCCGCCGCAAAAGCATCCATAATGAACCATCACGGAGGCCCCAGCAATAAAACCCACGAAACATGAAAAACAACCGAAAAACGAGTGGTGGTGTATAATTTGCCGGTAAATGCGTATCTTTCATTGCTCCGTTCCTTCGCATCCGGGAGTTCCCGTTTTTATTCCTCGGGAAGACGAAGGAACACCCCGTAACGGTAGCGCAAGGCAGCTTTTCGGTGAGCACGGTACCCGCTGCTTTGGTGCATAATTTTTCCGCCAGTTTTCCTACGACGTTGGTGCAACGACGAAAGCGAATCGACGGGAAACGACACGGAACAAATGGACAGCCGGGCCGGGGCGACCATATGATGGCTTCCTGATGGCTTCCCAGACCGGACGTGGGTCGACCTTCGGGTTCGACCCCCTTTTCTGGTGCCAACGAAGAACCGCTATCAAGGGGCAGCAACAGCCAGCAGACAGCCAACCAGACAGACGCAGGCCACCGTGGCTTGTATTTAGCGGAAACATATCATGAGTCAGACAAACACAGAAACGAAAACCGCGAGCCGCAAAAGTAACGGATCGTCGCGGTCTCCGGGAACCAGAGAAGCGAACGGCCAGACGGCGACCCCGTTGTGTCTGGTTCTGGGCAAGTTGGGTCCCCACCGGGTGCAGCATATTATGCGAAACCGTGGGGGAGCGCCCCACTTTGGCACCCGATCGGTCCGAATGGCAGCTTTATTGTGCAAACAAACGAAAAATTTTGAACAAAAAGTTTCGCTTGGTTTCGTTCCAACCCCTCACAACCGGTATTTCCGCTCCCCCGGGGGGCTTCTTCTCGGCGGGTGGCTTATGTTTCATTCAACACACAGCACAACCACCGCGATACGGACGCGATAATTGTGGGTCCGAAAAATTAGCACCCGCACAAAGTGGATTGACCGATGATCGCCAGGCCCGTAATAATAACAGTAATAAGGATAATCCGAATTTAGTAAACTGTGAAACGAAGTGGCGCGATTAGCAACCCGCGATTCCCGTCCCGGCCAAACGAGCTCCCCGAACTGATCGCCCTGGGCGATTATTTGCAGATCGATGTTGTGTTTTCCTTCGTTCTCTCTCTCTCGCGCGCTCTTTCACGGGGTCCCGGTTAAGGGGGAAATTAGGGCAAGAAAATGTGCGAAAAATTTTCAACAACCAATCCCCGCGCTTTTTCGGGCCTCCCTAGGCCCCCCGAAACCAATGTTCGTATGCGAATGCTCATGCCGCGGCCCGGCACGGCCCGAAAAACTAGCCGCAGGCTGTTCGTCATGCCAGCATTTCGTTAATTATCCGTCTGGCGGACAGAATCGGCGAACGTTAATGGGCTTTTTCCGGGTAAGCATTTCGCGTCGGGAAAAACCGACATCGCAAGCGGGCCAAGCGGTTCCATTCATTCGCGTCTACACCACAGACGGCGGGAAAACCCTCGGTGCGCGAGGGCGATGCTTTTCCGGGATGTGGCGAAACTGGTTTCAGAATTTTTTAGCTCATTTCCCGAATCGAATGAAAATGGGGGGGAAATAGCGCTTCCTGAAATGCATCAGCAGCTTCACCATTTCCAGTGCAGCATAATTGTCCACCGAGCGCCCGGGCGATCAATTGCGCGGTGCACGGTTCATTAAATGATTTGTTTATTATCGTCGGGTGGGTTTTCATGGAAATTTTCCTCCAAATTTATCTGATTTACCCCATCGCTACGTCGGTTGGCACTCACCTGGCAAATGGCCTGCTGTAGTGGGTCTAGTGGAACTTGGTTTTTCAATTAATTATGCTCAAACTACGCATTCGCACCGAACAGATTCCAATTTTTTTTTGCCTGCATGAAGTCGTAAATTCACGGGCTACGTTTACCAGGCTGTAAAAAAACCCCGATCCTTAACCATGTGGCACCGCCACCGTTTGATGTGGTCATATGTTGCTAGTAAATGTTGCATAAAATACTAACCGCCGACAGCCGGCATCGTCTGCCAGCGAGAGCAACGCGAAACACCCCCATCATGATGAAGGGCCTGTTTTTTGGGAAGGTGGATTTTTCATAATTTTTAAAACACGAACCCGGCCGAACGGAAAGCAAACAAAACGAACCACAAACCAACCCTCCCGAAATTCGCTACTTCGCTCCGCGGTCTATAGTTAATGAGTGTTTATGTTCAGCCGGTGCCCTTTGAGGGTGGCAAAACCACCGGCCGGCCACAGGCACATTGGAGCGTAAAGCAAAAATTCCTGTTCATACGGGATTTCGCTCGCTCTGCGTGTGTTCGCCTTCGCCACGAATTTAATATTTAATCAAAATTCTGATTACCCAACGCGCAGTGGCTTGGCCGGCCCGAAAAATCGCCCGAAGGTTCAACCAACACCGCCGCGATCCTCAGCCCGTGGTCCCGAAAGGGGTTAAATCATAAAAAAACGAAGCGACCCTCCCATTCGCAGCACGCTGACGCCATCATAGGTGCCGCGCGCAAACGGCGCGAAAGGAAAAACGTTAGTCTTAAAATATTTGTGAAATATTTTTTGACAAATTTATAAACCTCCATTCGGCGAAAATCGCAGAGAACGGACAGAGGAAGGAAGAACCCCAAACTACCCATCGCCGTTACCGAAGTTACAGCAGCAGGATGACTAGGGTTTGGCGCACGCCGTCCAATCGGTGGCCACGCTTTCAAACGATCAACCGAATAAACCAGAAACCGTTCACCTCTGCACCGTGTCCCGACGGCTGTGACGTGCGTGGCCATGCTACGCCCGGTCCGGGTTATGTGTTGCGTTGTTTATGCTGTGTTTATCATTTCATAAACATAAATTGCCAACCGTTGAATAAACACACACCTGCGAGCTGGGCGGTGGCGGTTCCTTTTTGCGCGATAAGCTGACCGTTTTCTTGGGATCCATAACCTGCTCGAATCGAACCGATTCTTTCAGTTGGTCTTGCATTCTAAATCTGTGAAATCCAGAAATAGTTCCAGGTAAAAGTTCGAGCAACAACCTCAACTAAAATGTTCTCCATGTGGTCCATGTACCATTTTACACAATTTAATAAAAGTATATAACCAGGGCACAGAGAGCATACCAAACAATGGTCTTCCAACGAAAACGTCGCCGGGACGTAGAAGAAAGGAAAGCGCCCAAAAAGCTGGCAAATTGCCTAAAACAATCGCCCTCGCTTCTCGTGGGGGTGGTAGAAAATCGAAAACATGTGCCACAACCACCCACCCGTAGCATAACAATGTAAAACAAAGGGTTACACACGCCGCGTGTCGGGTGAAGTTTCATGTACGCGACACGGAGTGCAGCGAGACCGTCTCGGTGATTTTCTGTACAATATCAACCGGCGGCAGCCATTCGCCGAAATTGGCACCTCGCTTTTGGAGCATGGAGATGAGTTCCGTCGGACGTAACCTATTTGCGAACGGAGAAAAAAGCTACCACCAACTGTCGCTGCAGCAGGAAGTGCACTTTGGTGCATCGAAAATTGCACCCTGACGTGGCACACTGGTCGAAATAGAGGGAATTGAGTGACACCGTCACAAATGGAGGATTCGATCGAGCGGAGAATTAAAACATTGATCAACCGTTTATTTGTTGTTACACAACGTTTAATATTCTGCAGTTGGTGGTATTTTGGAATATGGTAAAAATATTTCAACCCGAATTTACTGCATCGCATTCAAAATATTGCCACACTTGCTGCTCACTTTAGCATGTGGTTCAACATCTCACCTCGGAATCGACACCAGACACCCGAGCAGGACCAGCAGAGTCCGTTTGCCGCTATTAATAAAACGCGATCCGGGTATGTCTGTCCGGTGAAACCTAAGTCCTCCTACAGCACGGACTAATAATTAGTGCCACACACACCTGTCGCAGTGTCCGGCCAGGTGGAACCAAAAATGTGTAAATTGGAACGCCCCACCAGACCGGAATGTGTCGATAATCGTGCGCCGTGCTTTAAATTCCGTTCACAGTGGACCGGCATTTTATTACGATCGCCATATCGCCCCGGGAACGTGTCAGCCATCGTCAGATTCCGATCCGGTGTTGGCAAAAATTAGTGCACAACCCGTTCGTTCCCGGTCCCGGTCCGGACAATTAATTTCGCGTAACCCGGAAGCCAGGACCACGCTTCCGTATGTATGTGGGACTGCATCCTGTTGTCGATCTCATTAGTGTTGATTGCGTTTACAACGACATCATTACACGGCGCCAACGAGCCCAGCTCGAGTGGTCCACGGCGGAGGTCCGCGAAAAGTTTGTCGAAACGATATAGAAATCAATTTGCATTAGCAGCGCACCGTCTGGAGCACACCCAGCAAGATGTTCCGGTGTGCCGATCATCCTGCCGGCCAGTGGCCAGAGCATACTGCCCGCGGTGGTACACGTGGTGACACAGCAACAGCACCAGCACGATTGAAATAATTGTCCACCGAGGTCAGTTTGCATCCAGCTTGCGTCTAATCAACCAGCACCAGCCCGGGTCGAGAACCGAGTGTCCGAGTGGCCGCAGCGCGCCCAAGGGTGTCGCTGGTCAATATTGACACCAATCGAGAAAATGAGAACAACGACGTTCCACCAGGCCACTCTCCTAGACGAGCTAGCTCGGCTCTGACGACAGCAGCACTCGGCGCATCTCCTATTAACTCAACGGCCGCGCGGCCAGAAGGGTGTGAAAAGATCACTTCTGCTAATTGCAATTTACTGACCACGACCTGCCTCTGGTGGGCGTACCCTGACACACTCTCGCCCAAGAGTTTGCGGTCCGGAGTTGTGAAGGGTTCTGAACTTTTTTGCATCAAGCAGAGCGCCGAGAAGCAGCTGTCGAAGTGAGGCCACCACAAACTGGAACTATTTTTACACGATTTTATTTTTGAAATGTATGCAACAAATCTCGCTGCCACGTCGTGTTCTGGTGACTATTGAAGCATATATTTCATGTGCCTGGCACACAAGCCGAGAGAAAGAGAGGCGGTCTACGAACGGCCGACGGGGGAAAGTCCCCGGGCAGCAGCGAATCATAAACAGTCATGATTACTATTTACGAACGCATCGTAGCCATTTATTAAGGGCGAGCGGCACCCACAGCGGACGGACGTGCCCACATTACATCACGGGGCCCACGACGGAGTAGGAGTTTGCGTGACATTTGCACCGTCGAGTTTTCGCTTTGATGTTGCCAATCACGACAATCCGTGTGGGTTGGGTTCGTTGGGATTGTGCGGGGAACGGGACAAAATTACACATCTCAACCGAATACCCATCATCAGCATCATCATCAACAGAGCCACAGACATGACCCACACCAACACGGCCGACGCTCCGATCACGGATCATAAATTTTCCAAATTACAATCGGTCCCAGCTTGGCGCACATAAATCAACACCCATTACGAATCGGTCCGCTCGGAAGGAATTTGCAAACTCCGTTGCCTCGGTGACCCCTCCCACCAAAAGGACACACAATCTTCCGCCCACGGTGATACCGCGTTCCGGCTAGCATCAACCTGCCCTACCTACTCGGAACTCCCTGATAGCAGTAGGGCGGAAAATTAAACTAAATCCCTCGCGCTCATCCGGAGCGCATCGGTCCGGTCATCCTCCCTTCTCAGTTCCGATTTGTTCCGAAGACACTTCTTTCGCCGTCGGATTATTAAAAACCGTTCGCCCCTTTTTTGGCGCCCAGCTAAGCACATTTCCAACCGAGCAGACGGGAGGGTCCCGGGCCACGACCACAACCGCCACTTTCACCCGGCGGGAGGGTGGATTTCATTTTGATTTGAAATTTAAATTACAGACTACGCTGCAACGGGACTACACGCGCGGAACGAGAATTAGTTCTGTTTCGTTCCGTTTGATGAATGGTCTCTCTCCTGGGTACCACCGTCTTGGGATGGGTGACAAAATGGCTCTTGCTCTCTGAGGATTTCCAGGTGCATCGAGTTGGCCCTTATGCCACAAATTATGACACTTCACTGCCGAGATCCTTATGCCCCTTGGTGGGGTGGTCATCGAAATCGGGACCCATCGGTATCGCCCTTCGGCAGATGGTGGTTGTAATGAAGCGCACTACGATTCGGTGTGCACTCATCGTGCTCAAATTAACTGCTAAGCCGTTGCCGGAGCCCGGGGATCGACGTTAATGACGCAAGAGTGACTTTTCATTTGCTGCTGCCCGCCGGGGTGGAAGTTGCGTGAGAAGGCACGTTTTCGGCGCCATTAAAAGTAAAGGGAAAGTGGATGAGAACCACCTCAAAAACCTCGACTGCCGACTCTCTTTACTCTGATTACACTTTGATCTTAATAAATTGCGAGATTCGTTTGAGAAAGCACAAAAAACGGAATAAAAAATTATAGGAATTTCCGTAGGAGAACCAGGACGTCCCTTTCGTTTTCCTTCAATTAGAAACAGGATACACCACAAACGGAGACTCCCATCGCCTTCTCTACGAACACACAACGTCTGCTGCCGACAGTTGTGGCCGGCAACGTGTACCGGAAGAGAAAAACATTGGAGAAGACGGCAACAGATTATGAATATCAAACGAAAATCACTGCCCATGAATATTTTTCGCATAATCCCAACCCGAACCCGTCAAATGTGGGCTCTGCCAGGCATCTCCGCATCGGCCACGGGTGAGAAAAGAAAAGATATTTGCAATTTTATGATTCATTTCCTACGATACAGCCAACTCCAGCCGGAAGGACCGATGCAGCATCCGGCTCCGTCGTCGTTCAAGAACCCGATGGAAGTTCAGTTAGGGGACGGCAAAAAAACCGGAGGCCGACAGCTTCTTTTCCATTAAAAAATCCCAACGTTTTTTCTGAATTGTGGGACCCTTTCTTTCCCATCTCCGAATCGATCTGACAGCAAATACCGGCCCCCTATCCAGGTTGGTCCTGTCGCGTGGGGCAATTTTACAATTCGTTCCCGGAAACGGAACGAAACCGAAAGGAGAAAAACTCCATTTTCCGGATGGTCCCACGGGCGGGCCCCCCCCAAAGATCCTGCCGGTGGTGGTTGACGGCCGTCAGTAACAGACCACGATGGGACCGACGGCGTACCTTTTCCGATTTCCGACTAATCCACCCCGATGGCCACTGGCGACTGCGCGGCGATCCATTAGACAACGTACCGGCGACCCCTTGGCTCCTTTTACGCTCCGCAGGATGCTTGTGCGGGAACGGATTCGGGCGTAATCTGGAAGCCGTTCTGCGGTCGTCCTTGTAAAAAACAAAAATTGACCCCCAGCAACCAACAACCTCCGGAGCTAAATGGCACTCGACTGTGTACACAAACCGAGCGACGCTCCGTTCGGTGAAATCAATTTATTTATCGAACCATTTTCCGATTCCGATGCGTTCTCGCACTGGCACGGCACTGGCACTCGAGTCGGCTTAAGGTCAGGCCTTAAGGCCTTGTGAGGTCGGTACTCGGTAATAATACGTTATTTATGTCCTTTTCCGGCATCCGGCGCGGCTCGTGTCTTCACAAAGAAAGCGATTAGTCCTTCGAGGACTCCACTGGCCAATGGCAAACAAATAGCTGGGAGCAGATGGAGGGAGGTGGGCCGGCCGGACACATCTCATTGTCGTCCATCATTGCCAGATTTTACCGCAGCATGCGGTTTGCGGCAGTCGGCACCGGCCACCGGCGCTCACCGGAAAACCGCAAACCGCCGGGCCGATGTACCGTGGCAAGCATAAGGAAGTGAACGCCGAGCCCGTCTTGGGTGGTGCCGTATGACAATAATTTCACCCTCTTATCGCGCCCTTACCGTACTCGAGTGCGGCTGGATACGACAACTTTCGGTAATTATACCGAAGTTTGATTGCTCCAACCATTATTGCATGCCCCCTCCGGTCCCGTGGTTTATCGTTATCAGTGCCACCCCGGACATGCTGCTCCAGGGCCAGCCGATGTCCTGCGGAAGAAAGCTGTCCTGCGGCACGCAAACCGCCGAGACCGAAGATGATACGCGGCTCGGGTTCAGCCAATAGACGTCCAATGGTATCCTTTCGCTCGAAGTGCCATCCTTCACGGCACAGGAGTAAACAACCAATTTTGCCAGAACAATCACACGGCCAAGCGAGCGGGCGCAGACGGCCACATTAGTGTGGTTCCGGTTTCCGCCGATGGCACGTGATTTTAATGACCTCCCAAACGTGGCCGGAAGAAGACGAACAGGATGCACGTTCTGGTGTGTCCCAAGTAATGGAGCATTTCAAGGGACAGCAGTGTGTTGAGAAATTAACCCGACCCCATTCAGAAGCAGCAAGGCTTTAATCAATCTTATTAGATGCAATTATAGGCCACCGATGTATGGAAAATTCATGCAAATTATGTTCATTGGCTTAATGTTACAAGAACCCACAGAGCATCAGCCAAACGATTGTTTGATTGTCCAAAAACTGCGCGTACGGCTGAAATTTAAGTGAGTAACTCAGAAGGTTGAGATCGGAAACATATCAGCTCACCCTCGTATTCCAGTAAATTGCGGAAGCCAAAAATATTCGTTCTTCAAATGGGGAAATGGAAACATAATCACTTTGCTCAATGCCCTTGACACCATTCACTCAAAATTGCCTGAATATGTAACCAACTTGTCGCGGCGTACGTTGATTGCCCTATGGGCGAACGACACCAGGCCCTGAATGGAAACACTCTTTTCATAAGTGATCCAACATGTGAATTCTTCGGGCAACCCTTGCTTAGCTACTAATCGCAGGACATCCCTAAAAATTAATTTCATTTGGCCACCCTCTCTCAGCTCTGCTTGTAAAAATGGTAAATCTCTGGTCCAGGACAGGGCTCCTATTGGCCGTTAGACACATACGAGAGATTAATTTTATTGCCTAATGTTATGCTTGGTACGGGTACCATATCCTGGGGTGCTGTTGGGCGTCCATTCGTTATGACACATGAGGTAGTGACCGTTGGCCACCTAGCGACTGATGACGGCATTTAAGTTAATGTTATTATGCATCTCCGGACACCTGCCAACACACCGAAGACCCTTTTGCAATTAAAAGGCTTCCCATCGCTACGAGTCACCCACGGTGAGCCTCATCGCTCGATTATTGGCCGTTACCTTAAGTGTCCCCATCACTGGGGGGCCACCCCGAATTGATATTCCAAAAGTTCGTGTTCCGTAATTTCCGCCCTCACGTTTGGGTCTGGACTCCCCCCGCGACACGTGTCGCTCGCAATTGAACGGGTTATAGCAGGGAACTGCAAAAGGCATAAATTAAAGATTTCAATTTATGATCTAACGCCAAAACGTTCTCTCTATCTCTTCCTCGCTTTAACCAGTGTCCCCCAGCGCGCAAATTCCACTCGAAAAAGGAGTGCCCGTGTGGGAACGAAAGACACATAAACATGTTCCGCTCTGACCTTCCCAAAACCCAGCAGCAGCAACCGGCGCAAAATTGTCGACCATGAAAACCCGTAAATCGAGGCAGAAAATCTCCGCCAGCAGTCCCCGTCCCTTCACCGGAGGAAATTCCGGCATTTTCGCCAACTCCTGCAACACGGCGACGGCGGCGACTACGGCGGCGAGGAGATGATCCCGTAAAATGATTGCAGTGATTTAGATTACATCAATCCGCACGAGCAAACGGTGGCGGCCAACGGAACCTGCAGCGTTGCCGCCGAACCCCTCGCTTCTGCCACGGCTACCCCTCCGCTGTGCAGAAGTTGGAAATTGAAATTCGAAATGCAACGGAACGGGTCCAAGATATCTCCGGGGCCGATAGCCAAAGTCAGTGGCCACGCCAGTGAGCCGCCGGCAGGGGTGGCGGCAACAGCATTAAATAGTGAGCTCGCTCACTCGCCCGGTCGGTTGAGTTACTTCGGCCCCTCACTGGTTTGCCAAAACTTTTTGCTGGAAGGGTACGAACTTCACCTACCTTCCTGTTGGGCTGCATTTACGATCTGCGTGGCTATCAGTCTATTTTCCGGGCAGGCCACGTCGGGGAAGCGGACCACTGTACTTTCTGCCTGCACCGTGCAATAAAACGTTCTATAAATCTGCTACGGATGAGCAGATCCCGGGACGGGCCGAATGGATGACTCGTATCGAATCGGGCAAACTGATGGTGGATACACATCATGGGTGACTTTGTCATTCAAATTAAATACAAACATACCGGATATATTTCACTTCACGCCGGACCCGGTTGCTTGGATATCTCCTAATGCTCCTATCTTTGCAGTTACATAATTTAATTTAATAAATTATCCGTAAACTGTTGTGGGAACTTCTTTTGAGCAAACTTAAATTCTTCTTTGGTCTACGAAATTCCAACCAAAGCCGGCAAACGGAACATTTACCTCCGAAGGGGAAACAATGTTGCAAACGTTTCCTTCCAACTTTGGTCCGTTTGCTCTTAACTTGATTTGAAATAAATTCTTCCTGAGGCACGTTCCGTCTCCTCGAGGTTGAATATTCGACCAATCGAGTGGTTCACCGGGCAAGGCCACAAATCTCACCACCACCGTAAACCGCCGGCTCTGGACCGGAGTCACACTATAAATCTATCCAAATTCCAGCTCCCAGCCAGGGCTCCAGCCCGCCCAGAAGCCCACAAGTCCTGGGAAGAATGAAGTTTTCGTTTCGCCAAATATCTCCCAAAATGCTCGAGCAGCACTAGTCTTCCTGCGGCATAATCCTATCAGCGGAGATCTATAATTTACGGACAGTAGCGTCGTCGCAGTCGCAACTATAAAGGTCTGACCATTGCAAAGGTTTTCCGCAACTAGAGCAATCTTGGACTCAGTTACATGCACGCATTCGAAACGTATTATCATGTTATACAGTTTTCGCTAACGATGCCTCATACATAAATTTGTACCGTCCACAGAATGTTCCCAAAACAATCACCACCATGCCCCGGTTCGACCCACAGTGGGTCTTTGGTTGAGAGCCGCGAATTGAGCAATCTCTTGCGGGTCAGCCAACGCAGGACCTCCCGCTGCATGGGGCCATTTTATCCATTCACACATGCCTAGGTCTTCCAAAATTTATTTCTCAGACTGCGTTGGATGGTCCACTGCGAGCAGGACACACAACAGCTCGGCCGACATCATCACCATCGTGTGTGGCCACGCCAGTCGTTATGCTATCGTAGATAAGGGCCTCACTTTGTGTACTTCTTTAAATCATAAATTATCAACACTTAGGGCCTTCGTCCACCATCGTCCTGGGAGAATGGCGACCAAGCCGACCCTTTCGGGCTAGCTAACGGGTGGTGCGGAAACAAGCGCACTAAGCTCCAATAAACATGGCGAGCATGCGAAAAACACATAATAAGATCTTAATTATAGATAACCTTCCTCATAAATGGTGCCTCACGTTCGACCTCTCCGGGACTCGGACGGAACACACCTTCCTGTGGATAGTGAAACAATCGTTTCCT
This sequence comes from Anopheles bellator, assembly GCF_943735745.2. Classification (NCBI taxonomy): domain Eukaryota; kingdom Metazoa; phylum Arthropoda; class Insecta; order Diptera; family Culicidae; genus Anopheles; species Anopheles bellator. Next base: position 68,815,926 of record NC_071286.1, read on the forward strand.
TTCTTGCCACCGAACTGTTGGCGGGTGGCTCAATCACGACGGGGGTTCTAGTTCGAGAACTTGTCCGAGGCCTATCACCACGGACAGGCAGAAGGCGCGTTGCATAATTGTATAATTTGACTCCTCCTTTAACCGAATCTCGGGACAACATAAAACCACCGCAGCAGTGGCGTGCGCTCCGGGTGTACTTACCTATCATCGTGCAGCCGGGGCCGGTGATGGAGTTGCCGGAGAGTTGAGTGATGGCCAGCAGCAGATCGCCCACCAACAGACAGGCGACGTAGTGCGTTTGACAGCGCCAATGCAGGACGTGATGCTGCGACGGCACCAGCAATCCGGTGGCCAATGTGGCCGCCAGAAAGATGGTCGAAATCAACAGTCCGGCCGAGTACAGCGCAAAACGACCGTCCTGAAACGAGGTTTAGAAAGCGTAAAAGCGAACGAAAGGTTAAATCAACATACTCATGGATCGTTATAGTTTGTAGTCTAACTTAGCGAACTATACTCAAAATCATTAGGATATCAGAACTTTTTTAAAGATTGTAAAATAATCTTATCCTTTTCCCAACTGTTACAGTGAACCGTTTGGAATCAATTCTCGCTTCTTCAGCCGTAAAAACCGGAAGAGGCCAAAAAGAAATAATGCTTATCTCTACTTATTGCATTTTTCCAATTAATGTTTGCATAGTTCTTCGGCCCATCAATGCTGGGCAAGAATCAATAATGAACGTTCTCTCGAAACTTGAAACCGCTCACTGAACCGCCTGAAGCATTCCCGCTCATCACCAGGCAGGAGGCAGGAAAAACGAAACAATATTGTGAATGTTATGAAAATCATCATCAACATCAACACCGTTACGAGCGGGCGAACGAGCCACCCCTTCGGGGCACCGAGTTTCCCGTCAATAAGCGTAAACTCGCTTGAGGGTTTGATTCAAATCGCCAGCAGCAGCAGCACCAATCACGGAGCTACTCTCGAACGGAACGGAAAATCGCCTTACTGGCGAGATAACAACGTGTAGCGCCGGGCCGAAGCTAAAGACCCTTCAGCGAAACGACTACGACGACAACATCCTGGTAGGGCAATGATGCGGAAGATTTAACACAACCCCCCATCACACGGAACGGCCCCTGCCGGGAGGATGAATGGAAATTGATTTTTCACCCAAAACCACTCCCTCGGTGCGAAGAACTTAATTCCCCCGGCCAGCGGCCCTTCACAGAATCGCTGTCCGGTTGGGGTAATTTGATGCGATTCGTCGTGTAATCCAATTTTGGGTCTTGGCATCTCGCTGACCTACCTGTCTAGCGATGGGCACCGAGGCGGGCTGAAAGTGTTCGGAGCACGTGAACACGTAAACTGTGCGATCGTCATCTAGCACGTGCTCCAGACAGTACTCGCTCGAGGTGAAGATCTTGCCGGACTCGATCATCACCGAGCCGGTTTGCTCCTGCAGCCGCGACTTGTCGTAGATGCCGGCGATCGCGTGCTCCTTGCAAGCCGGAAACCCGTAGCTCAGCTCCACGTGGGGCGAGTGGACGATGCGCGAATCGTACAGTTCGTGTCCGCGGGCCAGATTCGTGCACGTCCGGTTCGCCTTGTCGTACGCAAAGTTCGGGCCACAACAGCGCCACACGACGCTCGTCGTTTCCGGGGCCACCAGCGAGTCCATCTGGCTTCCGTCGCCGGTAATGGTCGTCCGGCACACCAGCGCCACCCGTTCGTCGACACAGTAGTCCGCCAGCGCGACCAGGACATGCTTTTGGTTGAGGAACAGTGACCCGTTGCCCATCAGCGTGACCGCATTCGAGGCGTACACCGTCGGCAGCGGACAGGACTCGGGCAGCTGTTGCTCGACGAACTTCATAAACGGGGGCGCCGAGCCGATATCCTTGTACATGATGTTCTTCGCCGGCAGGTAGATCGGTGGCACCCACCGGGCGATCCCGCCGGCCACGCACTGCCGCGCCGACTCGTTGTAAAACTCGCCCAACCGGCAGCACTTGTTGATGCGCACCTCCTGCGGCCGTGTACCGGCCAATGATGGGGACGCGATCAGGGCCACGATCGTCACCAGCGAAAGTAGGGCGCACATTTTTGGTCACTACTTGTTTTTCTTTATTCTCGTTACGTTTTTTGCTTCCACAAGGGCAAGGTTACTTCTTGCCTTCCGGTTTATCGGCCGTTTTTTTTCTCTCTATTGAACTATACTTAGCTTTACACTCACGCGCGCGTCGATCTCTCGCTCTGTTAAGGCAATTTATTGACACAGATCTGGAATTCAACCGAGTCCAGACAGCACCCGGCAACACATCATCATCATAATGCACTTGTATTTTTCTCCCGTTTCGCTTGGCTTTTCCCTTTTTTTTATTTATTTACCGCTCCGCGCCGTTTCTCCGCGATCGAGATCCGAGCGCAATCGAGACTTATGCGATGCACTTGACGGGCGCTTTTCTCCGATCTTCGTACCACTCGCGAAGCACTTGCTTTACAAAAACGGCGCTCGGTGACTGGTGCCACTCGGGGCTGGGGTTTATTTTTGCGGCGTACAGATCCGTGACTCACTCACGCGATCGCTTCTTCAACCGGAACTGCACTTGCCGCGGGCTCACGCAGGCCGATGAAACATATGCGAAAACGATGCGACACTCGCTGTTGGCACGTTCGTCCTACAACACAAGAGAGAAAAAAAAAACATAATGAAATGCGGTTAAATGCGAAACAATAGAGGCCGGTGGATAAAGCAGTGCGTTGAGCCCCGATCAAGACTAGCGATACCGGCGATCCGTACCGAGCCGATGCGTTGCGTTGAATGTGCGTGAAGTGCCTCGCGGGGTTTTTGTTGAGTGAGAGAAGGCAAGCGCCGGAAAGGACCGACACGGCTGCGCACCGCCCAGCGGCACGCGAATAGACATCGCGCAGACACCGTGCGCCGAGCTAACGAAAATAAATGCAGCTGAGTGCAGCTGACAATTTAAATAGCTTTAATCGCAAAATGTATGTCGGTCAACGACAGAAGATCAGGCAACGATCAAGCTTGGATGGAACGCATCCTGCCCGCAGAGTGTTGGCAGCTTGACTGGCCGAGTGTGTCCACAGTTATTTGTTTAGACAAACTCACTTTTGTGCAACTATTTTTACACTTCTGAAGGAGAATAAATTTACAGCACGATTAAGGTTAGTGCGCGAAGACACATATGGAGCATTATCATGATGATACGTGTCGGTTTCTGATATTGTTTACATTTCCCGCGTCCGCCCGAGTTTGCCCGTTCCCGTTGATCAAACAATCATTGCGTTCCGCGCGGATCGGTGTTTAGTGAACATTAAGGACCAGTTGACAAACATTAACACACGGAGAGAAAGGAAAATAAACACTCCTAATTGCACGGCATTACCGCCCGAGAATCGAGAGGCGAACGGCGTATAATTATGATCCTGCCCCGATACGCGCCTGCCATTAAGATGTCATAAATGTAAAATTCCAATTTCGTCCCACTGAACCGGCCAGAGGACCAAGAATAAGGGGTTTGTTTCTTCTTCTTTTTCCCGCCCGTAAGTAAATGGAGCAGAAGGAGAGCGCACGAAACGGGGACCGGTGGATGATAAGAGCCGAGCGAAAGGGACGCAAAGCACAATAATCTCAGAACACGGCCGGCTCGGCCGGATCGCCATCGAATCGAAAGCCGTGAGGAGACCGTGAGACCCGAGAAACTCCTTCGGTCGTTCCGGTGAACCTGTTTCCCCACCGGCATGTGACCGATCGATCGGTGCCCCCGCCAATGGACGTCACGCCGGTCGGTCGGTTAAAAACCGGTTTTGCGATAAGCAAACGATACATCCATTCCGACGCCCGACGCCCGATGCAACCGAATTTGATCGGCGGCCGTCGTGAGCGCGTCATCAAAACAGGTCCAGTCCTGTGTCCTGTCCATCCATCCGCGAGGGGCAAAACGAAAAAAAAGTATTAATATGAGAAGAGCAAGCGCCACTCAGAGAAGAAAGGGTTCATAGTTTCACGACCGATCGAGACGGGCCGGGCCAAAGCGGGCCTTACAGCGGAGCGGATCAGAGTTTACAAATACACCAATTAATTACTGTCACCGGGTGCGTAACGCCACACGCACACCAGCACCAGTGGCCCCGGGCTGCAGATTACCGATCGCGGACGACGTGAAGCCATTTGCAGCTCTACACCGTTAAACCCGGGCGCCTGGCGATTCTCATTACGAGGCAAAGATTGGATCGTTCAATTCCCGAAAAGATGATGCGAGGCGGCCGACCCGAGAAGCTCATGATCATGAAAGATGACTAATTTACCCATCCGAACCAGCGACAGGGGCAGGGAGATGACCACTCCTTTTACGAGGCGGAACGAAATAGAAGCTCATTTATAACCCAACAATTTGTACGCGCTCTCCACGGTGCCGGTCTCGGTGATGTAAGCCACAACCAATCTCCGCTCCGCCTGCCCCGATGCATTCTTCTTCTTGGCCGCCCGCGGCCTTCGGTGGGTTAATTAGATTGCGCACCGCATTTCTTTTCGTTTCTGCGCTATTTCACTCTCCGTTCTGTCCGGTGGCGTCCGACCAATACCAGCGAACTGATGCTGCCGGTGGCTGAGAAAGTGCAGGGCAGGGTACGGGGAGGAGCGGTGCGGTCTAACACAGGCCCCTCTCGGACACACGGTTGTGTAGAACACGCGGCAAGAAGAAGGGAAAAACAAAAGCCTAGAACGGCGGGGGATGGAAGAAAAACGAAACCTCAGGTAATGAAACGAACAACGATCAACGGCAGAGCGAAGGGGCACAAGAATGGCCGCGGCCGGTAATAAAGAAATACCTTTCCCAGGCCAATCCGGAGCGTTCGAGTCGGCCGGTTAAGCGAACGATCGCGCTTCGCTGCGATCGGACGAGCGTTGCGCTATTGTTTCGCTGCACGGGTGGCCTATTCTAGAGCCATCTTCCATTGTATCGCTCCGGGCGCAATACTTTCTAGCATCAACACACGGGCGCCATTGCTTGCTGTCTCCACGCACTCGATCTTGTGTTTGCGACAAACAAATCCCGGAGCGGATTCTACTTACACAAACTTACACTTGATAGGACCGAAAGTGGATCGAATGGCGCATCCGAGATCACACAAGAAGTAGCCGAAGGAAGCACGTACACAGCACACACAGAAAACGCGTAACCTTTTATGCCGTTTCACACCCGCTCCAGAAGAAACACGCGAATTACTGAAGCGGAATAAAATTTGCGTCGAAATGGAGTTCTCTGCACTACTATTTCTGAAGCACCCGGCGCGCGTGTTTCGTCGCAAACCGATGAACGAGGACCGCACTTCACTCCGCGGCGCGGCAACGTGCGACTTCTGCGGGCTGGCGGTGAATGTGCGTGTGTGCGTACAAAAGGTTCGAGGAAACGCCGCGCGGTCGAAAACATCGCCACGACCGAAAACATCGCCACCCGATTCACACCCGAAGCGGAACGAAACCGATCCGACACGCACACCAGCGCGCCGCAACGTAAACAATCGTGTCCGTACACGGTTTGCCGGTCGCTTCGGGTCGCCACGGTTCGGTGTGTGCGTGCCGCACTGTTCGGGCTGCTGTCAGATGCGTACGCGCGCGATTCGCCCGTCATCTGGCCCAAACGGAACGGGTTCTTATCGAATAATGATTGGCGAAACGACCGATCTCGCTTCAATCACGCGGTCGCCTTATCACGCTGGGTGCGTGGGGTTAATCAAAACAATTCACGCACTCCTTGGCGATGGTTTCACATATTTTCAATCACCCACTGACCCGGCCAAAATTCCGTCGCGTACATGGAATAACAGCTTTTAAACCCTATCCAGACGCTACGATGCATCGCTACGTTGTGTCAAATCTTTCTATCGTAGCTATCTGTGGAGCGTCTACACGCTACGATTTTTCATAACGATTTGCAACGGATCTACCGTTGTCAGTATTATGGAAACAGCCATGGAAGCAACACTGTGTTGGTTTGCCTTACCATTGTGCTTTTCGGTTAAAAAGCGAAAAAAAGAACGTACAGTAGTCGAGGAAACGGCTTTTAAAGCGAAGCCATTATTCTCACGTTAAACTTTTGCGTGAATTGGAAGACGAACCAAACGATTGGAGGAACTATATGAGGATGACCCTTGAATGGGTCTCTTGATCCCGCAGAAAATGCAGCATATCTTAATACCACAAGCATGGCTTGTATATCCGATCTGCTGCAGACCCTGATGCTGCCGACTTCCTCACTTTCTCCGATTCTTTGCGGTACACTGTCCTCAAATTATTTATTTGTTTTTCCCCACGATTTCCCCAGTGCAGGTGGAATCGATTTCTGAAAACAAACGTGTTTAGGTCCGTGTTTTTGGTCCGTGAAAATAGAAATAGAAGAGAAATAAAATGATTTCCGACTATTTTTTCAGACTACAGACTACAGATTTCAGACTACAGACAAAGCGTGTGCAAACAGTGTTTACGGTCGGATTTTCGGTCGGCCGACCCATTAACGTTTTGACAGCAGCGCAGCAGTTTGGCATTAGTCTGTAATGCCAAAAACATTACATTACGCATCGTCTGTCCCCGCAGTTATTAAATTTTTATGTGACCCGAATTTGATAGCAATTTATTCACTATAATAAATAAACACACTTGTTCCACACGAAGTTATATTTTTCCGTTTTTTGTTCGAACCTGATTTCTCTCGTTTTGAATTTAACCGTGCGAAGCTCGACTGCAGCGCCATCTGTCTGTGAAACGGTGCAAACATTGCAAGCGCCTTTCCCGAAGCTCTCTGTACAGTGTAGTGCAAAAGGATTGGAACACGTTCGAAAGTTCGTTTACCGCTCGTTTGAAACAAAATATTATTTCCTTCGCTGATTAAGGAGAAATTTTATCTAATTTACTGAAAGGCCTTAATAAATTATTCAAGCAATTTAGTTTTTCACATAAAATAGCTTTAGCGAACAGTTCCCTGTCCCTTCGGATCAATTTCATTCGCACTCACATAACCATTAACACAAGCTGACGCACCGGAACGATCAACGCTGCTGCCCCAAAAAGGTTAATTACAAACAATTACTTACTATTTTCACAGGAAACAAAATCCACCCCTGGCCGACTACCATTCATAGTTAAATTTTCACCGATGCACACGACAAACGTGTTTATCGCGCGTTTTCCTGTTGCAGCTCTCCGTCGAACCCTAACCGAGAGTCCTTCGAGGACCCGTCGGCCGTTCCCACAGCAAATAACTCATATTTGATAATGAATTCTCTAGTGGCGTCCCGAACCGTTCTGGTGCCGGTAGGCAAACGGCTACCCCAGCAAACGCCACGCACTCGACGTTCGACTGGAGTATTGATTGAAAATCCTCCCCAATAGAAGAATTCGACGACGTCGATGGTTGATGATGGCGCACAATAACGTTAGAGCGGATTCGAATAAGGTAACTCAATTAAGGTTCCAACTGCATCATGCGTAAGCCGTTAGTTATGGAGAGTTTTTTTTTCAGTGGCCCATTAGAATGCCGCTGCAAATCTGAAGTGCATTTACCTAGCGGTGAGTGCAACAACCCTCAAATCATAACGCCCATCGCGAGACGGTTCGGCCGACGGGCGGACCGGAGGCCTGTTGTTGTTGTAGCATTGTTTGCAAACCTGCCACTCCACCCGGCGTGTGACAAACGCGTTATCAAGCGGTCGAAGGGCGCGGTTCACGCACGGCAGGTCCTGTCTGGATGGTGCAGCAGCTGCCGCTGCCGCGCCGCCGCTGCTGCTGGATGGTAATAAAATAATTCCACTCTGTACGACAAATTTCGTCCCCTCGAGCACCGGCGCCGGGTCAATGCCGTTGCCCTAGGGGGCCCCCGGAGCAATCTGTGAAACATGGGAATGGATGGGCGTTAAAAAAACTCCTGCCCGAACCTGCGTCTCATCGCCATCCGGCGCCATATTGCCATGGTAACCCCAGCTGACGAGCGAGAATGTGGACCGGAATGCGTACGCGTTCATTCATCGTTCAACAGCACACGCGAAAGGGCTCGGACCGGGGACAGGACACGCAGGCAGTGCGCGCGCGCGCGCGCCTGAAAGGTAGGCAGCACCATTGCACCCCGGCGCTCTCTCACGCTCTATCGCTATCAGTTACGGTCCGGTCGTTGCCGCGTCCGGTCACGGGATTCGTGGTTCAAAGGAGCCGGCTGCTCCACGTGCGCGAAGGGTGGGTGTTCAGTGCAGTGATTGTGGCCCTGTGATTCACGTCGTGCGTTGCTGGGAATAGGCCCGCCCGGGACAGGGGAATTCTCAATTCTTCCGCACGAGCTGCGGCATCACGGGCCGGCATCCGCTAGGTAGTGTAAACATTCATCAGTACATCGTTAGCGGTTCTACCAAGAATTCAATTCAGCAGATTCCGCGCCGGTGCGGTGGGCAGCGAGACACGCAGTTAATGGCAAAAGAAGTGCCTCTAAATTTGGATCTTCGTCCGTTCGTTGCCGGTTCCGATGTGATCCGGTGCTGATTTAGATATCGTTTTTTTTCCCGAACAGCACAGCGTTTTGAGATGTTTTCCGGACACAAGATACACGTGTTTATTTGTGTTTCCAACTCCTACGACGGACTCGCGGTTGCCTTTCGATGGGGAAGTGTTTCCGTTTTTTTATGTCTTCACCTGTCAAAGTCGGGGACGGGGATTTTTATGGTCGATCCCAACCGGGATGGCAGACCACCAAAGGTTTTTAAAAATATTACACCATTAGCCTGCTCACTTGAATCAATTTAGGACTTCAATCAGAAGCAGATTGTCACCGGGGGGCGTTAATGCGGATTACGGAATACGTCTTCTCACCCATCAATCACCCGGCCTGGCTCCCTTCTGATTGTTTTCGGGGCCGCAGGAAGGAAGTGCACGGGAGACAAACTGTCGCCAGGAAGCCGTCGTGCTGTCTCGGCACGTGCCACTTGTCTTGGGTGGAAAATTCGAGCACGAACGCCACAAAAGTCCACCACATTAAGCCATCTTCATCATCGATGTCCGACACAGCCGAGTTGGGTCACGTGCAGGGAGAGATTGATGAAACCAGAAGCTTCCGCGGTCGGACGGTGCGTGTTGCATCACGGTCCTTCAGGGTTCGATTCCGTCCGCAATCCCGATCACTAGTTTAACTGCCTCACTTATGTTATGTTATGCTGTGCGCATCCTACCCGTTCGGTTCCAAGGGCACATCATAAACGCCCGCTCCGAATGATCGCATAAAAATGTTCCAGGACAAATGGAAGCAAAACAATCGCCCCGGTCCGATGAACAATGCCACCGTTCTGTGCTGATCGCCGGCAGATGACGCATTGACGGCGAGTTACGACGAACTGCGCGAACACGGCACCGCACGGAACGTGTCACGAATCGTAAATTGCCACGAGGCATGTCGGCTAGACCGGAGGAAACAATGTGTGTATCAATATAAATACGCCCGATCGGCCGGAATTGTTGATCGAACAACAAACCCCCCAAAACCAACGAACCGTTCGGGAGGATTTGGCACGTCACCTCTTATCGATGAGGCGCCAGACAAGTGCCGCACCATTTGGCGTGCGGTTCCATCTTGGGAGCTGGAAGTCGGTGTCCGATCGCCCCTTAACCGCTGGACGATGGATTTGATCGGAATAATGAAACGGTTGTCCCAAACTAAGGCGCACGGTAACGGCTTGTCAGTTCCTGTGAGGGGTCCCGATCGAGGTGCCGGTAATTGCCGAAAACACTGTCAGAACATAAACTTTCAGTAGCACCAAAGGGGCCCGGAAAAGGAGCACCATTTTGGGTCCAGCAAACCCCGTTAGAAGGCTTAGCGCGAACAGGGAAACGGAAGGCGATAAATCAGTGGCACCTCATTGGCAGTCGCTGACTTCGCTGATTTGCGCCACCCGATCGTCGCTGTCAACGGGCTCGATCACCCTAGAGATTTATTGTGGCCCGTGCCGGTTCTTCGTGACTTCCGAACCGGAACCTGCTCTCGGTTATCAGCTCACAGTAAGACGGTTAAAACGGCACAGTGTTTGCTCAATTAGTCATCTCGGCAGAGCAAGACGCCGGACGAGATGTCTCCGGTTGCATGTCGGCTGCGATCGTCACCTAATGGGTCTGGCCTGCAGGATGCGACTCGATTACAACAATCACAGTGTCGGGCGCTAACTTGAATGCCTTTGTTTACTTGTCAATTAGTCACCGGGCAATTCGCGCAGTGGAGCACATAAAGCGTTCGCCACTCGGTCCAAAAATAACGCAAAGAACCCTTTCAACTCCGAGCCGCGCAATTAAACGGAGCTCAGCTCGGCTCGGAGCTAAAATGTCCCCTCTTGCCCGGCATTTAGAACGCAACGTTAAACACTTTCCCAATCCGTTTGCCGCCTTAATGACTGCAGCAACTGCACATCACCCCGGTGGCCGGCCTATCTCCCACGATGATCGCCCACGACGCCGGCGAATGATGGCGATGAGTTTCCGGTGTGCGCGGTTCTGGTGGCCGATGGCATACAGTTGCCACCAAGTGTCCCACCCCAGCGCATAAGGCCCGTCGGCCAGCGGTCCCCATCCCGGCACCCAGGCGACTCTGAACTCCACCGGCGGCCACGGAATTGAAATGTATTTTTAACCCAAAGAACCGCGAGTGCGTCTTCGAAAAATGCAGGCCATTCTTTGCGCCGCACGCGGAAATGTTCGCGCCACGCGGTTGTCAACGCGGCCCGTGGGAAAACCGGCTCTGCCACAAATGACTTACGCGCGTTAGACGACCACGCGTGGCCACTTTGATTGATTTTCCAGGCGACCCAATCGCAATCGGAGATGGTTTTGTCGTTTCAAAAAAACAATTCCGAAAACAAACCGGCAACGGGACACACACACTGTTGTTGTCCTTCTTCAGCGCGAGATCCCTTTTCAATGCCCGCGAACTAATCGTCTGCAACAGACATCGACGCGCGCGCTACAAAACGGAAGGCCGATCGATGGAACGGCACAGATTTACACTAGGCCCTGCTCCGGCACCACGGTGCGGATCGCGTTAGTCTACGCCGGTCGCTGTTCTAGTGCGGACCACTAGCGACCCCCGCGGACCGGCAAATTCCTTTTCCGCGCGACAAACTTGTTGTGATTTCGCAGCGTAGTAGGCGAAGAAATTTACACACGAAAAAGGTGTTTGTTTGGTTGCCACAGAGACGAAAGGTTAGCGAAAAGTGCATACGTGATCGCTACATAGACATCACCGATCGGTGATCGATTCGTGTTGATCGTGTTGTGAGGCCCCAAGTTGCCATGCCCAAAAGCGTATGAAAAGCAGCAAAATCCCGTCCGTGCGTGGTTTGAACTCCCAGTGGTCTGGTCGGGTCTGGTTTGGCACCGTGCCGATGTTTTCTGGTAGCAAATTAGGACGAAGGAAAACCCTAAAAAACCTCATCAGATACGCGTCCAGTGAGCGTCTGTTCGAGTCCGTGGCGTGGCAATTGAACGTGATTCGATTGAATGTGCGAAACCAAAATAGAAACAGTCGGAGTTGCAGGACAAAAAACACGCATTTTATCTCCTCCGATCGACAAGTTTATTTACAATTCCGTTGTGCAAACGGCTCCTTATGGGGCCGGGGTCTGTTTCGATGCCGGTGGAACACAGCTTCGTAAACTGTCGCTTGGCAGTTTAATAGGATTACACTTTAAAACACAAACAAACTACCACAGCCCACGGTGGAAACATATGCGGAACTAGCACGTGGTTGGTTCGGTTTTTTCTTTCGGCGACATACGCAAATTAGTTTCGATGGTGCCACCCAAAAGCGCGATGTTGCCAGTTGGGCGGGGAAAAAACTACGCAAAACCAGATTGATTTTCCTACCATCCGCATTATCGGCAGATGAAACAGAGCCGCTTACCGACGACTATGTTACATAAATTGCACGCGATTGATAGTGGCCGGAATCGGCACACGCTGGGCTCTATCTTCGCGTGGAGCCGTCTTTAATGTTTGTAATTCGTCTTATCAAGTTTTGAGACAGCACTCGCTGCCACTGTACACTCCCAATGCTGCCCGAGGTAACCAATCAACCGAAATGATTTCCAGTTTTCATTACTATTCGGCTTTGTGTTCGGCAAAAGAAACAGATCTTTCAGCGCAGTGACAAGGTCAACCGTTGAGATTATTTCGCAGCTTAGGGTTTTGTTTCGTGACCCAATCCGTGACAAAATCGAAATTTGCCAGCACGCGATGGGCGTTTGTTTTTTGGTGGTTTCGGTTGGGCAAAAAATCTCCCACCGCACGGGGTGTTGCCTCAATGACAAATTGTTCGCTAAACTGCCAATAATTATCGGTCGTCGTCATTGACAAAAAGACACGTTCCATGCAACAATTATTATAATACGTTCGGTTCAACACCAAGGCCGGCCGGCTCGTATGAATGCTGATCGTATCCCAAAAAGGGTGACACTTCAACTGCGAGGCATGGGAAATCCTTTCTTAGCATACGGGATCTTGTAACTAAATTTTAAACGTTTGCGGTAAATGATTGACCATCGCTTGTGGCGATCGCACCCCTAAACGATCTTCGCCCGTCGGGCACACTATGCTAAGCAGAGCATTATTTACAACACACGGGCGCAGGGCGTAAGGTTTCTTCTTCATTAGTCGCGCGATGGGGAGGCAGAAATAAATTCATCTCGAAAACAGTGCTAGACAGGTGCGTCAGTGAGGTCGCCGTCGTCAAACCGCAAACGGTGCCCCCTCGGCATCCCTGAGACCGGAGTTACGAAATTTGCGGTCACAGCGCCGTACCAGCGCCCGAACCCGAAAAACCACAGCTATCTAGCTCAGTTGTCAATCTGCAGCTCCGACATCATCTGAGTGTCACAAGATTTTCCAGAGGCCCTCCGTTCGGGAGGAAAAAACGCCTCGCCGAACGCTCCCAGTCGTCCGTCTTGTTTAGGGACAGCAATGAAGGTTCTATAAATAATCCGCCGTTTGGAGTGCGCAATGATTGAGGGCTGACTTTTGGGAGCGCCACGGCACCCGGTTGGACGATCTGTCGAAGAGTCGAACGTAGTTTTTTCTTTCCTTCCCAAGTCCATTTTTACTTTCGCCCGGTTGACAGTAGGGCCAATAAGAGGCCCCGACGGGGACCGACTAATGGCCGAACCCTGGAGGTGTCCGTAAATATCGGGCCGTTTACGGGCGTTCTCGGTCGCGGGGGACACATCTGTTTCGGCTCGATCGACACACGCAACAGTTGACCGTAATTGATTATCTTCCTAAAGCGATCCAGCCAACTGATCCTGCCCGAGGCCGCCTAATGCTTGAACCGAGAACTGCGTTTTGTCATTAGTACCGCTTAGGTAAACATTGCGTGGAATGTTTTAAAAATAAAGCAGAAGGGCCAAGGGTCGTATTAATTATACTGACTTTTACAAATTAGTCTCTCGTTCCGTAACCTTTCTCTCGTAGTAAGTGATCGTATCTTTGGCTACCTATAGACGGGGTTTAGGAGCAAGATGTACAAAGAACAGCTCATACTGGAATTGAACATTGCAAATCTGAGCTAATCTCCTTCGATTGCTCTTATCATTTTACAGGAACCTCTACGTCACACAAAAAAACGACGTCAATTTGACACAGAAAGCCGAACGTGAGAGTGCCAATACGCTGCAGTGCAATCCCTCTGCCCCGATAGGACTTATCGCCCGATTAAAGGCAACCAAGTGAAACAGTAATACCACCTCGGACGGACTCCCGAGTGACACAAATCAGTGACCACCCAGAACCTGTGCGATTTCGACGGTGTTTGCGGTTCGTCCGTTTGTAGTGTTTTTGCTCTAGTCGAACTCAGCCGAGGGCATCAGCAGATGTCCGCCGAAGGGTCACTGAACGACCACCGTGTTCCAGGACAACGATGAAATGCGCTCAAAACATAAACATTTCGTTCGGCAGCATATTGTGTGGCAGACTTACTTTCGAGTGGCGGGATTGATGGGCGAGCCAAGTGGTGTTAGCCCTTAGCAGCATCAGCCCTATCGGTGCCATATTCTCCTTCCGCTGGCCATCACCGAAGGGGTGCCTCGGGGTATTTGCCGATGACGCATCGCCCTTGACAGCTTTCATCGTGATATTAGCACAACTCCGCTCGGGGCCCAAGGCTTAGCATCAACCTTGATAAGGTTCGATTTAATTGCCAAATCGTGCCCCAAATTAGCATTAGTATCATGCCCGGGAAAGGACCCAAACACCGCGGTTGATAGGTCGGACGGGCCTCAGGCGAAGACAGAACGTACCAAAAATCCTCCAAAAAGCATGAATCAAGTGACGGATTCAAGAAACCCGGCAAAGGTGGTTCCGGTGCGCCGGGCCACGGAGCCAACCGACAAGACCGCCACCTGTCAGCGGGCGTGGATCGAAAATGACAAGTGTCGACAGGCGGGATCGGAACGGGAACCGTTCCTGCTGGTCTCCGCCACCGACGAAGGCGGCGAGTCCGGCCTGGAGTGTGAACGATTGCTGGCGAAAACTGCGGACCGTGTCTTCTCCATCGACCTGGAACGGGGCGGCGGGACGCCGAAGAAGTGTGATAAAGCCGGCGCCGGTGAGCTCACACCCGGCGCAGAGTCAACCGACAGCTCAACGGGCAGCTCCGGCGGAACCACGTCGAGCCGGAGCAGTAACACGGACGACGCCAAACTGGTCTGCGACAAGCTGCGAAAGGTGAGCCGACGGAAGCGGAAACCGAAGAGTCGCGTGCCGACGGCCGCCAAGCTGCTCCAGTTATGTCAGTGCTGTCCTTGGGCCGCCCCGTGGAGTCTGCTCATTGTCAGCGCCCTGCAGGTATGTTGGCTGGATTTTTTTGCTGTTGGAGTTTTGATTGGGATTTGGGGTTTGCCGAATCCAATTCGCACCGGCATCCGATTTCGATTCCGACGGTCCGATTGTTTGGCTTCGGGCGGTTTGAAGTCCTCCTTGGGAGTGATAGATTTGTTTATTGGCGCGAAATTGACCCGTTCCGGGCCACCGAGTGCCCGAAGGTTGATGATTTGAGCGATTTTGAAGTGAGACAAAATTAAGAAATAACTTAACTGTGGACCTTTCGATTTCTTCGGCGTTTCTAGTGATTTGAGCGAAGGGACACTCTGTTAACATCAACTTCCAATGTCACAACAGTTCCTTCTAGTTCCTACCCATAGTCGAGACAAGTGACATTCCCGTGGGCATTCAACCTCTCCCTTTCATCATTCTTAACTTCCTCTAATCCTAAACACGAACTCCATCAATCGTCCATCTTACTTCGTACTTTTCCCGTTCCCTACTCATCACAAACTCTTCCAACGTCCATCCCGAGCAGAGAATCGATTTTCTTCCAGCCTCTCCGAGGCTTGCGTTCCTCTACGTGGCTCCAGGTCAAACGACTTCACTTGCACTTTCTAGCGCTCGCCTCCCGGTGGCTCTCCCGGGCAGGAGAGAGAGGCTGAGATACCGAGGACCATTAACCCAGAAACGACGGGCCCAAAAAGGACACGGTTTTCCGCATCGTTGCCTCGCGGACGCACCAAGTGGTGTCGGAAAAATCGATGTCAAAAATTTATTCCATCCTGTAAGGCCCACACCAGAGCCCCACGTGGTGGCGTCAGGATGGAGTATAGGGTGTGGCATTTGTGCTGGGTCGGGATGCTGGGACGCCTATTTTCACGTTCAGCTCTAAGCCCACGATTTGTTTTCCGCCGTTTTCCCGCGTTCGCTAGGGCACGGTGAACCCTTCCGATAGACTTGTTGGCACCATATTTTCACACTCGTCGATAACAAGAATATTGAGGCCGGTTGAAGGAAGGAATTTGGGCGACCGAACCGAACACAGAGCAAGATAAATAGCCCATCGGAACAGCTGGAAACTTGTGCTTAATCATAGCGTAAGATGATGTGCTAACGAAGGCCCCCACAAACAAACAAGAGGGGGACATGATTACGGCCTAAGCCGGAATTAGCATCAATTTTGTGCCGATCGGACGAAGATTTGATGACGTAAAGCAACAACAAGAACCGCGCCAAACGGCCGTAAACAAGAGCGCACCCTTGAACGCAGCACTTTATGTTCTTTGTCCGTTGCGATGTAATTAGTTTATTTAATTTGCTGCGCTTTGTGCTTTACGCTCGTTGCACATTGTGTGCGGTGATGCAGAACGAATTGCATCGAAGATTAGCGAAGAGTAAGAGTGTCCCGGTCGATTGTCAGGTCGGTGCGTTCCGATTTGGAGCGGCGCACAATAATCTTTGTTACCGATTCTTTTTATTGGCAGACCCGGTATTAGTCACGGGAAACCCACACGGGATGGCCAGGCGGCTGTTGAAAGTAACTTGAGAGGAAGTTACCTCGGTGATGTTTCGATCTAAATATTTGAACGCAGCCTTGTCAACATATCAAGTACGGACATTTCTCGAAGGTTTCTATTTTGTGGAAAAACATTTTTTGAGTGTAAATAGATTCCCAATTTTCTGTTCCATCCCAAGGCTGTTAGCTCTTAAAGAACTGCTACACTCGAGGGTAAATAATGTCTACCGAAAGGGACCTTCATCTGACGTTTACTGTCGGTCGCCTTAAGGTTCCCCTTCAAAACGGCACTCACCATTGAACTTCGGAACATCCCCTACGTATCGACCACCCTACCCTGGGGTTATACCCTGTGATCCGATTCGATGCGCCCTTCGACTTCTTGCCCGGCCATCTTATCATTGACCCACACACCTCGGCAACAGTAATTATGGACGGTTGGCACTGACAAAGACAATGATTGAATAAAATTGCAATAAAATGCAAGCCTAAGGCTTGATTGAACCGTAAGCGAATGGACGGGCCAGGCACTGGCCAGAGCACCCCCCCATTGGAGCATAATCTCCGGCACCCCAGCCAGCAGGGTCGATCTGCTTTCGGGCAAAGAATGCACCGGGGCGTCCCCGGGGGTGATTGATGAGACGGGCGCGAAACACAGTGTCACGTGCGCCGGAGCCTCTTGGAGTCAGAGTTTCCTTGTAAGGAAAATCTTGCACCACCAGGCGACCCTGAAGTGCGCGATCTCTTCGATTGGCGCGCAATGCGGTAGCCCGGGCCGGCGGTTGACAAGTGGCAACTTCAAACTCAACTATGCTACTACATTATGTGCGCCCCGAGTTAGTATGTTGTCAATTACTAGCGCCCGAAACGGACCGCTGCCCCCGGTGACAAAGGTTAGGCAGCGTTCCAGCAGCTGCATTTGCGGTGCAACGGGGAATGTAAACAAAGGTGCAGGCAACGGCGTCAAACCTCGGCACTAAATCCAATATTGGCACAGTCCCCTCAGGTCTATCGATTGTGTGACACGGGCGTAGCCGGGTCAGTAGTGTTCGCCAAAGCCACTCACGGTCCACGGGGAATGTTTACGGCCGGTTTGGTAAATGAATCGTTTCGATTGATCGGCTGCCCAGTGGACAGCTTCACGGAGACAATCACTGGATCTGTCGAATGGACCGCAATGGAACCGAAAGAATTCGGTTGCAACCGAGTGCCGCCACGTGTGCCGTAAACTGTGCCACGGAATGCACCGGATCGAGGAAGAAGGAACAGATTTAAGTACGGATTTGGCCTTCGGACATTGTGTCAGTAGAACAACGGAATGTGTAACGCTACCGGCAACCCTGACCGAGGTATGGCTTCCCCGCGACAAGCGGAAAGAAAGCCATCAAACTGCACGGAATCAGTGTCCGCATGCACTCGCCAGCCGGCCTTCCCTTCTCGCCGAGAAAGTAAGCCAAACTTACGTCACCGGATGCACCGGACCTCGCGTTGGAGGCCGATTAACGATGTCTAAATATCGAATGATTTGTGCGCCCGTTCGGTGGACACAATTGGACGTTCCGGTAGTCACCGATCCGGTCACCGGTGATCCGGTGATTCTATGGCGAATCGGTGTCAATTTACAGGTCCGAGACCGAAACCGTGGCGAACGCATTTTCGTTTAGAACCAAGTTATGGTTAATCGCTGCCACATTATGGACGCACCCGCTTCACGGCGAGGCGATGAAAATAGTTTACAGCCAAACTGCGGGAAACCTCGTAAAACACAATCCAAATAAATGGGACCCATTCGACGAACAATCCGTCACTCTTGGTCCTTGGCTCGGGCGATATGTTTGACCGGTGATTCGGGCAACCTGATACCGATGGGGTCGGATCGGATGGGCGGGCCGGGCTGAGTTTTCCGCGTTTTTCCAACAACAACAGGTCGTAAATCAACGGCACTTCACTGCCACGCGCCGGAGTCGGGAAGAAAACCTCGAATGCGGTGCCTACGCACGGGGTTTGAAGTCCTTTAAACATCTCTTTAAGATTTACGAGAATCGTGATATTTTTATTTAATTTACGTCGATGAAATTTACGACCTGCGCCTATCGATGTGCGAGTTTCCGGGGTTTTTTTGGGTCGAATTCACGATGAGACGAACTAGTACCATTCTCATCGTTAAACGTTGTGGGAAATAGTTGAAACGATGGCCTTGGTTTTAAACGGTATTACGTTGGGTGCCGTACCTCAATCGCTCTTAGAATGGAAGAAGAACATAAAAGGAAAATGTGTAGACTCTCGAGAAGGCCAACTCGGCTGCCATATTAATATCGTTTCTCGCACGTCATCACTTACGGCGCAGAAGCGGGCAACGCTTCCGTAAACAGAAAGCATTTAACCCATTAACAGTATCAAGGACCGTAGCGCGCCAATATATCAATTCACTCTCTCGCGCCCTCAGATTATCGTCTTCACCTTCAAGAATGACGCCATCTATCGCACGCTGATCTTCTCGCCGCTCAAACAGTACGAGGTGAGTATCCCCGAACGAATTGACCTCCGGCGCGTTGAAACGATGTTTACCACTCGATAATCTCGGCAGATCTGGCGCTTCGTGACGTACACATTCCTGCACGCCGGCAGTGTCCATTTGGTGCTCAACATCATCATACAGGTAAGGGGATTAAACTAGGACACGCGCGGCCAGTTAAATGAGCCCCCCTTTACTTGAAACTCCACCCCGTAGCTCCTGGTGGCGTTCCCGCTGGAAACGGAACAGGGCCACGGGCCCGTGCTGCTGGTTTACTTTGCCGGTGTCCTGGCCGGTGGATTCGGTGCTTCCGTGTTCGAACCGACCCTGATGGTCGGTGCATCGGCCGGGGTTTACTGCCTGCTGATGAGCCACATCCCACATATCACTATGGTGAGTAGCCGTCGGGATCGTCGGGACAGCGTTTCACCACGTTCTCACTTCGCTCGCTTCGCAGAACTTCCGAGCCCTGTCGTATCGGTACTACCGGCTGCTCGCGGTGCTGGTACTGTGCGTCAGCGACGTCCTGTACTCGATCCGACACTGCCTTACCAAAGGAAACCTTCAGCCACGGATCGGCGTGGCGGCGCACGTGTGTGGCGCCATCTGTGGTCTGCTGATCGGGTTCGCGATCTACCGACCGAAGGAGGCGCCCGGTTCGGACCGCACGAGGGCTGTCTTCCGATCGCTACGTTACCTGGCCATCGCACTAGCCACCGGGTGGCTAGTGTTGACCGTGCTGTACAATCTCGACCGTACCAATGTGATGGAACTCCTCTAGCCTGAGCCGGAGGGCCGATAGTCAAAGTAGTAGTAGGTTAAGCCAGTTCCAGTCCAGTCCATTTTGCTATAGCGCTGTACAGTAAACGAATAAGTTTTGACACCATTTTTACTCGACCGCCTTAGTCTACGGATGCCTTCTTTATTCCGCTTATCCGACACAGAGGGGCTGGGTGCTAGTACCTCCGCGCTAAATTCCCCTAACCTTAACGTAACGAAAGAAACCTACAGAAATGCTATCCAAGTCGGGGCGGGCGGGCGCGAAATCGGATAGCGCTTCCATGTGGTGGGCCTTACGATGATGCGCACGATGATTCCCGAACCAATTCCTACGGTAAGTGTTCTGGTGCCAGATCGAAGAAGCAATCGAATCGCTAGTGACGATTCGTTTGTGTGGGTAAAACTTGTTGTCATTTCTAAGCCCTCAATGCGCCGCGTTCGATGGCGCCTAAGCCTAATGATTAATATCACGAAAATCACAGTAACTCCCCGTTCGCTCGGTCCTCGTTCGTTCCATCGCATCCATTCACGCACTGGCACACCTCACACCATCTCGCATTACCCATATTAATGAACAACTCGCTGCGTCAGATTGAGGGGGGGGGTCCTATCGACGCCGCCGACAATCGAGCGGCGTACAGTGGACGCCCACTTCGGTACACTTGCACTCCAGACACGGTCCCGACAGCTCCGAGATGATGCGCCCAACGCGGTACATGCGCCCGTAAATGTTGCACCCGGCCAGCTTGAGGATCCCGACCGTGTCCTTGACCTTCGACTTCATGGTAATCTCCGCCGTGCCCTCGGAGTGGTGTTGCTTCAGTTTGTTAATGTCGACCGGGTTGACGACGTACGAGCTCTGGTGCGGCACACTCGGCGAACCGTCGGCGATCAGCTGATGGTGGTGGTGGTGGTAGCGATCGCCGTGATGCTCTGCCCCGCCACCGTATCCGCCGTATCGGTCGAGCTCGTTCTGGGGATCCGCATCCGGTTGGTTGATCGGTTTCGTGTGGAAACCCGGGTTAAGGAACGGCAGATCCATCAGCGAAGGCCGGTACAGCGTTTTGGTGTCATTCTTGGCGCTCTCCACCTTCAGCGTCACCGTACCATCGTGAAGCTCCTCGTCCGAGGGTGGCTTCACGTCGCCCAGGGAAGCCTCAAGCCCGGCGGTCGGATCGTACACGGCCGCAAGTCGCTGCGGGAGCGTCTTGAACGGCGGAATCCCGTCGGCCAGCGCAGGGATCGGATCACTTCCTGTGCTCGAGTTTCGCAGCTTGTTTTCGGCGATCGTATCTTCCTCGCGGAGCAAATAGTTCAGCATATTCTCCAGGCTAAACATACCGCTCGGTTCGGGGTCCTGCTCGGTCCCGCCGTTGGTCGCTGGCTGCACCGGTGCCGGTGACACGGGTTCCAGCGAGTGATGCACCGAAACCGGGAAGTTCAGTTCGAAGCCGGTAAAGTTCGGTTTCGAGGGTGTCGTACGCTCCGTTGTGGCGACGTTCTCTTCGGCCACCGAAGACGACAGATAGTTCGTGTCGGTTGTGATGGAAATGATTTGTTTCTCGAACTCATCCGTGCCCTCACTGGGATCATCCAGCGCAGCGTCGAGTGAGGTGTTCTTCGTCTGCAGCGTGGAAAGTAACTTTTCCTTGTCCTCGATCAGGGACATCAGTGGAGGAGCCGGTTCTGTCCGGATCACGTCGATAAACGGATTGACTGGAGTTGCTAAAATAAAGGGAAAAGCTAGTCCCGGTTGGTCCACTGGGTTCACTCGCCCGTCACTTACCTCCATAGGAACTGGTCGGAGTTGCATTGTATGGTAACTTCGCGTTATGCTCTTCGGCCTCGATCGGGAACGGTGTAGTGACGTAGCCCTCATAGTAAAACTCCTCCTTGATATGTTCCTTTGGCACGAACCCTCCTGAAATGGTTTACCGATTGTTATCTGCAAATAAAGCACAAGGTTCCCCACAACCGAAACGAACCTTCCGTTTTCGTTGGCGGTGAAAATCCGCTCATGTCGGTCTCATCGATACTCGGCTGCAATTTGTCTACCTTCGCCCCACCGTACGCCAACTCCTTGTGGTTCGTGTAGTAAACGTTCTTCTCCGGGTAGCCCACACCGTACTTGTCGTAGACAGGCACGTAAGTGCCCTCCTGCGGCACCGACTCGTACTTTGTGGGGATAAACTTCTTCAGCTCGTTCTGGAACAAATCCTGCTTCTGTGGAATCTCCGCGTACTTGTGGATCGTGTCCGTATCGTAATCGTAGTCCGTTTCGTCCACCGTGTCAAACTTGTCGCGAATGGTTTTCGTGTTGTAGTATCCGTTCTTCGCATCGACGTCATAGTTCTCGGTCAGCGCCGGGTAGTTGATGCTGCTGGGATCGTACGGATACTCGTACTCCGCGATCGGCTTGGCTGCCGTTTTATAGCCCAACCCGGCATGTAGCACCTCGTGCTCGTTGCTCATGGCGTACGAGGATGGCGGTTCGTACGGTTCGTTTACGATCGGGTAATTGTTGGGGTGGTTCTTGAAGTACGTGTACGTCGGCGCCACGATCTTGGCCGGTTTCGGTGGGTCATTCTTCTTCACCGCATCCGCCGGCAGGAAGGGGATGATTTTCAGGTTCGGCAAGCTCGGCGGCAACGTTGGCTCATCGTAGTCCATACCAACGTCCGTTTCTAGGATCGAGGGGATGTTGCCTACCTTGTGGAATCCACTGATTGGGATGGGCTTGGGAGTGATGGGACGGTACTCGGTTCGATTCTTCTGTGATTGCTTGCCGGAATCGTTCCTGGTCGCGTCGAAGATATTTGACAGTCCACTCAGTAGCACCGAAAGCAGATTATTCTCCTTCAGGGGGTTCGGTGGACGAGCTGCAGGTGTTATGGGTTTGCTGGGCAACGCTGTAACCGTCTCCGGTGGTGTCGTTGTATCGTTCTTGTCGATCACTATTGATTCCGTCTTTGGTTCAGCGGAAAAGCCATCGGTTGTGCTTTCAAAATCGGTCGTAGAATACGTTGCCTCATCCTGAACGGTGGACTCCTCCGACAGATTTGCCGTCGTAAGTGTGGTCAATTCTTCGCTGTCGGTAGGAACCGTGGAAGAAGTGGTCAACTCATCTGTGGTTCGTTCACTTGAATCTTTTATCGTAGACGTGCTGTCCACCTCGAACGTAACCACCAGATCATTCTCGATAGCCACGGCAGATGTTACCTCGTTCGTCAGAGTGGTGGATTCCGCAGGTCCCGGGGTGCCCGTGGTTCGGGTTGCCAACTTCGACAGCACGGTGGACGGTATTTTCTCCGGTTCGAAATCGACAAACTTATTGTTGGGTCGTTTCATCGTTACGGTCGTCGTAGTCGCCGGCTCACTGGCAGTCACTGCCGAGACATTTTCAATCTTAACATTCAACGAGTTAAGGATCGTTTCCACCGTCTGCTTATCGACGAGCTGATCGATCTTGAGCACCACGTCCAATGGAGTGGAACTGACACTGCGCGGAGTGGTTGGCACTATTTTCGTTGTCGTTGGCGTAGTTTTCTCGGTCACCGCTACTGTCTTTCCTGCTGTGGTTCCAGCGACTGTTGTTTGCACGGGATTCGTGGAGGGCGACGATGCAGTCGTAGATTGGGAAGTTGTTTTGGGAAGCTGCGTTGTACTTGGAACTTTGCTGGCCATTGAGAGCTCGACAGTTTTCAAGGCTGCTACGGTGGATTTCGTTACACTACTGACGGTTTGCTTCAGTGACTCTAGTTTCGGTTCAACGGTAGAGCTTCGATATGTTGTCAGTTTTTCAGTTGTTGGTGGCACCGTAACATTTTCTGTGGTGGTCGTTGACGATGCAGGAGCTGGTTGAGTAGTAGACGTTACAGGTAACGTTCGAGGTTGCAAAGTGGTCGTCGATTTCGAAGTAGTTGGATGAGCAGTGGTCGTTGAGGAAAATATAACTCTGGCAGTGGTCGTCGGAGGCAATGTGCTTGGTTGGACTGTGGTCTTCGAAGAGCTAGTGGTAGGTTGTGAGGTTGTCGACGTCGTTTTCGTTACCTTCGTAGAAGTAGAAGCTGTCGTGGTGGATATTTTAGTAGTCTTATGAGAAGTTTTTAATGGTTCCACAGTTGTGGTTGGTCGGTGTGTCGTCGTTGTTGTGGATAGTTTTGTGGTCGTAGGAGAGGTACTAGAGGTAGTTCTGCTTGTCGAGGACACCGTCGTCGATGAGACTGGGCGAGATGTAGTAGACTGCTCAGGTTTTTCTTCCATCGGACCACTGGGAACACTTTTAGTTTCCGCAAGAGAATTCGAAACATCTCTGGGAGGCTCTTTCAGTAGTGAGTCGGACTCTAAGTTTTGGAAGTTCGGCTCATTCACCAGCAAGATCGGTATCTTCGGTAAAGGCTTAAACATCACCGGCACGGGCGGAGCGTTTCGAACGGGGAAATTGAAATCCGGTTTCTCGATGTAGATCGCCTGTGGTTCCTGGATGATCTCCACCTTCACGGTGTGCTGCTCCGGAGTGGACTCTGTTGAGGTTGACGCGACGGGCTGAGCCGTTGAGGTCGTTGTCAGTAGCAAATCATCTTCCCCGGCGTCGTCGATAAAATCGAGACCTGCGCGCAAAAGATCAAGGAAACTTTTCTCAGACGTCGTACTAACGGGTGCCGGTTCGGTCACTGGTGCTTCACTGGTGCTGGTTACTGTCTTTTCTTCCCCTTTCGGTGCATCCGGATCGGGTCCGAAAAGGATCGAAAAGAAATCGAAAGGTTCTTCTTCGTCCTCCATTTTGCGTGCGAACGGTTTCTGCTCACCGTGTTCTAGAAAACCGAGAGGAAAAAGGTACATTAACGAAAGGTACAATTTTAAGGCACAACAATTCGGAACACCTACTGCAATCGTAGCGAATGGCGCAGCACTCCCCTCGAGGTACTCGCGGTGTGCAGCCTTTGATCGGAGGGGCACACTTCTTCGGCGTGCACTTGCGCTGCCCGCGGATACAGAAGCACACCTCGCACGGGTCCTCGGACTTCATTTTCTCCCCATCAGGATACGTGTGCCCACCGACCGTGCACCCATTGCTACGGTAACCTCGCCGTTCGGCCATCCGTTGGTAGTGTTTATTGTTTATCCTGCGCACGTGATTGGGCGATGCGGTCGAAGCCTCCAAAGCGGTACTCTTCACCGGAGTCTTTCCACTACAGTCGTACCGAATGGGACAGCACGTCGAGTCGATAAACACGGGCGCGCACTTTTGGCTGGGAAGGGCACACTTTGGCTTGACGCACTTCTGCCGCCCATTGATGCAGTAGCAATACGAGCAGAGCGACGAGCTGACCATGGCCGAACCGGATTTATAGACCGTACCGTTGACGATACAAGCTGTAGAAAAAAATTATTGTGAGTTGACTGAACGTGCAAGTTTCATCGCTTTCTCCAGCCGTTCACGAACCTCCATTATCCTCCACATCTTCATCGTCCGAACGGCGAAGGTACGAGTTCGGGTTTTCCAACCGCTCCTGGGCGGCCTTCTCGTAGTAATCCAAAAAGTGAATCTTCTTCCGATCGCCATGATTCTTCACGGCCAGATTGAGCTTCGAGCACTGCAAGTAGGGACAGCAGGACCCACTTTTGTGCACCAGAATGCATCCCCTCGGAGGCGGAATCGGTTGCTCTGTGGAAATTCAAACGTTAACTGCCGCCTGGCTCTGGAGCGCCTGCCAGTATGCAATGCGCACAACACCTACCGGGGCAAACTTTCAGCGCGCAGATGAGCGTCTTTTCGGAGCATTTGCACATCAGACAGGGTTCCTTTGTCGGCACAATCGATCCCTCCATGAAGTGGGTTCCGTTGTAGTAGCAACTGGATTCTAAACAATGAACAAATAATGCCTCATTCGTTTACAGTTAGATTGAAAAACAGGACAGTGACGGATTCATTCCTACTTACAAACCGGTTGTTACAAATTTGCATCGAAAAGATCAATAAAGTATAGTGTTTAAATAATACATACAAGGTAGACATGTAAAGCTTAGGCACGCCCAAGTGAAACAGAAAATTGATAAAACCCCTAATTCCCTAATGGAACACTCGCGATCAGTTAATAATCCGTTATAGCACGTCTGCTAATTTTACGTTCCTTTAAGTGCCATCAACACACACGCCCATAAATTCCCCCGGGCCTGTATTTCCGTCGTCAGCGAGTCCCCAAACCTGTTCTATCAAATGTCGAACCGCTAGACCGTCGCCCGGTTATTGACATCCACCGTGTGGCCGAAGGAGCAAAAAAAAAAAAAACTTCGGCTCGAAACGCTCAACACAAGAAGGTGACAAAGTTCCTCGTTAAAAACTCGCTGCCGCTGCGAGATCTCGCCGTCAGCGCGGCTTTGGTGACACATTTTTCGTGGCAAACCCCGGGATGGCTCTTATACATTTTTTCGCCATTATATCAGCACCGAATATTCAAATTCATTCTCCTTCACGCCGTACCGTTCCGTGGATGAGCCGCGCCGATATTCAAAGCAGCTCTCCGATGCTGCCCCCCTCCGAAGAATGTGCGGGTTCCATGGGGCCAAGAAAATCGAAATCTATTTAACGATCCGTTCGATCTGCATTCGGGTAGAAAGTTTTCCCTGGGTGCGCCCCGATCCGACAGTGTTCCGATCGTTTATCGATCGTTTCTCGCACGCTTTTCCAGTTACTTTTCTTTCATCGTGGCCCGCACCCGATCGGGTGATGCATTAAAACATAATCAAACAGCCGCTTGAAGCCGCTTTCCAACGGCCGAAGAACGGACCGCGGAGCCGGGCGAACCCGGCGTGAACATTCAAGAAAGCGACGTCGGCGGTGGTGATGGGGAAAGGCGGGCCGAAATGTATCGAATCGCTCGAACACACGAAGCATTGACCCATTCGGGAACCGGGTTTGTGCCCGGCCACGGCCACTGCGACGATGGGGGTCAAGACGGCCAGGAAAGTAGTCCACGATCAAGGCTCCCACCCCGTACGGTGCGCATGAAACCGGCGATGCTTTACGTCACACACGGCGGAACAGGTTCATCGAACTACGGTGGGGGCAGCCAGTGTTCTACCGGGCCCCCGGGTGCTGAAGATGGAGAACCGATTCCGTTCACACTCTCTGCCACGTCTAATTGACTCCGGTGATCGCACGCAACGATTTGCAACCAGATGGCCAGGCCAGGCCGGCGGAGAATCCTGGGGCGAAGGCAGCGCGGCGCACACCTAACCTATATTTTCGTCGACACTGACATTGACAGCCGTGGTCAGAGAGGGACGGGGAGCAAACTGAACGGCTCGACTCCATATGATGGCTCCCCTCTGGACCGAACCGGGAACCCGCACCACAGAGACCGTCGCTAATTTGCCCACTCATCGCGCGCGGTGTCCTAGTTTTGCGCGGCCAAGACCCGGGGAGGGGACGGGGTCTGAAACAAATTGCGGAGCGGCCCGGCCCAGCCCACCACCACCACCAGGGGCGTATTCTTTCACTTCGGGACGTGCCTCTTGAAATCAGTTTCTCCTTCTGCTTCACTTCACTTTCCTGTGGCAAGTGTGTTGTTTGTTTGCCTAAGGTCCCCCGGACCCGTTCTCCACCGAGTCCTGTCACACCCACCGGGGGCCCCCCATTCGCTCCCTCTTTCGCTCTCGAAAACGCCTTCGCCGGCTGTCATTAGGGCACGAAATCAATTCGCAATGGTGGACCCCGACTAAATAGGCCCCCTCCGGGACGCGGACCTCTTTAACGCCACAAAGTAGTGGCCGCGCAGCGTCCAGCCTCCACCGCCCCAGCAGCAGCATCAACAGTGGGATATGTTTTGATAGGTGTTTAAGCGGTTTTGCGGTCATTCCTTCTCCGTCTTTCAGGGGGGGTTCCGATTATTCCGAAACAGACGAATCAGCATCAGTCGATCGGTATAATTGATGGATGTCCCTCGGCCTGCAAAGCTAAGGAAGATGAAAAATCGTTCTGTGGAGCGCTGGGACACCGAGTGATCCCGTGATCGTTTCGATTGACGAGCATAAAATGAGATGTTTCTGACAGTCCGACACATCAAACATTTCTCTCCCTTTCGCTCTCTCTCTCTCTCGCTATCCTGACTACCGTTTTTGCACGGCTCGTCATCACCATTGGCTCGCGAAAACAAATAATGAATATTAATAACGTCAGGGCCATAAACATGTTTTTTATCGTCCAATCGGTGGTCCGAGTGCTGTTAATTGAATCAAGATCTAACACGCGCTGGGGCACTCCTGTTGCCGTACAAGGCTGATAAATATTTCAACGAATCCACTGTCGTGCTGTGCGTGGTTCCGCTACTTCCGAGAAGTGTTTATTTGTGTGTCGCCTCCAGTAAACGCTTACAGCCCCCATCTGGCATTAAATTGTAGCCCGAACTGGCCAGCGGGCCAGCCTCTTCTCATGCATTTGAAAGCAAACACTCCCGGGCTCTTTGGTGTGAATCTTCTTAAAACAAGTGCTGCGCCCAGGGGGGCGCCAGAAGCGCCAACATCACTTTGGCTCCGTCCTGCTATTTGCGTCCGGAGGGCCATCACTGTAAAACTGCCCCTTATTTAAGGGCCCCCCCCCCCCCCGGGTGTCTCTTGCATGGCGCGTGTAAGAGCCCAAACTGCATTTTGTTGGGAAACTAAACGGACCGCCTGGCGAGCATTCCACAGCCATCGGAATATATAATGACCCAACGAAGGTGCTGCCGGCGTCGGTCGAGAGTTTTGCCCCACGCACGGGTTCACCATCGGTGATGGGTGCCGCGATGTCACCAGCGGGTGTGGCGAGTTGGCGTACGCGAACGCGCGAGCATAAGCATAATATTTAGCACACGATAATTTCACGCGCTCTTTCGCGCTCCGTCGGTGTCGGTGATGATGGTCCCGAGTACACACCCGAGGGCACACGAGGCAAAAGGTGCGGCGGAAAGAAAAACGAAACGCGCCGTAACGAAATTAGGCCCGCGGGTCGCGCCGGGAAACGTACTTGGCAAGCGAGAGGAACTAATTTGCATTCGCACACTCGATCGAGCTAGATCGGCTGGATGTGGGCTCGATCCGCCCGGAGTGCGAGCGGTGGTGCTTCCGGAGGTGTCCCAGTATTCGGAACCAACCACCACCAGCTTTCCAAGCCCCTATCGGGCCACGGGTTGGCAGCAGGCTAAAATGCAGGTCACATTCTGTTTTCTGCCACTGCCACTGCCATTCAAGCCACCTGTGCAAAGCTCTCGGCTGCGTCCCTATTTCACTGCCGCGCCGCTGTGCGGTGAGAGTTCGGAAAACCTGCGGCTGCAACGCGCCGAGCGGTTGAATAATTCATATCAAACGTGCAACAGGCGAACCAGAAATCATGTCAGCGCGTGAGATCATCTTCGCAACATCCATCAACACAATGGAAACCCGATCGTTGCGCGCACTGTCCGAGCTCACTTACATAAGCTGGGTGGCCCGGCAGGAAAAAGGTGCCACCATAAACACATCACCCATCAAAAGGCGAGACACAGTCGAGCGAATGAGTTTCCCGCTTGACCGACCGTTGAAGTCTTTCGTTTTTAAGAAGCCATTTACACCGTGACAGCGGCAGTGGCGCTGCAGAAGAACGTTTGCATAATCGAAAGCACACTAACCAACTTCTCTTTCGATTCGAGGCCGCTCATCAAACAGTAAGAACGCAGTCAATGCCGTGCGCCATAAAGTGCCACGATCGCCATCAACCGACGCCGCCGAGAAAGGTGGTCAATTTAAGGCTTACTTTTGCTCTCTGCCTTCTAGACTCCGGCATTCCTTTGGGCTTGGGGCCAAGCAGCAACAAAAACAACCGGGGGGTAAGTAATTGCTGCTGCCCTGCCCCGGGATGCAGACAGGATTCCCGCATTCCGATCCGAACCCCCCGGGGGGGGCTGGCAGAATGTAGCGCCCAACGCGAAGCTGACCCACTTCGGCCGGGAGGCCAAAGCGCAACATATACAAAGTGCGCATCGTCCTCGCCGAAATCGATCCCGTCGGCGTACCGTCGGAGTCTCCGGAGAGTCATTTCGGAGTCTGTGCCGCTGCATTCAATTAATTTAAACCATTTTTCTCCCGCATGACGTACCCGGTTCCGCGATCCGCGGTGCAGAAATGAGGACTCGGCCACAGCTGGACTCCCCAAAACCCGTTTGCGAACCTGTGCGATCGTTCCGATCGTTTAATCTAGTTTTTGCCACACGCGGGAAGCAACTATTTATTATTTTTAGTCGTTTTTGCTTTGCGCCAACGGGGTTTGCCCTATTTGTTGGTGGCGTAGCGTTTACCCGTTGGCCCCCCCGCCCGGAACGGTACGTGTGAAAGTGGTTTTCGGGCAGGGCAGCACGGGGCCACATGTGCCACTTGTTCCCGCCGGGAACTACAACCCTGGATTCCGGTGTGCAATCTTGGTGCTTGGTGCTACGCCATCGGTTCGCACAGCAGCACCCGGCCGTTGCTTGTTAACATAGTTCTAACGGTAACGGGGCCGCCGGCACGGAGCCTTATGCCACTTGTTTGGGATCATATCGTTGGCCAAAAAAAATTGCCGAAGCTTCCTTCCCGGGCGTTTGCGAAGTTCGATGGAATTCGAACGGAAAACGGATCGCACGAACTGCAAACGTTCTGACCGGGCTGCCTTTAAATTATTTTCCTCCGGCGGACCGTCTCACCCTCCAACGATGCCCCACCGCCCACAAGCTGGCCAGTGGGAAAGGAAAGCTCCCGAAAGCTCGTTATTCAATTATCGGCAAGCGTTTTATTTCCTTTAAGCGATCGTTTGCCCCACACATTCGATAACGAGAACGGGACCCGTCCATAATTACACCCGTTGCATTGTGAACTCGCGCAGTCGCTTTCTGCCAGTCACCCGCACCCTCCCACACCCATCAGACCCGTGAGCCGACCATTCGAAGGCGAATCTGCGCGGCAGGCGAAAAGCGAAACTTGGCGTGCCACATTTCACCGTTTCGCCCCTGCGGGTGTTAAGCAAGCCAAATTAAGCACTTAATGGTCGAGCGCATAAAAAAGCACTCCCCACGGGGGTCTGCTGATAAAGGATGCAGCATCTACCAAACGCCCCGCGCGGCTGTCAAGTCGCTGCCCTTTCGCCCATCGGACACGCCAGCAATCGGAATTGGTACAACGTCCGTTTCCACATAATTATTCACCCACCCATCGTGGCCAACCTACAGGTTTTTTTTCGTTCGCCACCACACGAAATTAAGGGGAAGCTCGATCCTCGCCGATAGATACGCTCCAGCGAGGAGCTACAATATTTTGGCCGTGCGCGGTCATTCTTACAAAGTAACCCGCAGGAAAGAGTGATGTTCTAATTGGTCAAACCTCTGTGGCAAGTCTGCAAGTATAATAAGGTGCGAGTTTCGGGTAGAACCGGAATCGAGAGTAATGGTCCGCGGGCAATAATCGCGCCTTGTTAGCACAGGGCATTATGTAAATTTGGTCTACACGTTTTGGCAACGCTCATCATGAGCTCATTCTTCTTTAATTTTGCGCGTTTTTTAAAGGTTTTTTTCTTCTTAAGAGATTTTAAAAGCATTTTAAATGCTCACATAAAACGGATCACTGCACAAAAGCGCTACAACGGCAAATGGTCCTGCAGTCAACAGAAAATCAGTTAAAAGACAATCGAAAGGGGCCATAAAGTGGTGGCCGCCGCAAGAAAATGGCACATTCTTGCGGGAAAGGGCACTTACGGTTCCGCTGCAAACGATACCCGTCCGCCACCGGGCACTGCGCCACGATCGCCAGCAGCATCAGCAGCGACATGCAAAGGAACGGCGCTGCCCATTGCGGGCAGCAGGCCACGCTCTTCGGCCCCATCGTCTTTATCTTCTCCGCCTTCTGTATCGCGCACTAAAACTTGGCAGCCGAAAAGCAGCGTTCGCCACCGACAACACTCTGCACTCACAAGAACTAGACCACTGGCTCTGCGGAAAGGCACCGTACACCGTAAAGGTTTCTGGAGGAGGTTTCTTCACCGAAACAGAACAACGACACACGGGAACAGGTCAGGCCGAATCGGCGGCACCGGCCAGGACACGGTCGCGCTTCGGTAGCTGTTTAATTTCGGGGCCTGCGAGCATGAGCACCACCGCAGCACCACACCGCATCCGTTCTCTGTTTTTTCGCGGACGTTCGAACGGGGAATCAATCACTTGCTTTAATGTTGCGCACCGCTGTTGCTTTGGCCAGCCGACCCGGGCGCGGCGAACGTTGGCAGCGACGGCTTATTGACGGACGGTCGATAGCAGACTTCATCATCATCAATCATCTTGCGTATGTGTACCCGCGGGGGATTCGCCTTTCCACACGGGGAAAAGTAAATTAAAAGCACGAAAACTCATGCACAAAACGAACACAGATCTTTTCCTTTTTTTTGAGCTACGAAAAGCCCGATTTTCACTCCCGATTCGTCGAATCACACGACGTTTCAACGCCACCTTATTCACGCCACTATTTTCGCAGACTGCTAAGATTGGGTGGGAAAACAACTCGTCGCCGTCGTCGTACGCCAACTGCGATCCCTAGCAGCGCAAGAACGGATCAACTCTTCTTCGACCACACGGTTCGCTGCCTGAGCGCGGAATGATCGCGAGCGGCCACCGATCGGTGGCAAGAAAACTGGGATTTTCTCGGGTGGAAATCTGCAAAGAGAAGAGAACGCCCGCCGATCGAGAGAGAGAGAGAGAGAGAGAGAAGGACGCGTATGTGTGCTATGCTGCGTGTGGCGGAACTCGTTCCAACCAAGAACGAAGAAAGATGCGCCGCCCGATTCGCGTGCGAAGACACTCACATGCGGCAAACGGAAAGAGATGGACCGAACAGCTAAACGCAAAAGAGCGAGAGAGAGAGTAACAAAAGAGCATCAACAAACAGAGAGAGTGAGAGAGTGTCAGAATCGGGAGAGACATGCAGAGAAAAGCGCTGGTGGAATGAACCCGAATCTGCGCCGAGCCCCACAACCGAAAGTCAACAAAACTTGTCCGACCGAAGCGAGAGAATTAATAAGAGAAAAAGGTACGAGCCGAAAAAAATCAACCCGAGGTGCCCGCCCCAAACGGCCACTTCCTTCGCCTCGTGAGTGGGAAGTGCGCTCGTCGTGTTCGGCGGCACGCACAATGGGGGGTGCGGCCCTTCGACCCACCGCCGTCCAGGGTCCGAAGGTCCGAGAATCCGTTAGACAAACATAATCAGCGTATCAGACCATCATTAGACACCGGGCGCAGTCTAGGGAAAACAATATTATCTTCTACCACCTTTCTTGGCGTATGGAAATGAGGTCCGAAAAAGGAATGAAAATGAGAAACGAAGGCAACCGGAAGGAAGCTGACACGGACGGGCTCCAGAATTGGCAATCGGATCGAAGAGAACGCTCGTTTCGATTAACCTTTTTGCTCCACTTTCGCCCCAGCGTTCGTCGCGTTCTTGGTGAGGCCGTGAAACGACTGGGGGAAAAAACGGGAACCAACAGGAACCCCCAGCCAGTATCGATGCTTCGGTTGCTTGCCAGAACAACAGAAACAATAGAATGTGTACCTGAAACACACAACCTCCTCAGAAGCACGCAAGCGGCGCTCGAAAAAGGGTGAGAAGTTTCGGTGCCCAGGAAACGAAGAACTGCGTCACGCAACAGGCGACGAACCCGGGTTCCCGGGGGTTAATCACACCCGGCGAAGCGTAAATTAAAATGTTACCCCACCAGAGTCACCACCGGATTGTCGCCTGCCGCCGGAGGGCCCCATTACGAAATCGGTTGCCCGGACGATAAGCGACCGGTGGCCCCAAAGTAACCGTAACCAATTAGCAGATGTTTGTCATAGCTGCTTCCCGGTGGCGGTGCTGGCTGTTGGTGCTAATAAAATGCGAAGCACGGGAAGAACAGTGTGCGCCGGAATCGTATCACGCAGGACGGCCAGCCGGCCAATGACTTTCTGCGCTGCGACGGCCCATGAGAACCGAGATCACGAGACCCGAGGCTACTAATGCGCGCGCCATTGCGTGCTCATGGTTCCGCCCGTTGCGAGAGGTCACGCATGAATTTGCCTGACGTTTCGCTGCGTTTCCCGCGGACACGGAAATCGTCGACCATTTCCGCGCCGGTCGGGGACAACCCCCTGCGCTGGCGGAAGAAGATTTATGCTCCAAAAACCGCACGGATTGTGGTTGAGATCGGATTCGGAAGCCGAATCGGCTGGGGAGTTCGTCGACCTGGGGATCTGGTGGTTGACTTGGGAGCCATCGAGATCCTGGGGCAAACAAATATCAAATTCGGTCACTTTCATTGCCAATGAGGATCACTCTTGGGGGCGGACCGGAAAATGACACCATAATCAGCAGAAGCGCGCGACTTAAACGTGCGACAAGCGGGTAACCTGCGTAGCCGGATCGCCACACCGGAACCCCAAAGTTCTGCTTCACCCTCCGACGTCACCGTTCGAATCGTCTGGGTCGCGTGGGCCCATAAAACGTAGCTCCGGGCGGGCATGGGTGTTCGGGTGCCTCCGGCCACGGAGAAGGCCCCCCGGGTCGTTTAGGTAACACACCCCGGAAACCCGTTATACCGGACGCGCCGTGGAACTATTCCGCCGAATCGGACCTCTGGCCACTGACGCGGAAGGCAGCGGGCGGAGGGTGAGGGGTTGCATTATAAATTGTACACACGCATCGCCGGCAGCGTACGTGCACCCGCCGACGTCGGTGCTCCGTGGAGGAATCTTCGCGCTGCACACACGGGATTGGAGTTGGCCGGGAAGGCTGGCTGGTTGTGCTACTTTTGGGCAGACCCCTCGTCCCCACCGCCTTAGACCTCCTGGTTCTGCCCGGTTCGGTGAGGCGATGAACTATTTTCGCGGCACTGACGTCGTATGTTTTGGCTTGCGTTTCGTGTGTCCGTCCATTTCTTTTGTTCTGTTGCTTACTCAACTTTTCACTCCCTTTTCGGGGACCACGGTCCACACGACGGCGCGGACCAGAAGTTCGAGACGATCATTTCCGCCATTAAAAGGTGTGACCTGTGCGACTGAAGTTGCAGTTTGGCAACTCACGCAAAATGGCTTCAAACACACTCGATCGGCCGCAATAAATCCGCAAACGGGACGGCCGTGAAAACGGTTCACCCAGTTGGGCGATAATTGTGATGAGCCGAAGCCCTGCGATCTCCATACGGTGGTGATCGTAGCCTGAGAGGGCGTGAAAACGGTTGTTCTTTGGTTCGAGGAAGAGTTCCGCGGTCGGACCGCAGCCCGCAGAGATGATCTTGGTCCCGATCGCACAGCCGTAATCTTGGATCGGGAACCGTAATTTTTCCACTCACCCACCGGCACCCGGCAAGTGCTGGAGGGGGGATGGGGGCCGTGTTTCCCGCGGGCCGTGCATTCCGGGAGGCTCTGATAAATGATGATTTGTAGTTTCATAATTTTTGGGCCCTCCGGGCCCCGACCTCCACGCGGCCGAAAGGGCAACATTAGCTGCATCTTGCTGCCTCTTGACACCGAAGTGCCGTCGGGCCGGGGTGCTGGGAAAGGTAAATGGTGTTAGTTTTTCCCATTCACTCTTCCCGTCCCGCCACCCCAACCCGGGGCCGCGTTCGGTTATCTGCCGTAATTTTGGGTGAATGCAAAACTGGGTCAATTGATGCCGCTGCCCCGCGTGACCGCATGGAGGCGGCGAACGGTCGATTGGACACTGTTCCGCCTCCGCAGCGGCCTTTCTACTTCTGGGGCTGGGTTGTGCCTTGGCACTAACCATGGCGCGATTTGTGCGCGATGTTTATATTGTTTTGCCCTAAAACGGTGCGCGTCACATTTCTCACGTTTAACGCTGCCAAACTCGAATCTTGCGCATCCGGACCGATGTGGCCCGGTTTCCTGATTCCTGTTTTGACAGCCCTCGGATATGGCGCATATTTCTTGGGCTCAATTTTATCAGGTGAAAAATTATTGCTTTAGAAAGCGTAATTAACGCGTCGCACAATTAGGTCCGCGTATAAATTAAACACTCTTTGTTTAGGGGGGGCGTAAAGTAGGTGAGGCCGATAAAATTTGATTAATTGTTAATTGTTTCAAGCCGGGCCCCCCGGGCTTTGGTGTCCGGAATTTAAACCTTTGCAGTAGCCGCCTCGCCGCGAAATGGCCAAGATAAATATTTACCACTCGAGTAAGTTTGCGAAAAGGTGACAAAATGCAAAGCCCGTTAATAGTGGTTAAATATTTTGCGGTGACCAAAACCCCGCCGGGCCTCTCTTGCGTAATTCGTAATGGATGTGCACTCATTGAAACCCATCAAATCCGAGGCTTCACACGCAAAATCAATCAAAAGACTGCATCATCAAGCGACGAACCTTTTTAACGGGGTCCCCGTTGTCATTTGCATCACGCAACAGTGCACAGGCTTGTGGAGCAATCAGACGGGACCGGCCACGAGGTGGTCCCCGTTCTTACGGTCCTTTCCTACCGCCCGGGGTGCAGCGATGCGTTTGGCACGTGTTTGGCTTCAGCGCTCCAACCCGAGAGAGAGAGGCTGTTGACCATCGCAGATCGTCGTCGGTATCAGATCGCTCGGATGGCCGTAAAACAAAACCCCAACCCCGGTCAGAAACCGCAAACAAACCGCAATGGCACAGGGTGCAAGGGCGTAACGCCACCACGGCACGGCAATGGCAATTAAGAAACCCATTTCAAGAATTCACATGAGAACATTATAACGTGCCGTGTGTGCCGTGCCACCGCCGGGGTTAAATCAGAGATTATTTTTTATCCCCCTGACCATAAACGCATTTGCTGGCCCCAACTCCGAAGAAAGTCAACCCCTCGCCGGGCCAACCGTTATGAACTTTCTTCGGCACCCCACCCGGCCGACGTCGAGTGATCAACGACCGGCCACGGGGTGGTGAACCCTTCGCAGCAGCAGCAGCGCAGGTGAAAAGGATTAACAGTTGTTTGCGGGTACCTTCTAATGAAGACCGTGCCGGTGGGTACCGCGAGCGGTCATTTGATCGTCCATCAGCCGGCTGACACATCGACAGTCCGATCATTAACGGGGCTGCGCTGGGCTGCGACGCCCGTAATGATCGTAACGCGCTGATGATGATGGTGACGGTCGAAGCACCACTATTACGAGCGCTGGAATGTTGCACAGCTCCTCATCAACATCGGCAGCGTCGGGGGCTTCCCCAAACTCCCGGAAGCTAAAGCCGTTTAGCATAATCTGCCGTAAGGTGGAAAACGCCACGGTGCAGGGTGTCGCTTTCCCACCCTGGCCGTGACCCTGGATGAGATCGTCCAGCGAAGTGCAAAAAGCAGGCTTTGTCTTTGCCACGGCAACGGCCAAACAACCATATTTAACATACGATTCAAATTGTTTGCATTGCTGAATAATCTCTCCCTTTCTATCTCGCTGTCCCCCCGGCCGGCCGGCCGGGAGAGTGGCGCAATGAACCCGCTTGAGATGCGGAAATTGCCCCCGACTTTCTTGCTTCTGTCCCCTTGCAGAACGGAAGAAAGTGTTCGAATCACTTCCTCAACACTGGCCACAGAACCGGCGGCAGCGGCAGATTCCCATTTGCGTTTACACACAATCGAAGCGCAAAAGAATGACCAGCGGCAGCGGGGACCGAGCACGGCACCGCTGGCCGCAGGCCGGTAGCATAAAAATAAAAAAATAAATAAACCCACCATAAACAGTTAGCTTTGCGGCATTTCGCGTAAATTGCTTTTGCGGACTGTTTTGTGGCCGGCCCGGTCCTGTTGCTCCTATTTCTGCTTTCTTTCTTCGCTCCGCGCTCTACTTCACCCTCCGTGGGTTCGTGGTCTGCGGACGCAAGAAGTTCTTTTCGCGAGTGGCCACGCATCTAATGAGTGAGTCGGGAGTGGCGCCGTGTTGTGCGTACCACTCCCAGGCACAATAGGATCTTATTGTTCTGCCTGTTCACAGGCAAGGCACTCGCCGCTCAATCGCTAGAGTGAGTCGACTCCGGGGACACCTCCTCATCCGGGCTCGGATTCATGGTGTCACCCGTTCCGGGGCGGCAACAACAACAGCAAAGCAAACCGGAGCAAAACCGGACGGTCCGTGTCCGTTCGGTGTCCGATTTGAGGAAACAAGATAACGAGCCGCTTGCTCACCGAACGCCCCAGAGCCCTCACGACAAATCATCTTCTTATGTCTTATGCGCTTCAGATGTCACAGCGGAGCGCATTTGCTCGAACTCCCACGGCGGTCCGAGGTTTATGCGCTCATTGTACGGTCTGGCCGTAGCCCTGGCCGAAGGCGATCGTTAGCATAATTTGTTCATTTGTATGGAGCGCCCACGGCTAGAACGGTGGACCAAGGGGACGGATCACCGCTGACCCGCGCGGAGAAGCGCAACCTGCAACCCGGTGCAGCGGCCACAGAGAGCCACGGTAGAACCTTACGGCTTACGGTGCTTTACTCGATTCTTCTTCCACCAGGCAACGGTTCCCGAGGGAGGATGGAATGGATTAATTATTACACTTTCCGCATCGCTGGCAGCGCTTAGCCAGCGGATTGATTAGCATGTATGGGGCTTGGTTGGGAAGCCGAGCCTGATTTTCTTCCCATTTTCTTTCACGGCACGCAACCGTCAAAGGTGGTTACGGCATGACTTGAAGCTTTTCGGTGCGATCCGCGCCAGGTTTCGTGGTTCGCCTGCGTAAACGGGTCTCGCATGCTAGGCCACAGAACGGACGGAGCTAGGGGCATCACGCAGCCCATTGGTTCTTACGCCTCACCGGGATCGGAACACGGATGAGAACGCCAACGCCGCTAATGGGCCGCACGATATGAACCGTTTCTGTTGCTTCTTGTCCGTTAAAGGGGCATAATTTGGGGGCCCGACTGAGCTGGCGCTGGTCTGACGGACCCTTTCAGACAATTTGGCGTCTTTTAGATCGGATCCCTGGGGGGCTACACCCTCTCTTCTAGATGCCGTTGCGTGGAACACGAATTAAGCACCGGCGTGTGATGCGGCCCAAAACACCCAAAACGGTAACGAAGGGCACCCTTATAACGAGCGGACCGTAAAGTATACACTAACTTCCGGAAGTGCGACCGTTCGATTCTGGCCCATCGGCCGGTCGGTATAACAATCCGGTCATCCGGTGGATTATAAATCACGTCAGCACTACTCCACACGATCCGAACGTATTTATGGACCCCGAGCGAACCGAACCGACGAGCGTTGGCACTGATTGGGAGACCTCCATTATGTTACGTTCACGGGCACGTCGAGCGTGTTGCGCGGCTTTTCGCAGAATTCCACAAACGTCGGCGTCGGTGGGCGGACTTATCGCTGCCGGGACATCATGACAGGGAGTCGGCACACGGCCAGTCGAAAGACAAACAAACAATGCCGCCGCCGCCGCCGCCGCCGCCGCCATTGCCAACAATGACAATGCATCGAAACTATGCTCCGGAGAAGCGATTTGAGGCGATTTGTGGGGTTTTGCGCTGGAAGGTTGGTTGCGTACGGGCGACTCGCCTGATTGTGCCAGCTCTCTCCAAACGCACATAAAGTTTGATGTGCGATCGTGCAAAATTATGATCACCATGCGCATACCACGCGCGCGATAGGGATCGGCCTCGGCGCGCTGCTGCGTGGAAAGCTGCGCTCGTAAACGGAGGGTAGTTTATTAAATTTAAATTGACCATGACACGTGGATCCATCGGCTCGAAAGGTGGCTCGACTTTTACCAGTCCCACACGGTTCGTTTTTAATATTAAATTCGTTCTTTTCGTTCACTTTCGATCAAGCTGATATTGTCCGTCATTATTTATCAGCTATTAACATTTTTAGGAGTAACTTCATAATTCGATCGGTGAAGTCGTTCTAAGACGCAATTGTTGTTTCAGCTTACGGACTTATTGAACCATACGTTACATCCTTAACTCCATACACACCATACAAAAACAATGCTAAAATCGAAAGCGAACGACGGTCTGGGAGAAGCCGGAATACCCGGACCGACCAAGAACCCGGATTCGCACGCCAGGCCCGCCCCGTACCGTAACTCTTTTGGCGAATGGCATTTTTATGATCGCTGGCATTTTGTTGCCGTTCCGTGTGCCGAGCTTAGAACAACGATGCCTATCAGCATTCCAGATCGCCCAGGACATCGCACGCCTGACCTTCACCTTTACGGCGCAGGTGAGAGGAAGAAGCTCGTTGGACTTTTATGAACTCCAAAACTATTTACAACATCGGCGCCGAAGAAAATCGGCGCCCCTATTTACAGCCCCCCCGGCAACGATCGGCGGCGATCGGCGAGGGATCGTGAAACGGAAGAAGAAAACGTTTTACCAGCTAGCTGTAATTATTTAATGGATATTTTTTACCACCTGCGAGGCGCTCGGGCCTAATTGAAAGCTGAACATTAAACCGTTTATCTGCCTCGTCAAGTGCCTCGATCAGCTCGGTGCGCAAGGCGCATGTTTAGTGCTTTTCGGGCGTGAGCTACGAATCAAACCCCTAATCTAATCACGGCCGATCCGGCGGCGGCGGTTTAGTGGTCGGTCGGGTTTGAACGGTGACCTGCTTTACATTCAAACGGCTGGCTAAATGGGCAAAGTAGCAAAAACTGGGAACATGGTTCTCTTTCTTGGCCAACCATTCAGAAGAACCCGCGCGTGGAAACGGAAAAAGTAATGCATGCTTCGAGGTGTGTTACAACGATTTTTTGCTCTCTCTCTCGGCTCGGCTCGCAGTACCTCCCGCTCAATTACTACGCCCTCTAACGAGGTTCCTGTTCGACGGCCACGGAAGGTTAGCACGCATCTTTCGCGGCCCGCTGCTATCGATGCCCCGTTTTTGTCGGCCACGGCGGCTTTTTCGCGGAATTTCGGTCACAAACGGCTTAGACGCGGTCGTATTATCTTCGTACCCCGTTCGGAGTTGAGGGATTTTTTACGCTTCTTCAGCATCGGATCGCTCCGGTGCCTTCGGCGGGCCCCGGACGGTGTGATTCGATTTAATCCAGACACGTACACGTTACAACGATTAATTCACCTGCACGCACACTCCCGGACCGGATTGCTCTAGATTTGGCCCTCTGCGTTTTATGCAATCTCCAACCACTTCCGGCAACAGTTTGCTATTTGCGACTTTCATTCGCCAGCCATCAGCGCATTGTTGCGTGCGTATCAAAAGCAAAGCTTCTTGGGCTCGTGCCTTGCGTAACCAATGCCGAACCGACTGGAAGCCCCGGGACTGGATCTTCCTTTTCCTGTCGATGCGCACCATAATCTGAGAACCGGCTCCGGGGACTTTGGGTGTACGATAATCTTCCCCGTGCGGTGGATGCAACTGCCCCGGGAAGTGTGCAACCTGTCAGGCGGCAAGATTTCGAAAACCGGCTCCGAAACCGGGGGATGAAAAGGGTTGCAGGACTGCATTGTGAGCGTGTGGTGACGGGCTGGGGACGAATTCGGTCGAACGTTCAATCGAGCTACCCGCAGCGGGTATTGACTCGAACCTGAAGCTGTCTCAAGCCACGCCCGGGAAGATGCGCCAAACGAAGAAGCTTCGAGGTGCTCCTACCAAAAACTGCCCCGTGATGAGTTTGGAGTCCCACAGGTTTCGCGCGCCGTTTCGGCCGTTCCAGCGAACCGGACGCAGAAGATGTTAACGGCAATTTGTCTGCTACCTTCTGATGGGGATCAGCCCGGGGACTGTCGAACCGCGACGAGCAATGATCGCACGGCCCTGCACCATAAGTGGTTTCCATTTTGAAGCGCAGGTTCAAGGACAGAGACCGCGCAAAAGGAAGGTTTTGCCTGGGATGGTCGCGAAAGTGGCCACCATCTTTGGTGAGCGCATCGCTGCACGAGGCAGATAACTTTCCCGATTCATGGTTGCATCGCAACGGTGCAACGTCCGTTCACTTATGCAATTTTTTTGGACTCTCGAACTCTCACTGGAGGAGGCAAGCGGACGGTGGATTAGTTTTAATGTATGACGAACTGATTGAATTGTCAATTTTTGTTGTCTGGATTTTTACCAAGAACTGTCCACACTTCTCTCTGATGAACTAAATTAATGAAGTGAACTAATTAACTAATATTAGGTTGGCTAAAAAGAAATCCATTATTTTTGGGTGAAATTCAAAACTATACATAAAAATATACATATTTTATGTATTTATTTATGATCGAATGAGGAGGTCATCGCCGAAACTGAGGCATATTTTGAAGGGAAAGATAAATCGTTCTACAAACATGGTATCGAAAAGTTAGAGAAGCGTTGGACTGACTGTATCGCCTTAAAAGGAGACTATGTTGATGAATAAATACAAATTATATCAAAATATTGTTGTTTTATAAGCTATCCTACGGACTTATTGAGCGAAGTGTTATGTTGTATATAAAAATCAATCGTGGACCAATCGAAAATGGACACCAAAATCAAAAGCTTTAAAGTATGGTTAAAACTGCCGATTGGCACATGTTGCAGGTACCGATGGGTCATCCCGTCAGACCGTCCAGAATCCCGGCCACAAATGAAATAGCTGGAGCCATCGCCGGTGAGCTTTGAGAGGCGACGGGCTATGTATGAAGGCACAGGCCCGACGACTGCACCAAAGAAGGAATACGCAAAGCATATCGTCTAAATACGCCCGAGGATCGTCTCGATTGTTTTATGTTTTTTATGAATTATGACTTAGAATAACTCGTCTTTTGTCATTTCTTTCAATTCTTCTTTCTTCATGTATTCTTGTATATTGTTTATGTTATATGTTATTGTCTCGATGTTGTATAGCCATGTCCTAATATAAAATAATAAAAAACGAAATGGAAGAAGCTCTGTGTTCGAAGTCGCTCTAATGATAATAAGATTTTCAAATATCACTCAGCCCCTATGTCAAACTTTCTGGGAGATCTCAACGTGCCATTCTTCACATAATTTATACAGGGTGCTATTGAAAAGTAATGAGCCTTATATTTTTTAAGCAGTTTTATTAAACCTTTTGGCTTACACCACTAATATTCTTCAAAATAGGACCCTTGAGCGTCAATACACCGCTGGTAGCGGTCCTTCCACTGCAGGAAACATTTTTTAAACTCATCCGCCGGAATCGCGTTCAATTCGGCTGTCATAGCTTTTTGGATCGCCTCGATGGAGTCGAAACGCCTTCCCTTCAGCTTCCTTTTCACGAGCGGGAACAAGAAAAAGTCCGGGGGGGACAGGTCTGGGCTATAGGGAGGGTGGGGAAGCACCGGAACCCCCATCTTAGCCAGTGCAGAGGTGCAGAGGTGCAGAGGGCAGAGGAGCGATCCAACGATCGCTGCATTTTCGCCACTGCAAAATCCTAACACACTTTTAAAACAACTTTCACGCGCGGAGCGATGTTGACTGCACCGCTGTTGCCAGTGAACTGGGATCGGTTTCCCGTGGAAGGGGAAGGTCCAACCTACATTTTCTCCCACCAGCCGATTCGGTTGGTCGCTTGTCGGACGCTCCGCGCGGGAAGGCTCATTACTTTTCAATCGCACCCTGTAATGTCATTTTTTCAGCATAATTCAAACAAACTGAAATAGTGAAGAACTTAAGATACAACAGGACCTTTCACTGCCAAATTCCTTTATGTTCTATCAAAATACTAACACATTGCACAACATCCTGCAGTGCAGCTCGGACCTTCTTTAAAACG
Organism: Anopheles bellator; assembly: GCF_943735745.2. NCBI lineage: Eukaryota > Metazoa > Arthropoda > Insecta > Diptera > Culicidae > Anopheles > Anopheles bellator. Next base: position 68,859,300 of record NC_071286.1, read on the forward strand.
CATTGAAATGGAGACCGTTTTCCTCTAACCAAAAAACGGAGGTAACTTTCCACGACGCGAATGTGTCCCAATTTCCACCTCCCGGCGCGATGACAGTGCAACGCTCATAATTACACACGAGCACACTCGGCGTTGTTGGTTCACTTCCTACCATTTTCCGTGTGGCCAGCATAACCCCCGTCTCCAGCGACGCAGCCGCGGCCAATCTGCACTTTTGATCTTGCGACAAAAATGCGACAACATCGATACGGTGCAGCTCAGGTGCTGGTGGTGCAATATCTGGCGTTCTATATCTGTCCCTGCCACGGCGTAACGCTTCCGCCGTTGGCGGACCCGCGGTGTAGGTGATGGTGCAGCTCATGTGCAGGTTTCCCCTCTCGGTGGTTACGATGGATCATGTAATTATCCGTGCGGCATCAAGATGCGTCCCGAGTGCTTTCCCTGCCACGGACCGGGTCGGCAAATCACGCTTTTAATTGAAAGCACAACCCTCGGACACAATCCGGGAGCCCGAGACCGAGCCAGCCTTCGTCTTTCTGGGTCACCTTCGACAGGACCGGACCGGTGGACCGCATCGGGTGCCTTCCCCCGGGGCCGGCCCGTCATTAATCGGATCACTGTTCCAATTTAGCCGGCCGAAGCCGAACCGGTTCCGGGTGGCCAGTAGCCGTGGCTACTGGCTCGATCGTGGAAATCGCTCGTTATCACATCGCGCCGACCGCGCTGCGACGCGTAGTAACAATGTGGCGTCGTGCCATCGTTGGCCGGGGCGGTTTAATAGATGCCGCAGGGGACACACCGAGAACAATATCATCATGCCGGTGCCAGGAGCGGAGCCCACTGCCGTACTAATCATACGGGGAAATTAATTGCTTTTAAATTAGCTGCCCCTCCGGGCGATCGCGATGAAGATCGTGCCGTGGGCCGGCTGGCGCCAGGGCTGGGAGTGTGAAAGTTGCGCCTCGATGTTCCGGTGTCCCGGTGTCAGCTCATGCTACCCATTCCTTCCCGGTGCGCCGATCCCTTAAACGGTTGGGCGACTGGAACCGATGCTAATGCCCGCTGCAAACAGCCCGACCCGGCGTAGGAACTCCCTTATTATTGCACCGCAAACACGCAGGGTGGGTCTATGCGGATCGTCAACATAAGGCAAAGGCCCCCAACTCCACCCAACGGCAACAGAAAAGGGAACGAAACGTCAAATTGATTTCCATTCAATGCGGACGGCGGTGACAAATACGTTCGCTCGATTGCCGACAAATTGGACACGACACGGCGTTCGCGGTGACCGACACCAAGGCACGATCCTGGTCGATCGACCGGGACGATGTCGTCGGGTCGAGCAGATACCCATGGTTCCCGTTACTGTCCCGTTCGCTGGTACGCACCGAGACACCGAGCTTGAAGTCCGAAAGACGATCTCCGGCCCAGAGAACGACTTCCCGGGACTAACGGGGTTTCCCAGGTCACCCCGAGCGCACCGCAGGGTTCGGTGAATGAAATTCTCACGTCGTGACAACGGCACACCCATCCCGGACGGGATGGGTCAGAACTGCGGTGGGGACCCCCGGAATCGTTCGGAACCATTAAGAAGGAACCGATCAATAAAGGGAGCCGGTAAAGGGAGGACGCCCGGTTTATCGTCGACCGCTCGCTCCATGCAAATTGGCCGGGAAAGCGGACAACCCAAGGTAAGGTGCTCATCGAACGAAGCTTTCCATACAATCGGCTAATTGATTCGAGGAAAGCCGCACTCGGAGGGCCTCCTCGGTCCACTCGGGAGCGTGATTATTTGGCGCAGCATAATTTCATCAACCCCATCATCATTAGGCCACTGCGTGGGCCACTGATTTTGGCGGTGCGCCTCATCATCATCATCATCATCATCTTCGTCGGGGAGCCATGCAAACGGACCCTTTCTCGTACATTTTGCGCACCGTACGTACGCAATTGCGCATTCCCATCCGTTCTCGAGCCGGACCATTCTGTGGCGTCCGGTTTTTGGGGGGTCCAGCCTGCCAGTGGGGGTGCCCAACCGCAGCGCCCAGCCGAGGATCTCGGACAGTGGGTCGCGGACCATCGGTAATCCAATTACCGCACAACAGTTATAGCAATTTCGATCGCCCACAACGGGGCGCGCAGATAAAACGACCACACCACGGCGAGGGCTGGGCAGGGTGGGCGATGGTACCTCCCTTCCCTTCCCTATACGAGTCGGGAAAAAGTCGGGAAACAATCCAACATAAACTATGCTGGCCCCCGCGGTTCTAGCCGCGGAGAACCGGATGGGGTCGTGCGCCGGTCGTGCCGGTGATGGATAAACGTAATCAGCCCCGGGGACGGGGCTGGAAATTGAAAATCGTGCATCTCATCGCCACACACTCGACCACCATCGGTCGATCGGCGGGCGGATCGATGAGATCCGGTCGATTCGGCGGACCAGCGCCGTGCCGTTTCGTTTATCGGCACCTTCCGGGCCGTCCGGGGTTGTCGCCGACACGATCACGATCGTGGAAACAATTAGCGCAGGGAAAACACCTCGAGAGACTCGGCTCATTAGCTCACGCACGCTCCTGGGCGTTGCTCAGTTCCACGAAGCCCGTGGAAACCCGAGCGGGAGAAAATTCAGTTTTCTCGGTGCCGGTCTGCGAATGGCGAAATTGGTGAAGAGTGAAAATCGGTGGCACTCGCCGCTGGGAAACTCTTGGCCCGTATGGCGGAATCCCCCCCCAAGCCACTGGTTTGCCGGTGCGCTGAACAGGAAACGGAACATTCTGCTCCGGAACGGTCAATCGATCATACAATAAATCAATTCACGAGCGCACCTGTAATGGGAACCGTTCTTTGGTCGTTTGCTAACAGTACAAAAAAAATGAGTCCCTGAAACAACCCAACAAGTGCCCCCGTGTCAGTCAATTTTATGATGCCAATCATAACCGGACCCTGCCCGAAATCCTGCGCAAACAGGAGATTATTGTTTATATGTAGGGCCCCCCCTTTCTTTCTCTCTCTTTCTTCTTCCGATTGGGGTTTCGCGAAATGGTGGCACGTGAAACTGCCCCACCACGACCCGAAAGACATCAAAGAGATTCGCGCAAAGCCGGACACTGGACCAGACTGTCCGCTTTCCAAATTTATGGCCACTCGCTGGCGGGACAACCGTCACGGGCAGTAATGACCCAATGTCCCGATGATGAGCTTTTAGAGAGGCTAATCTCTGATCAATCATCGATCAGCTCGGATTGATCCGAACTTTATTTTTAATGATGTTTTTACTGCCGCACTGGGCCTTCAAGCCCACCCACTCCCGTCGCATTTCAATATTTGATTGCACCCGGTCCGGCAATCGGTTCTCGGAACACCGAAACGGCTAGCGACCGTCACGGGGACGGACTTGGGCTTAAGACACGCAAAAATCTGCTCAGCCCGATTATCTTTGATTTCACCATTTCACCACGGGCAACGTTCCCGGGCCGCATCGGTCTTTAATCAAGGGGGCCAATTCGGGGGAACAGATGTTACAAATTACGCCACCACCGGGCCGGCAGAGCGGGGGAGGGGGCAGCGAACTTTTCCACGGCGGCCACGGCCAGGAACCTATGAATTACGACAAGCACGACGACGGTGCTGATTAGGCACCGTGGTACGGGAAGTGCTGGCCGCCCGTCGATCCTGGCTTCCCATCATCATTACACCCACGTGATCGCGCACCGGCGGCAGCTGCTAATCAAATCCGGGCGACCGACGTTATCGTTATGCAACATAATCACGATGCTCACTCACTGTAGCGGTAAACAGTTTCACACGTTTCACCGTGCCCGCGCTAATCCGGCCCGGCCCCCTTTCCCGCGCTGCCCCGAAGCGCAACCGCTTGGTGGCAATCATAACAAAACCGGCGCGCCCGATCCTCGGCGCGACGAGTGAATCGGTTGCCCGTGGCAAACCGTGTTCCTCCGCAAACCGTGAACCTTCGCCGTTTGAACTTGAACTTGACTATCAATCGCCAAGCGCACCATTACCGCCGTTTGCGCTTGTTCCGCGGGCCGCGCTACATTAACGCCAACGGCGCGAGAGGCCGCTGCAGTCGAATGTTCCGCCTTCGACGATCTGGCGACAGAGAGACATCGTTGGTTTCGTTACTAAAAATGGAACGTGGTGGAAAAAGATAACCCGAACCGGTGCAGCTGAGCCCGATGAACCGCGCCGATCGATAAGTGAAACTTCCCCGAACCATCTGCGTGAACGAAAGTAGGTTAGAACGTAAAAGTGGCCCTGGTGGACCCTGGAATTTATGCAAAACCGATCGCACACCCGACTCAATTCATGGGCCACCCCATTCATGAGCCATCCGTTGCGTTCGGTTTGACTCATCGATCGGCGATCGAAGGGGGGATCAGGTAAATGGTAGGAATGCGTCGCGCCGGAAATTACCACGGACTACACCGTGTTGATTAATGGGTGATAGTTGGAAACTCGAAGTGGCGTTTGGTTGCCCGGCGCGTTCCGAAACAAAGTTGTGGCTCCGCATTCGTGCAAAGCATTCGACCTTCCTTCCCAAGCAGGTTATGCCCTTCGTAACCTACTTTTGGGTGGGGGCCGAGATTCAACTGCTCATCGCCCAAATGTGGGAGGCACGATTTGATTGTAGGCAAAAACTGAATTTAGTGTTCTGAAATATTTTTACGTTTCTACCAGCAGCACCTGAGGACTTGAGGAGCAAAACTTGGTTATGATTTCGAACACCAAATTGCAGCACTATAGCCAACATATTTAGCTTGTGCAGTTAGTATAGAATAATATGAAAAAGGAAGCGTTTATCAACTTTCGTAGTGTTACGCGTTACTTCGTCTCAACAAGGTATTAAAATTAAAGTTTAGTTATTTATGAATCATTTCCAGGAGATTTCACGCGCGTCCTTTTGCAGGTTCGATCGCTGTGGTATTTTAAGAAAACACTTCGATGTATCGTTCATAAGTATCAATTAAAAAGTCACAGCTATGTTCATAGGCGCAGAAATATCTTAAAATATAAAATAAATGGCTTATGTAGTCTATTACAGATAATTTTCTTTATTTGCTTTGGAACTCATGAAAAGCAAATAAAAAAGTTCGTAGATACTTCCCAAAACCATTTATGTCCGCCTACAGAGATAAATATCCCTTGGTGTGATTCGTTCGATGAAATGTTAAAAAACATCGAAAAAAACATCGAACATTGAAAACCACCTACCGCATCACCAGATGGCGCTGGCTCTTTCGACGGATTTCGAAATCGAAATTAAGGTTTTGAATTGACGGTTTGACGTTCAAAATCGTTATTACAAACCTTAAATAAATATACACTGTCCAATAAAATAGGTAGTTGTGCAAAGCTGTTACAATTTGAACTCTACTCAAATCACTACTTAACCAATACTGATACTGTACTTAGATACACTAGTTTAGGTCATTTTTTAGCATCACCAAAGTGCTTGGAAAAACATTAAATTAAGTGAGAAATGCTTTGTTGTGGATAAAAACAAAGGAAACGCAAGGTAAACCAAGAAAAACCAGGCCAGCAACAGATCGTGCCATATCAATTTTTCAGAACGATTTGCTCAATAATAAATAACATTATTCGCCCAAGAACTGTCCATAGGCGGTTGTAACACGAAGAAAAAAATTAAATTAATCTAAAAGGATAAAAATATATTTATAAATTATGCACCCAAGAAGTTAGTGAAACTATACCCCTGTTTATTGAATGCTTGCAATATGAACCAACGATATCTGAGGGCAGTGAAAAATATGAGCCAAGCATTAAATCCGCATCCTATATTCGATCCGTGGTTCACAATTGGGCTTTAGTCCGTGACGTCCAGCACGCGACTGAGAATATCTTCGATCATCTCGTTGGCCATCTGTTCGACCTCTTCTTCCTCCGCAGCACCTGCTCCGAACTCGCCACCATACATTTCCGCGCCATCCTCAGCCAGACCAAAGAAATCACTTCCCTCCACACCTTCTTCCTCGTCCTCCGGCAGCTCTTCGACTTCGTTCTCCGAGTACGCCGATTCCGGTGGCTGAACGGCACGATCGATCAGCCCGCTAAGTAGCTCCTTTACCACGCGCCGCTCTTCCGGTTGTGGTGGCTCTGTCGTGGGACTCACCACCTCCACCGTCGGACGCAATGGGACATCCGGGTGCTCGCCTTCCTCCTGCTCGGTGTCTTCGTCCTTGCGACTGTATATCAACTCGTGAACGTTCGCCAGCAGTGGCCGTTGTTTGAATTTAATGTTTTCACGGGCCGCCCGTCGGAATATGTCCGGGAGGAGCATTTCATCGGCCAACGAGCCCGCAATAATGCCCGGTCCGTCAACGGGCCCCGTTCCAGGATCGGTCACTTCCAGCGGTGCAGTATCGCTTCGACGGTCCGCTTCCTCGTCGAACTCACGGGCCAGCTGGTGGATCCGTAAGCGCCACTCTTCCACATTGTCTCCCTGCTGTTGCTGTTCCAGCAGCGCGTTCTCCAGATATATGTCCAGCTCCTCACCTACGCCAACCCCGAGCGACTTCCGGTCAGTGCGGGCTTCCTCGCTCACTGACTCCCGTCGTCCGCGCTCCCTTTCGGCGAGCATGTAGAACGCTTGCGTATTGCGTTCATTTTGCAGACGCGTCAGTTCTCGCTCGAGTGTTCCCATCAGTGAACTCATCTGGGCATGGGAACTACTTTCCACGAACTCATCCAGCAGCTGTTCGTTGCGCAGAATGTGCAGATAACGCTCGCGTACACTACCGGCTCCCGGCACTCGGCCATGCACTTCGGAGTGGGGAAAGAACTCTTCCACTACCGGCAACCGGTGGGACGCTATCAGGTCTTCCATGAGATCGTGTTCGGAGGCATAATCCCGATGGATCAGTTCTTGTGTTGCACGGCCTCGAAGCAGTCGCTGTAGCAGTACCGCTTGCTGGTAAAGTGTGTCGTTTTCCTTCTCCGGTGACATCGCCGTCAGCGGCGAGACGATCAGGCTTTCGGTCGGAGAGGACACCACGATCAGACACTGAGGCACGGTACGTTCGCTGTCCTTCCGGTTGCGGAATTGCTGTCAATTGAAACGACAACGATATGACCAGAATGGTTCTGCTAAAACTTTGGTGCTTTTCAGTGGCCAGAACCTACCTTCAGCGATTCGTACAGCTTTCGCAGGAAGTTATCCGACCAGAAACCCTTCTGGAACTCGCGACACACTTCCTTCGGCTTCCAGAGCTCCGGCCTTTGGTCGCGAGGATCGATAAACTTGTGCGCGATCGTTGTTTTCTTTTCCAGCTTCGCCAACCTGTTCGAAGGAAGGAAAATTGTAAAATATTGCCAACCGTTTGTCCCAACCGTGCTTACCCAACTTCGATGAGATTGGGATCGTAGTTGTACGACTGTTTGGAGTACTTCTTTCTTCCCCCCGTCAGCGTCTCCAGCGAAACTTGCGGCACGTCGCCCTGCCCGCGCATTCTTGACCCGTAGCGTTGATTCTTCTCGTGCCGTTTCCGGTCCAGTTTTCGGAGGTTGCGCTCGAACGTTGCCTCCAGCTTTTGCATTGCATGATTGCGCGCCTGATTGATGCGTCGCTTAGTGTTCTCCATCTTCCCCTCGGTCGCCTGGTGTGTATCGCGTTCACGTTTTTCCATAATCTTTGCCACAAGTTGAAGACGCAGTAGCTGGTACCGGTCAATCTGCCGCTCTCGGGCGACCCACTCTTCCCACTCGAAGATCTGCAACATCAGCTTCTGCTGGCGCCATTCATCGACCGAGTCACAACTGCCGAGCGCATACTCCCAGGTCCGTTTACGTCGGGCCCGCTCCACGATCTCGACCTCGTTCACACCCGGATAGCGCGTGTGCTGCAGCATCTCCGCTACGTACACGATCTCGGCCGCCGGCATTACGTTCTCCTTCAACACGGCCGTCGGCATCCAGGGTTGCGTTTGGGCCGACGATTCGCGGTACATCGTCTGCGAGGCTACCTCCTTAAAACGAGGCTGATCCTGGCCCTCCTGATCGTAACCATCGCACCCGCAGTACTCATCTTCCGCACTATCGGCAACATACCGGACGTTGCAACCCGTTTCACCGACATTCGGGTGACAGAAGAATTTGGGTCTCTCGGCACCGAGCACTTTCGACGTGTCGGAGCCACCAACTCCCGGATGGTGAAGCCGCAGAGGGGACACATGCACTTCCGGGAAGTACGGTAACGGGTTGCGGTGCATGACGTAGTGGTTACGCGTTAACCGTGGCAACTCACTAAACATCGACTGGTACACCGGGAAGATTCCGATCGGGGCTGAGCGCGCGAGGGCAGCATGGTTCGCACGGCAGACGTCCTTCCGGTCGGAGGCCACATACAGTGGGTCGTAGATGTGATCGAAGGCCCGCGAAGGTCCCACCATATGACTGCGGTACGTCATGATCCTCACGTTGGAGCACTCCAATTACCAAACGAATTCAGGTGAAACAATTTTGTGGATAGATAAAAATGCCTTCACACTGCCGAGAACACGACGATGAAAATTCCGATACACTCCAGGTGACGGACAAGAACAACAACTGATTTTTCATTAGGAAAGTAGCCTTCGCTTTGGTTGCTTGATTTGATCGATAAAAGCAAACAAACGGTCACGTTCGCCTCGGCACCATGGTAACGGTTTGGGACTTGCCTCAAACGGCACAACCCGGCAACACGTGTTTCGCAACAGGTTGCTTCGATTCTGATGCAACGGGTTCAAAATCAGCATGCGATTATGATTTTGTAGTTGCTATGTACCTGTCAGTACCTGGCTATGTGATTAAAGTTACGTTTGCTTGAAAATATGCCAACCATAACGATGACGTCATTTTGTTCTACCAATGCACCGATGCGTGGCAAAGTTGTTCTTCCCTGACGAGAGGAAATAACATTCCCCTTCATTGGGCACCCAAGCAGACGAAAAAAATTCCCCACGTCGCGAGCATAAATAAACGCACACATCGCAAGCCGACGAGCCGCAAAGGAATGTTTCATTACTTTCCGCGTAGATAGTAAATGGCAAGCGAGCGAAACATCGTCGAGTGTAATGCACAATTACTCGGTTGGTTGGCACCCATTTCTCAGAGATCCATCAGGACGTTTATCGGAAGCTGGTCACAGTTGGGCCACTCTAGCGGTAGCGGTAAAAACCACGAATACGGGAGACCGATGTTTCTACCACAACCACAACTCGGGCCACACTTTTCAGTTCCTGCGGTTGCTGCTGATAACAGAGCACCATGAACTCCGAGTGCAAAAAGAGCCTCAAACTGGGACTATTTTCTTTGAAGCTCCAGTGCGACAGTTCTACTTTCGCTACGGCCAGTCGGTACCTAGTGGCCACAGCTATCGGGTGTGCGTAATTCGTGGTGGGAAATTAAACGTGTGCTAATGTGAAGTGATACAGAGATGAGATAGGTTTGTGAGCAGAATACAGTTGAGAAGGATCTGTTCTCATCGAACGATCGTCAATTGTGCTAATCGTGTGCGATCGTTGAACCAGGGAAATCGGTTTGAAAAGTTCAGTTCAAACGCTATCGAGAGCTGTCGATCAGTCGCACTCAATGATGGCAGAAAATAATCGATCAAACTCGGCGATTGACATGCCGCCGGCAGGCGAAAGTGCCAGTGACTCATTACTGAGTGGCGTCATTGGAACGAGAGATCAACGGTCCAGTTCTCTGGTCAACTCTAAAGCCACCGACGCGATGGAACTAAGCTCCAACATTCTAGAAACTGGCAGCAGCCGTTCCGAAGTGGATGGCCGCGCTCGAAGGACTCGCGCAAATCAAACCCAAACCTACGACATCCACAAAGGAATTGCCGAGAGTGCGATGGACATCTCGCTCCTGACAGCCAACGCCAACCAGCTGCGGTTGCTCATAACTTACAACCAGGGTTCCAAGACTTACGTCGCCTGCATCACATTCATAATAATCTCGCTCGTCCTGCAAATGATGGTGGCGATTTCCATGATTGTAGTTTCAGTACGTTTTTAATAACAATTGTGAATTAGCCATTTTCAATCCCCGTATTGTTATTCACAGCTCACGAAACCCCAAAGGGACGATCCAAGATGGAAGAGGGTTAAAATCATTACATCAGTCGGTGTTGCGCTCATCACGATGATCAATATCCTTGTAGCATCGTTGGTTGTTACAGAACAACCTCCCAACGCTATCGTAGCGACTTCCGGTAACGTTATCGGCATGCTGACTAACGTTAGTGTAACGCATGCGGCCATTTAACGATCACGGTAAACAATGGTGGCCTTAATCGACTCCTTTTGTGTTGCAGTTAGAACTTAATGATTCGTTTCGCTGTGCTTCGCTAATAGTCGATCTATAGATATGCACTTCTGCTCGGATAGTTTTCTTTGGCCCTGTAAGTCACTCAAAATATTTATTTAAAAAATGCCTTAAAGTAATGATACAATAACTATTGGAATCCTTTTTTAAAGCTATGGTGGCATCCATGGTAATAACCGACAAATAGTGTTGGCTTATGCGTGGCCGCTACACGTAAACGCACAATGACTGTAAAAACCCCCCAAATTGACTGCGGCAACCCAAAGCTAAGCTTGTTGTAGCAGTCGTTACTTGCCACTGAGCTTGAAGCTCCTTGCAGCCTCGCAGCTGATGCCACGAATAACGTTAACTTCGACTCTAGAATTAAGGTCACTTCCGGCCCGCTAAGTGGAAGCCGTTTACTTCTTCGCACTACGCAAAGTACTAAGACCGCACTAAGACCGGGGTTCGGCTCACGCAGTCGGCGATTCGCGATTTCATTCAACTTCAAGCCCGCAACCAGCACATCATGACCAACGCCACGAACGCTTACAGAATGCGCGATGGCAACGGAAATCTTTATACTGGCCAGCTGGAGACGGAAAGTGCGGGAAGCCACGTTCTCACACCAGCGGATGAGCCGTCGGAGTACTATTACCTGGCGCTAAGTTACACCGGCTACGACTTCTTCCGAAGTGTCGTCGAGATAGCGCTAACCATCTCGTTCCTGGCGGCAAATAGTAATCTTCTGCGGTTGCTGGTGAGCTTCAAGGAAACGGAAACGTTTATCGCCAGCGAAGCGCTGGTAACGATCTCGATCCTACTGCAGATCCTCGTGGGAATCGCTATCGTCACAATCACGGTAAGTAATGGTAACGATTGCAAAGTAAGTTTTTGTTTTATTTCACTGAATGTCTTACAACAGCAGGTGAACGATCCCAGTCGGTACGTGAAGATGAAGGCATTTGCCGTAACCGGTGCGATTCTGATCGCGCTGGTTAACCTGATGATACCGTTCATTGTCAATGTTGAACACTCGAGGATCGATCTCGGTTCGATCTACCGAAACTACGCGGGAGCTGGATTGTGATGCCGCATATCGTTCACAAGCAGTGGTTCAGTGTAAAATTTGTGTGTAAATAAACTGTACACAGTACTGGAGCAGTAACGTCAATGTTTCCATGTTGCTGTTTTGCTTCTCTCACGCGGTGCAATGATGTTCATACCTCACGCATGGCTGGCTTGGCCAGACCAACGGCTACTTGCAGAAATAACCTTGCCACCGCTCGGGTCTGGAGTATGCGAGCCCTTGGTATGCGAGCTATAATAGCCCTACGCTTCGATGGGCCAGATTTCAGACGTTCGTCAGACTTACCGTGCGCCGGGTGTGTTTCGCGAGATAACTGTACCACAAATCGAGCTCACCATGACCATACCGGAGTCGTACCGCCGGAGTCCGGTGCGCGGTGAACGAGTGTCCCGTTTCGAGAAACCGCGGCATTACGTAGAACAATCCGCCAACCGGGGCCGGGGCGTGCGCATCTTCACCGGCGAAGAGAAACAGCCGAAAGTGTTCTGCAACCCCGTGATATACGACCAAGATTCGGTGCGCCGCCAACCGTACCAAGAGAACGATTGGGAAGACAACGAACGGTCACCGAACCGGGCAACAGATCGGGCCACCAACTCATCCGGCTCGGATAGTGGAGGAGCTTACGACGTGCGCCGTTCGGTGTTGGAGAATGCCCTCAACATTGCGTTCCTTGCGGCCAACTCCAACCAGCTGCGTCTGGTGACGACGACCGAAGTCGATCGACAGGACACTAGCACCTATCAGGCACTGCTGGGACTGCTCGTGGTGTCACTGATACTCCAAATTCTTAACTGCGTTGCAATGCTGATTATGTCGGTTAGTGCCGCTCAGAATTCCGGACATTCCGGCAAACCGTAGCACAGGAAGGTCAGTGTCATGGGTTATACGATTTCTTTTCTGCTTCCTACTATTTGCAGACACACGCTTCCCAACGTTGGCCTCTACTGCGAACCTTGGCCTGCGTTGTTGCCTTCGTGATTGCACTACTCAACCTGGCGGTGGTCACAGTGCTCAACATGCTACTGGAATCGGACTGAGCACTAGTTTAATGAATTTGGAAATTAAAATTATGAGCGTGTGACTTATATTTAGTTAGCGATCACCGGGTGCCTTCTCTAACATGTGTACACAAGTAAAACATGAATCATCTCGTATGGAATGCCATGCAGGAATAGTAAAAATTTATCACGAATGAAATAAAATAAACTCGAAGATAGTGAGGATAATATAAATAGTTACCAATATAAAATTTTATAATAAAACTATATCGTGATTTTCTTCAAAAAGTTGAAGGTTTGCGTATTTTATTATATTTGTAAATTTCAAGAAGAATAATTCAATCCGAATACTATCCAATCATTCATAACATTTTAAAGACAAGCGTTTTATTGGACACTTTAAGAGAATTACTTTATTTCTTACTGTATGTTAATTGGGGATAATATGGTCATTAATTTACGATGTTCAATATTAAATCAACGCATTTATATTGTCTAAAAAATTCACATCACGATTAATCTGATCCTTTCAAGGTGTTAAAACCTGATATGAAATTCATAGTCACGTCATGAACAGATCCATCAGTGCTCAATCGTTCGTAAAATTGCAATCGTTTGTAAAAGCGATGGTCCTTCCGGGTTTTTAACACGAACAGCATGGTTTTGCAAAGCATTCATATCAGCTAACAAAAATTGGTAGACTTCCTCCATGTTCGCAGGCTCTTGTAGGTCATTGCTGATCAATTGCATCGATGATCTCCACGTGCGATAGCTACGTTTGATGCAGTTCGTTCGCAAACGGCGCAAAGAGCAGTGCAGTGCTCCACAGATCAGAAAAGTCTGGTGTAGGGTTTCCATGGAAGGAAAGGGAAACTCTATCTTCGGCTTGATTAACGGTACTTGGCGACTGACCTTATTGTGTTTTGGTGTTGCACAATTTTGATCCTTGTATTTTCTTCACGTTGCGAAGGCTACGGTCTCGGTACGATCCCATTTTTGATCAGTGCAATGAGTTATCGTGAAAATGAGAAGCCGATTGATCTTCCCATTGTGTACCGTCACAATGCAGTACCATCCAGTGCAGTCGCTGGTGGCCGCAGAACCAATATAGCTCGCAGTTATCCACTTTTGGGAAAAAGCAAAAGTGATCTCGATTTGTCCAGTGCAAAATTCGAGTACAATCCGAACGGAGAATCAACCTCAAGTGAAACCACGGTGACTTCGCTTATAGATTTCACCGGTACCGATAATCCGACAGCAATTGATACACCGCCCCGACCACCGCCTCTGCCTCCTAAGCCTCCTATCACCGTCACTGGCCTTTTTGAAACGGATAACGGGCGCCGGGCGTCTTCAATCACCCCTTCGTACGACATTTCCAAAGGTATCGCCGAGAGTGCGATGGACATCTCACTCCTGACGGCCAACGCCAACCAGCTGCGGTTGCTCATAACTTACAACCAAGGTTCCAAGACTTACGTCGCCTGCATCACATTCGTCATACTCTCCCTCGTCCTGCAAATGATGGTGGCGATTTCCATGATTGTAGTTTCAGTACGTTTTTAATGACAATTGTGAATTAGCAGTTTCTGAACTCTGTTTATTGTTATTTACAGCTCACGAAACCCCAAAAGGACGACCCAAGACGGCAGAGGGTCAAAATCATTACATCAGTCGGTGTTGCGATAATCACGATGATCAATATCCTTGTAGCATCGTTGGTTGTTGCAGAACAACCTCCCAATGCTATCGTGGCGACTTCCGGCAACGTTATCGGCATGCTGACCAACGTTAGTGTAACGGATGCGGCCAATTAACGATCACTGTTGTGTATAACAGTTGGGCCCTCTTTACCGCTGTCAACTCAACACAGACGGATAAACAGATGCGAGCGTTATCGATCGAGCGCCGAAGATCGAGTGTGTACCGATCGATCGAGCGCCGAAGGTCGAGTGTTGACCGGGAGAGCGGGTCGACGACCGAGGGAGCGATCGACGCGAAAAGCGAAGCGAAACCGAGGGAGTCGCGATTAGAGATTGGCCAAAGCTAGTAATGTTTTACCAATCGGCTGAGGAAATAAAGAATTTAAATTTACCAAACCGTGCTGAAAACATTTTGGACCACGCGGTCGCGCTCAACACTAAAACATTATATAGGATAAAACATTAAAACATTAGTGCCGTGACCAGGACATTAAAACATTATTGATTATTGAATTGATAAAACATTAGTGCCGTGACCAGGACATTAAAACATTAATAATTGATAAAACATCAGTTGTGTTTATCATGAAAACATTATTTCGTGTTTATCCTGGTGTTAAGTGAGAGAACATTGGAAGAACACTGGCTCAAACACTACCAACGAATTGTCACGGAGACAACCCGACGGTGCTGAAAAGTGAATCCGAGACGGTGACGTGACTGAAGTAGCGGTGAAGAAATGAGCGGTGTGAAAGTAGGCAACTGCTCTCCGGGTCAAGGCGGCGTCCTGTGGCCGGAGAGAGTTGAGGGCGTTGTGCGCGAATGCGCGGGCGCCAGTGGATGGGTGCACGTGCCGGCGCGCAGCGTGCACCCCGGTCATGAGTTGGAGAAAAGGGCGGCAACGGGAGCGCGTCGGAAGGCTGCTGGCGAGAAGACTCCAACGAAGCCGGCGTACGATCGCGCAGATCGTGAGAAAGGTGAAAGGGCGCCCATCGTAAAGTCAGGCACACAGCGGGCAGAATCGGTGCCGACGACGCCTCGCCGCAAGGAAGATGGCGTCACTCAAGGAAGGCCCTCGTCAGGGGCTAAGGAAGATGGAAGCCACGCCGGGCCTGATCCGGGGCGACGGATTCAGCCGAGCATGTCGGCGAAGATGGCGGCCAAGCCCATCGTCGAAAAGGGGCGAAAGATCGGCCCCAAGCAGAAAGCGGTGAAGGACGATCTGCGGGACTTAACACCAGAGCTAGAGGCAACCGCTGTGTCAGTCGTTGATAGTGCTAGTGTCGCCCCTTCCCGTCTCTCCTGTAGAGGACAGCGTGAGCTGGAGAGGTTAGAAGAAGAAAGGTCCTTCTTCACAGCCTATCTCGAGCGTAAGTACGCCATAATCGCATCAGCGGATGAGCGGAAAAGACGCCGAGAGGGAAGTGGTTGTAGCCAGGGCTTCACCGTTTCAAGTAGAACCACTAGTTGGGTGGAGGAGGTCCGGGACCAGAGAGCACCTGTCAAGAACTCGACGATGGCACCCATGACTTCCACAGTAGTGGTGCAAAAACGGAACAAAATGGGAGAAAAGAAAGATTCGTACACCGAAAGGGATAACGACGAACCCGCGGAAACGTCTCATCGGCAGCATAAAAAACACAAGAAACACAAGAAGTCGAAAGCGCAATTAGTGACGGAAACTTACGACATAGCGGAAGAACAGGTTTTGGATGAAACCATTGAAGTGGTGGAAGAGATCGAATACATGGAAGCTGACCCGGAACAGGAAATGATTACCGAATTAAGTAGCAGCGACTTGCAGGCAGCGGTAGATTCAAGCGCGATCGCTGGTGAGAACGGTACCGCAGCGACGTGCTATCTGCGAGCGAGCGTAGGAACAGACGCCAGTGAGGACGATACCGCAGCGGCGTGCTACTTGCGAGCCAGCGTAGGAACAGAGGTGAGATGTGTCCCAGTAGCCGGGAAGACGAAAGTAGCACCGTTGCGGTTCGTCTCCATACCTAGAATGGAACTGAACGCCGCCCTCTTAGGAGCCCGTTTAAACCAAACAGTGCGGGATTCACTAACGTTCGAAGTGCGCCGCAATGTCCTTTGGAACGACTCACGGGACGTACTCTGTTGGATCCAATCCGATAGTCGCCGGTACAGCCAGCACGTAGGTCACAGAGTAAATGAAATCCTGGAGCTGACGAAGATGACTGAATGGCAGTGGGTTCCCAGCCCCGCGGATGACGCTACCAGATGGGTGGGTCGGCCCGATTTATCATCCACCTCCAGGTGGCTCGATGGTCCGGCATTCATTACTACGGACCCAAAGGAATGGCCACAGATTCCGAAGAATGTCCCTACGACAGAGGAACTACGAGTGTGCTTCTCTGGTCACCATCGACTCATAGAAGTGTTCATAGATGTCACCCGTTTCTTGAACTGGAAACGGTTAGTACGAGCAACGAGCTACGCACTTCGTTTTATACGGAACATCAGAACGAATATCGAGAAGGAGCCCCGCAAAACAGGCGAAATCACCCCGTGGGAGATCAAGACCGCAAAGACAGCCCTCTATCGTCTGGCCCAGAACGACGCTTACGGTGATGAAGTACGTGCCCTGACACCGACCCGTAAACCGACGAAACACGAGCCAACCGTGTCCAAGGAAAGCACGATCTACACGCTATCTCCTTGGCTCGACGAATACAAGGTGCTTCGAACGCGGACCCGCATAGCTGCGTGCCATTTCGCTACGGAAGACCAGCGGCACTGCGCACTGCGGAACCTCTTCGCCCGACGCGGCCGACCCCTCGTCGTCTATAGTGATCGCGGGACGAACTTTGTTGGAGCAAACCGGGAACTGCAACACTCTGAATGCATAGTGAATCAAGAGAGCATTATCAAAGAGATGGGTGTAGACGATATCGAGTGGCGCTTCATTCCGCCGCTATCGCCTCACATGGGAGGTAGTTGGGAACGACTCGTCCGCACAGTGAAGCAGAACCTTATGACGGTATCCTCAAAAGCTAGGCTCTCGGGCGAAGTTCTCCGAAACCTAGTGACCGAGGTGGAGAATACCGTCAACCCGCGCCCCTTGACTCACGTTCCGGTAGACGATGATTCCGCTCCCGCAATAACGCCTAACCACTTCCTATTAGGTTCTTCAAGCGGAGACAAGCCGATGACTACCCAGGATTACACGGGAAAAGCCCTACGACAAAAGTGGCTGACTTCGCAGATGCTGGCCAACGTATTTTGGAAGCGCTGGCTAGCAGACTACCTGCCAGAAATTACCAGGCGAACGAAGTGCACCAGCAGGTCAGGGAGGCGAAGGTGGGTGACGTGGTGGTGGGTACGGCCCCCGAGAGGCCGCGCAACTATTGGCCCTAGGGAAGATAGAAAAAACTCACCCGAGTCAAGGCGGGAAGGTGCGGCGCGTAACCGTGCGGATAGGGAAACGTTTCTACGAGCGACCGGTAACGAAACTCGCGGTGTTGGACGTCCAACCCAACCAACTGGTCACGGAAGGCATTGACGCGTAACTAAAACAGGGTATGCGAGTTAGTGGAGTAAAAACACAGCAGGACAGGCTCACCAGAACAGAGAGGATGTAGTTGATTGAAGAATAGAAGGTTGAAGGAACGAAATGGAATTGGAAGCGAAGTTGAACGTTGAGAACGAAAGTTCGTTGATAGCACCACCACGAGGCAAGCTGACAGAAACTGAGTTGACGGCGGTGAAGAGTACGAGGGGGAGTGTTTTTTTTAAATTTTTCCCGATGCGGGAAAACAACCTGTTTCTCCCCCCCGTGTTGATCCTGTGTGGCAAACAGGGGGGCAGGTATGCGATGTATCGCATTTTATTCAGATAATATATATACATAAATACATAAATAAGGCACATATTTACAAATAGCTATACATTTAGTCACTTTCGCAAGTCGCGGATGTAGCCGTATAGACGGATCCAGCTCCGCTACAAGGAGCTGTCAGTCGCTACTCCGCTCTTGCTCTGCACAGCCGGACAAGGAACGTACGGTAAACAAATTAACAAACGGCGTCATTAACCACACGGTTAACGAGGTGTTTGTCGGATAAGTTGTGCAGAAGGCCAACTTATCTTATTGCTGCAGCAGGCGCCGCAGCAGCAGCCGCGGCCGCAGCATCGGCCTCCAGTCGCTGTTCTTCTCGCCACGCCTGTTGAAGTTGCAGCGTTACGGCTCGGCAGGCTCGGGCGAAGCGCTGCCAGCACTCCGGGCTCCGCAGCATCTCGCTCGCCAGGTTATCCGGCGTGAGGGGGGTGCGGCCGTCGTCTGCCAGCATCTCCGCTCTCTCTCGCTGGAACCGCGGGCAGTAAAACATTGCGTGTTCCGCTGACTCCGCGGCACCAGGGCACCAGCTGCAGTCAGGGGATCGTGCGAACTTCTTTATGTGTAAGTACTCTCGGAAGAATCCGTGTCCCGAGAGCACTTGGGACATGTGGAAATCCACACGTCCATGTTTCCTGCTGACCCAGCGCGTGATGTCCGGGATGACTCGGTACGTCCAGCGTTGATACCGGCTAGCGTCTGGTTTTAGCCCCGCCGCCGCCCACTGCTCTTGCCACTGGCTGATAGTGCGCAAACGCTCCCTTTTGCGCAGGGCCGTCGCGTCTGGTGGTGGATGGGTGTCCTCCGTTTGCTGCCCAATCGCTGGCCATCGTCGCCCGATGCAGCGTTCGTCCTCCTGCAGCAGCAGTACGATGGGCACCATGCTGGCGAGGGCCGTGGCCACGCTGTAGGAAACACTGCGGAACGTGCTTGCCACCCCTTGCGCCAGCCTGCGCTGCACTCCATCCAGGAGTCGACAGTTGCTCTGTATCTCGAGGCCGGAACGCCGCTTTGCCCATAGCGGGGCTCCGTATCGGATCATTGACGTTACCGCACTCGCAATCAGCCTGCGTCTGTCACTCGTCGCTCCGGAACGATTCGGCATCAAGGCCCGAAGGACTCGAGTCACCTGGCTAGCCCGCTCTGCCACATACTCGATGTGCGGTCGCCAGCGCAGATGGTCGTGCAGCTGTATCCCTAGATACCGGATCGTCTGCTTCGATTGGCAAGCAACCCCGCCACCGACGTTGACGCTCGTGTGCTGCCGTCCCCCTTTGTGGCTGCTGATGACGAGGACCTCCGTTTTCTCTCGGGCAAGAGAGAGGGAGTTTGTCTCCAGCCAGCTCTGCACTACCCGCACGGCGTCCTCGGCGGCCTCTCTGGCTTTCTCCACGTTGACAGCCCGCACGATGAGCGCCAGGTCGTCCGCGAAGCCGACACTCCGCACACCCTCTGGAAGTGGCAGCGACAGGACACCGTCGTACATCACATTCCAGAGGGTCGGTCCAAGGATTGAGCCCTGCGGAACGCCTGCCGTGAGGTTGCGCGCCTCCAGCCCACGGTTGGTTCCATACAGCAGGGTACGACCGGTGAAGTAGCTGCCCAGCACACGCAGCAGCTCCGGGTGCACCTGTATCCGTTGGAGCGCAGCACCTAGTTGGCGCAGTTGAACGCGTTGCGCACGAGGGGGAGTGTTGTGTATAACAGTTGGGCCCTCTTTACCGCTGTCAACTCAACACAGACGGATAAACAGATGCGAGCGTTATCGATCGAGCGCCGAAGATCGAGTGTGTACCGATCGATCGAGCGCCGAAGGTCGAGTGTTGACCGGGAGAGCGGGTCGACGACCGAGGGAGCGATCGACGCGAAAAGCGAAGCGAAACCGAGCGAGTCGCGATTAGAGATTGGCCAAAGCTAGTAATGTTTTAGCAATCGGCTGAGGAAATAAAGAATTTAAATTTACCAAACCGTGCTGAAAACATTTTGGACCACGCGATCGCGCTCAACAATCACGGTAAACAATGGTGGCCTTAATCGATTCCTTTTGTGTTGCACTTAGAACTTAATGATACGTTTTATTCATTTGGTTTTTTTTGATTGGTGCTTTTGAAAGAATTAAATGTCGACGCACGCTTATATCAATCGTTCTTAAGTCTTATTTTGAAAAAAATACGTAACAGAAAATCATGGCAATATTTTTTCTCTCGTAAAAATACTCAGGCAGCGTATTTTGTTTCAAATATATTCAAATTCGTAAACAACAACAAGACCCTTCTGGCACACTACGCCCTGCAACTTTGCGCAATTGACGTTTCATCTTGACAGCTGTCAAAGGAAAAGAGTTATTCTTCGAGTGTGCGTGATTGCGAAAGAAAACTGCGTTCCGTGAATTTCCGTACACACTTCGAATACGTTCCATTTTCGTTAAGAAGAACACGCAGAAAAGGTAAGCCACCCGATAATCGACGGCCGTTAGAGTTCGAACCTATCGTTTCCTATGTAACGGGACTGTCCAAAACACCTACCGACTTGTGGGCCCGGCAAATGGCCTCCTTGCTCCGACATGATGTAATAACACTTAACGATCCGGCAAAGCTGCTGGACAAACGGAAGCATAATAGAGGAGTCGAAAACATAAGCCACACTTTCGATGAATGAACCCGAAAAGTAAACCAGAGAATAACATAAACGCTGCCACGTCGTCACATCGTGATCACTAATTCCGGTCCGGTCTGTTTCAGATTGCCTGGCCATTGTTGGGGTCTGTTTATTGATGAATGAGAATATACCTCAATTCAGATTACCCGCTTGATCGTTTGGCCGCTAGCAAACATGAGCGAACCGATCGTGGTGATACTGTCGGTGGACCAAACCGTCAAACCGGAATCGATAGTGGAAAAGATTCGTAAACAGCCAAACGATCAAAACCAATCGGTGCTCTCCGATCCTCCGGCCACCACTACCTATCGGTATCATATTCACACGAAATACTACGACACGGATGTGCTGCTCTATCCGCACGATTCAGCTGCCACGACCACACTCCCCAGTGCAATACTGAAACGGACCGAAGGAATATTGATCTATTTCGATGCGCACGATCGAACGTTTCTCGAGCGGCTGCCGGCGTACGGTGCTTTCGTGCAGCAGCAAAAGATCGAATTTGGTATCCTGCTCTGCACGGCACTGTTGGAAAGCGAGTCCGATGGTTTAACGTACGGCGAGGCGAAGCAACTCTTCACCGTGCTCGATGTGATAGAGCTAGAACCGAACGCGGATGATGATGATGAATTGCCGGCTGGAGAAGCGATCGGTGTGGACGAGCTAATACAGGCGATGCACAATCACATTTGGTCGAATGTGAAAATGCACCGAGGGAATCGAGTGGCGGCCGCCGTAGAAGAACCATCATCACCTAACGAAGGCGATGTTAGCGATGCTGCTGATGTCCAAGGTCCAGTTTGCGACGAAGAGGAGCGTATGATCGAGGCCGCGCTGACTGGGTTTGAGAAGCTGTTGACGGAAGTGCGAAACTTTCAACCCAACACAACCTCCTGGAGCCGAAACGAGCGGCTCGCGTACGCCCAGGAGCTGGCAGAAATGTTCGACAACATGGTCGAGGAGGACGATTAGCGATGGCATACATAATCGTTCGTTAGGTTCTAAGGACCATCGTACGCTGTGCGCATTTGGGATGAGCGTTGCCCTACACCAAGTTATTTAAAAGACTTCGCTTCTGACGGAACGCAACGTTTTTTCCGCGTGGCCAATCTCGGCCCACCACCTGTGTTATGCTGACGGACCGGCTGTTGACAGTGGATTTATTTACGAAGGTGTAGAGTACCAGAAGAAAGATTATGCAAACAAGTCCGGTTGTTTATATTACGTTACTATCCTACCGAACTAAACCATAGTGAAGTTCCCGTGTCGAGCGACTGTGATCTCATTCCGATCCGATGTACATAACTTTCTTTCGATTGTCTTGTTACAGTCCTCTTCACGGGACAATGCTGTTCCGCTACACACAGCGCTTCGTTCAAGCGCACACCGGGTTGTTCCGGCACTACGCAACCGCCGAAAAGAGTGCTCTGGCCGCGCTGCGTAAAAAGACTGGCTACACGTTCGCCAACTGCAAAAAAGCTCTTGAGCTCCACGGTAATGATCCAGCAAAGGCCGAACAGTGGCTCCGGGAGCAGGCCCAGGCCATGGGTTGGTCGAAGGCTACCAAGCTCGAGGGTCGCAGCACGGCCCAGGGTTTGATCGGAGTGCTAGTGCAGCGTAACGCCGGTGCCATGGTTGAGGTGAACTGTGAGACCGATTTTGTAGCACGCAATTCCAGCTTCCAGCGGTTCGTTCAAATAGCATCAGCCGCCTGTGTGCGTCATCTGGCGCATGTGGAGCCTGATGCAAACCTCACGAAGGTGGGCTTGAATGGAGAGGCGTTAAAACAGCTCGTGCTGGAAGATGGCAAAACTCTTGGCGATCATTTGGCATTGGTAATCGGGATGGTTGGCGAGAATGCTACGCTAAACCGTGCCATCTGCTATAAAGCTCCGGAGAATATAGAATTGACAGGTATTCTCGCAGAAAGCGGTTTATTATCCTTCAACAAACTCACAACCAACATTCCATTTTGATCGTCTCCACTGCTCCAGGTTATGTACATCCCGCTCCGAACGATGAAACACCTGTCGATGTTCCGTTGGTCGGCAAGTACGGCAGCTTGGTGGCATTCCGAGCGGAGCAATCCGATTCTGAAGAAAACGATATCACACTGGTGGCCCGTAAGATTTGTCAACACATTGTCGGTATGAAACCGGAACGGATCGGAGAGCGCGGCAAGGATGAACCGGCTGCTGATAAGGACGACGAAACGTGTATGATCCATCAGGAATATCTCGTCGACCCGAACTACACTGTCGGCGAGGTGCTGGAAGCCAGCAGATTGCAGATCGTCGATTTCCAGCGATTCGAGTGTGGCGAGAAGAGTAAAGCGGACGATCAGAGCGTTCAGGCGGTCAACTAGTGAGGCAACGATTACGGTTACCTAGTCACCAATGAATTCATTTTATTCACGTTAACAACACGTGCTTCTCCGCGGGACAACATTACACCGATTTGAATAAAAGGTGAGTTTCCCCATGGGTCATTACTGAAAAGGTAGTGCTTTTGCTTTCTGCTGAAGCATCTCATTTGCATCCGAAAACCTCAATATTCTGGCTGTTCTGTTCTCGTCGTTAAATAACCACCTGCCAATGACCGACCTTGAGTTTTTTCGACCAAATTCCGCCCACATTTTTCATCCTCGTTTTGTAAAAAGCTCCTAAAAAACTCAACACAGCTGTTAACGTATTCTGTTCGGCGTAACCGTGTTGTTCGAATGGAAAAACGGGGTGAAAATGTGTCCCAGTGAAATCTGCCCTGAAAGATCACGGTGGCCCCCGAGGGGTGGAAAATGCATACAAAAAAAAAGCTTTACCCATTTGCAGATATTCGTACGAGGGGAAACAGCCCTCCCGGGAGCTACGGTCCGTTAGGCACGTGTGGGGCGCCCGTTTACGAATCTCTCCGCGCTCGATAAGCGATCGGTTTTTTATCTTCTTACCACGGGGGAATGGAATTCGAAAAGTGATAAATGTGCGAACAGCTCGTGAAGGTTGAAGCAAAACATACGGGCTGTGAAAGCAAAATCAAGCAAACGTTTTCCTAAACCAATGAAGTTGTTTCGATATTCGCACATCTGCGCGCCGAACAGTCACCGCTCATGGTGCGTAAAACGTCGCTCTACTTTTACCACACACTGTGCGGGGTGATCAGGCGAAGCCTCTACGCAGACATGCTCTGCAATCTCCGCATGTGAGAAGCCAGCCGAAGATCGGACCGTTTTTGCTGCCCAACGTCCAACGATCAGTTGCGGTGGAATCGGTCCTGTTAATCGGTTGATCATGCTCTCAGTTCGCACCAAAGAATCAACGGAACGGTACGGTTTTTGCTCTGGCACCCGCCAACGTTCCGTTGGACACTAGACAAACAAAGTGATCTCATTTTTTATCACAGTGTGTAAACTCATTCAATGGCCACACCATCGATCAAGCCAATTGACACGCGTTGATCGTTAATCGATTATGTGCGCTATCGATTCGATCCGATCGTTGGTGACATTGCGCGTACTGGACGAAGTATGCCGCAATTGAAATAGCCACTGGCCACAGTGCGTGTTGTGTTGTGATCTTCCCATCGACTGGGTGACAAACGACGGTGAAAACGGTTCGAAGAAACATTTTCCACCCAGCCGCAGTGTCGCAAGGGTGCTACCGTTTTTAAGTAGAACGGGAATAAAGTAAACATCGTGGAGTGGCATGCGAAAGGCCACCGCATCAGTGGGCGCACCGCGGACGGATGATTGTTTGCCCTGTCCGTTGTCACCGGCACGTACTGTAACCACTACGACAACGCGTACACCAGGCCAAGCCCTCTCGTGGAGCCATCAACCAACCTACTCCGGGCAACAATAGAGCTGCTCCGGATCGGTCCCAGGCAGGGTGAACCCACCCTGAGGCCAATTGGTTTAGTGGAGCCCACCACGCCACACATGGGACAACGCGACTTCGCCATTCATCCAAAAAGCCCCAGAACCCAACGGCTCACTCGCGAGTTGTCGCGCGTGACGCTCGGAATCGCACGGCGCAGTCGGTTTTCCGTGCACCAAGCACGATTAGTCGAAAGTGAAATTCGGTTCCCGACGGACCGTTGAACTGATCGCGCGGTTGTAGTTACGGCAACCGACTAACGATCGATGGTCGCGTTTGCCGTGTGAAGTTTTACCAGTGTCGTGTGACGGTGACACTTTTTCGCCACAATTTTGGGCGAACGAACGGCGATGAAAGAACTGTAGCAGTGAAAGATCTTATCCTACGCTAAAGGGTAAACGTTTAAATTTTAATCGGAGTAGTCAAAATGAGGAAACACTCGCCTAAGGTAAGTAAAAATCATACCCCAGGATTGTGAGAGTTAACTTGTTGTCAATCATTTTTGTTCAATTTAATTAATTTGACGTAAGACTAGCTTCAGTAATGAGGCTTCTTGAACTATAATGTGCAAAGCAAAGTGTTAATTTGATAGAAAACAGAAGCGAAAACCATCTGGCGGTACATTCATTTGCATCCTCACCGCACACACGTTACCGGGCTAGGCCACAGCAGCATAGCTGCTTGATGACATCGCATGATGGTGCTTCTTTTCGGTATTTATGCGGATCTGTTTCTACTCCAACGAACCGAGGGCACTGTACCATGCAGATGTCTGCCTGACCGCGGTGTGCTACCGCCAGCCGAACAATAAATTACCATTATTTGTCAAGCCCTATCTTCTCCCTTTACTGCACAACTTCCGGTGACATCGTTCTAGTTCCCGCCATGGAGCGCACCTCAAACGCGACGTTCTGGCTTGAATGGCAAAAAATTGTCCACTCGCCCGTGTGCTGGTTGGTTGCAACCCTGGGAACGTCGATTGCTGGGAAACCGAACCGAAATGCTTCCGAAACACCAAACTTGTCTCGGGGGCACTATTGTTGACCGACAGCCTGATGATTTGGAGGCCCGGTGGATCGGAACAATAATAACAACGACCCACGCCCGCAGCAAGAACTCAATGGGGCCGACGGGGATGTTAATATTTTCGCTAAGGTAGATTAAAAGCTCGTCATGATGTTGCCAGCATTTTGTTAGTGCCTCCGTGTGACTGCGGATCTCGGTGATGTATGGGTTCCGCTGGCAGGCTTTGGTATGATGGAAAGGTCTCGAATGGTTGTTGCATATTTATACGGGCGGAAAAGGATGGGATTCTTAAACAGAATCTATCGCATCGATACTGTGCCTTTCTATGAACTGAAAACTACCAAGAGCATGGGAAAAATCTATGAGGACATAATTATGCAATCACGTGCACTGGAACGCTCTTGCGACACCACATTTGCCCAATCTGCTCACTCTGCTAAATGCCAATTGTGATGAGATGATGCCACAAACCACCTTCGCTCCCAAAAGAACGAAACTCGAATGTACCGCACCGAAGGGCTGACTTACCAAATCCGTGATCAAGCAATCATCACCGGTCCCTTCGCTTCGTATCGTCTGCGCTGGGATCGCTGAAGAGGAGCCGACGAGAAAACGATGCTCGACTTCAACCATGAGCCACACGAACGAGCCAGGAAAAGCTTACACGGCGTTCCAAAACTATAATTTGTGTTCCGTTGTTTGTAGCTCGAGTTCGTTTGTTTCATGCTGGGGTCTCGCTGGCTGTCGCTAGTAATCGCTCACCTTCCGATGGGGGGGTCGGCCGTCGGGCCCATGTTTATCGCTGGAGGCACATACACGGCAAGACCACAAACGCCCCAGACGCGGTTGCGCTGGGTTGAAGATGGTACACGCGGAAAATTGCACAAACAAACGCCAGACGGAAAGGTCAACCGGCGCTACGCTTGGCACGATGCCAACAGCTGGTGCGAATGCAAGGGGGTAAAAATGGAGAATCTCTCCACCGAGTCTCGAGGGGAAACGTGCAACGAATGAGGAATCGATCGACGGCTCGGTTGGATCGTCCGCAAAAGGTGATGAACCGTGAAACGAAATGAGCCTCAAAGTGTTGACAGGCGCATCCTAAAATAATCGTGCTGTTCGGCGGAAAACGCGGTCCAAAAACTACCGGTGAAGACAATGAAGGGTACCAAAACACCGAGTTAAACAACAAATGACTTCAACCGAGAAAAGCTGTAGCCGACGACGAACCTGAAGCGAACGGAATGCTTTGAGTGATCATCAACACAGTTTGGATCAACAATTCTAATGCGGATTTTAATTTGCTGTGTTAACCTTTGGTAACATGACACATGATAATTGCACAACATTTGCTACTCGTTATACATTATCGGATTATGCATGCAATGAATTTCTGGAACAACTGAGATCAGTGTTGAAATCAACCAACAAACAATGTATGTCCTACAAAATTTCTCCTATCATCATCTCTATCGACCATTATTTGTTCCCGCTACAAGATCATAATTTTCACGCTTCTGCATTTTCATTCCGCCACATTAGCATTAGTGATGCTTTTCTATGTGTTGGCTTATTTATTTTGTTAATCACAATTGGCAAAGACTTAATGTGCAAAAAAGGCTAATGCGCGATCGATTCGTCTCGCACTGGGTAACATATAAAATAAATTTGCTTTTCTTTTATCAGATTTGCTACGCTTTCGTCCAATTGCAACTCGGTGTATGGTCAACTTCGAGTGCCCGCGTCGGCCAGGCTGCCGCGACATGGCTAAATCAGCTTAGCTTTTATTGTCCATTTGTTTGACTTACCATTTCTTGGGGCAGCCTTTTTGCTCCACCATCCACCGGGGAAGCAACCAAAGGTGACACAAAGTCACGCGACGCACCCAACGGAACAACCAAAGGGCAGGAAGTCATCGAAAAACAAATGTAACGGCTGTAAAGGAAAACGATTGTGTACATTTCTGGGGCCGTGACTTTGGGGTGCAAGAGAAAAGTGCATTCCGTGTGCCTTTTCTACAATTTCTTTAATTTCGTTCGCACCGCTCGTGCCGTAATTTATCAGTTCGATGCCCACGAAGAATGATCCGGTTTCGTGCCCCATTGTGTTCCCCAAGCGGTTGTCGTGGCCGGAAGGTTCTTGAATTATTCCTTCGCGTGGTAAAAACGCGACTCGGTGTGCACCCGCACCTCTAGATTCCTTTTTGAATCATTCCCCTCTGTCCGGCCGATGGCGTAGCCGATGGACCTTGAATCTTACGCCGGACCGATCGAAAAGCAATAGTCTTTCGAAGATAGCTAACCAGGGCAATCAAATCGAATTATTTACGGTTCATTACTCAATCAATATCCAACTTGGCGGCGAATGTCGAGTCTCGGAATGGAAGAGTTCGAATGCCACTTCAAGCATCCGTTTGTCCGATTTGAACCAAGGGTAGAAATGGGTTAAACAATAGATCCATCCGTGGGCAGAGCACAGCAATAAACAGGGAAAAGCGGGACAAACGATGATCACGCTTTGTCGCCGCTTGAACAATAGCGAAAATCCAAGCGCTGCTAATCGGCTTGTTTCGTGTTCAACATATTTCAGCGGACGTCGTGCGGGCCCCCAGATTAAGGGGGTCGCAGTCTATCAATTAAGATTTATTTCCGTTTCGGTCTCTTTTCCGTTCGAAACACCATTTTCTCTCGACAAATGATGAGAAACATAACTTCGTGAAGGTGGACTTATAATTAGAAAGCAACCAATGATTCTTTCCCTTGTTAGACCGACCGATGAACAGGGTCAAGCAATGCGTCAAACACTAGTTGACTTATAATAAAATAATACAAATTGGTTTAGCAAGTATTACCTAGTGACGCTGGAGTAGCGTGAAATTTTCTTTGGAAACCTGAATTTTGTTTGTTTTAACTTCACAAGTGGAACAAAGGCTTCCCTCAACACCTTTTCGATCTGTTTGACGATTAATCTCAATTTTCCCCACATCGAAGCGATGATTTCAATTATCTGACCCTTTCTCTTTTATTCTCAATTGAAAAATCAATTCATTCACTCCGTACGGTGGCCCCGAGCGGGGAGAAAACTTCCCCCATGGCCCCGGCGTGTGCGAATTAAGGAGAGAAAATTGCAACGATTACATACACCCTTAGGTGCGCCCCAAGCATAAGAAAGCATAAAAAATCGAACCAACCGCAGCCGATCGTAACACACCCATCGCGGGGTGAAGATACACTCGGCAAACCCTTCATTATTTGCCTATCCACCGCGCGGGGATACGGGGTGACGGTACTTCAAACGGGCTCTCGCTATCGCTGAATCGAAACATCGAGGATCGTCATCATTATTATGACATATTGGCACCGAAAGGGTGATTCAGACGCAAAACGTCCCCACCCGTACTCGGAACAAGATACGGTGTGGTCTGCCTAGGGCCCTCGGGCACAGGAACACTGAGTAACCGCAAGCCCGGAAATCTATCTCAGTCGTCCGTTTCGTCCGGCAGTAGATCGTTTTTTTCACTCCTCTTTCGCTAGGCCCACCACTCGGCCGGTGAACCCGAAACACTCCGAAGCGAATCCCGCATTTCCCTGCATGCGCTTCTGGCCCGTGTGGTTTCTGAGGCCGACAGACCGACCGAATCATTCCGTGGCGATCGCTCGATGCGAAACGTTCGTCGCTTGCGGTACGGGCCGAGCGCGCAAGTCGTTTGTGTTGTCGCACGCCAGCCAGTTCTTCCCCGATTTTCGTTCCGCGTTTTCGCTTCCGACACATTTCGATAGAAACAATTACACTTAATTGTTTTGTGCCGCGCCAGTTGCGTGTGTTTTTGTGTGCGTGGTTTAGAAAGAAAGAAAAATAACGAACGAGCTTAGGCGGACGGAACGTAAAGTGAAGGTTGACGAAGAACACAAAAGCATAGGATTTTTTGCAACATAACACGCTCGGTGTGCGTCAAATGGGCGAAACAAATGTGATTCTGTGATAATATTTTCCATCGCCATCGTTTTGCGTTTGGATTTTTTTTAACGTGCGTCGGCAAAGGGCAAGGAACTGTGCTCGCTGCTGCCGTGTTTACTGTGCTGAGGTTGTGAAACCGACGACCGGACGACTCACGAAGGACGATCCGTCGAAACTCGTCAACTCAATCGTGATAATTATTGGTTAAACGCTGTTTGCCCGGCAACTGGGGAAGCATTTTACTTTAAGCATTTTACTGTGTGAATTGGAAACTAGGTGCGCCAACCTACCACCATGCAGATACTGGACATAAACCAGAAGGACTACGTACGTACCTTACTTCTATCTCTGTCTTATTTCTACTCTTTCGTATCTAATCGTAGGTCCAATCGAATCGTAGATCACAATCCGCTAATCGATCAGTGCACGAGTGTTATCCTAACCCCAAAATACTAGTGACGCAAAATATTTGCATCATTTTTCGAGTGCGTTGAGGTCTTTTTGCCTTACGTCACACGCTGTAGATGAAAAGTGCAAGCATAAAATTATGTTTCACCATTTCTGACGCCGAGGAAGTGCAGCACACCGTGGCAGCGGTGTTTCGGTTTGAGCCCTGTAAACGAGGAAACGTTTCCGGGTGTTAAAACGGCACACCGGTCGTGGCCTGGACTGGATAAAGTCTGTTTTTTTTTTATTATTGTTATTTTGTAGTCGCTGTTTGGGTCTTTTTTTCTTCCAGTTTACGACGGACATTACCGTTGGTTGAGGCGGCCACCGTTCGACAGCCAACCCTGAGCACAGATATCGTGTAATGAGCCTTCTGAGCCCGCTCGGCTTTACCTTTCGCGAGCGGAAACCACTTCAATACTGCACTTCCTTCTTTCTATTGCTGCGTCAATCCGGCGTACCTCCTGGCCGCTCACGGCTGGCCCGCGCGCGTTCGGAGGCAGAAGGAAACCATAAAATCTTAAGCCCGTTCGGCATGCTCGTTTGCCTGTGGAAGCATATAGAGCCTCCGCGAACGGTTTGCCAACCGCAAACGGAGTCTGGCAGACGGATCGTGGCTCGGCTTTTATGATCGCTCGGAGTTTGGAGAAGATTTTACATTCCGCCCAATGCACCCCACCTGGCATTGTGGCATTGTGGCCGTAGCATAAGTGAATGGTTCTGTCGGTACACCTCGATCTGTTCGGGCCGTTTCTCTATCCATAATTGTCTGTCCGGCCTTTGAAATAATATAGTTCCGTCCAAAAGCACGGCGACCCAACCGGGCCAGCAGTACCGGAAAGTAATCGAGAAAATAATTAGCAAACCAACCCATTTTATGTGGGGCACTCGCGTTCGTTCGTGCTGCGGTTTGCCGCGAGCAGTGCGCACCACACTGGAAGTTGATAGATTAGTTTACGAGATAATGTATTTACTCCGTTTATCACGGCTAACGAATCACGGCTTCTTTCACTTTGCCGCCCGGAGGCCAAGTGGTCGGAAATCTTGTGGCCCCAGACCCCAGAAATAAAGCCATTCAGACTCCGTTACACGGTCACCATTTTGTCATTTGCCTTCCCCCCGGGGGGCAAATTGGAAGGGCGGAAAAAATGGCTCACACAAAAACGGCACCTCCGAACCGACCACGTAACGGCCAATTTTCTTTCGCCATTGCCGCCCGATACGCGCTGCCATTATGCTGGTTTTTTGTATAATTTAATCTAGAGGATAATGAAGATCGGACCGATCGGTGGGACGCTGCGTCTCTGCGAATTTTCCTTTTTCTTCACTCAACTCTCTGGGCCAGGTGCGTCAGGCTTCACTCTCATTCTCCGCACTTCCTGCAGGAAGCGACCATTGGCCGTTTCCGGGCCGGCCGCAAACTGGCCAGTCCGTTACACGAGATGATCTCGCCCGGTGTGCGTGCTGTATTGCGGCAGTGTTTGTGGTCCGCGTTTACTTTCCATCGCAATCTTTGGCGAATCCTCTCGCCACGATCCACGATCGGCCCCGGCGCTGGTGAAACGGAAAATCGGGGTGCAACATAAATTCAATTAAAAGCATCGCCACCACTGGTACGGACATGCGGCCGCAACGAATTAATTAGCCGAACCATTTCACTACCCGTTTGAGGTGATCGTTGGCTGGCCCTCGTTGGCTGCTAAGAAATCCCAAAAATCCACTTATAACTGGGCCAATTGTGGCAAAAGCCGTTTATCTTCCCGACAAATGGTTCCACGGTTTATCGGGAGAAATCCCGCTCGCCAGACCCGCTGGCGGCTTCCCTTCACTTTCGTCCGCTGCAGTTCGGACGAATCCGTTCGGGACTGACAAAAAAAAAACGTTTTACGATCGATCATAATTTAATCGTGGTTTTTTTGCACCCATCATCAGCTTTCGGCTAAACCGATTAGGCGGCCGCGAGGGTGCGGCGTTTTACAAAACTCACCGATGGAATTAAAGTCACGTACATTTACGAATCCTACAGCCATGCAGTTGTGGATCTTAGCCCGTCGAGGGAAAGGCTAATAAAACGTAAAAGGTCTTGGGAGTTAAAGGGAAAGAAGTGTAACCCACAACGCTTCCTAGTAACGGCCGCTGCCAGGAACCGGGGTAATTATACCGGTACAGTCGGTGCACATTCCGTCGGTGCACATTTGCATCCCCTGCTGGTCGGTGTGACACATGGACTGCCTTCCGTGATGTTTGAGCGAGAAATCAGCTGTGCAACAGCGATCATCATTATCATCTTGCCCACTCAGACCCACCCTGGGCCACGGAAGTTTATACTTTCTGTCGATTGTGGCGCACTTTTATGCTAAAACGGTTGCCTCAACTCCGATACCGAAGCAACAGGTTGGAAGCACTCCGTCCGGTTTGATCATACCGCCACGGAGGCGCGATCGGTGATCGTGAATGCACGAAATGCGCAACGTCAGGTTGCATTGTGTGTTTATTGCTGTGTCTTTATGTTTTGCATATTTGCCCTGACCGGGGTTCGCCTCGCACCAGGCGTCGCAGCCGTTATGATGTTGCGCACTAACGGTTCGCGCACGTCGAAGCGGATGTCACGGAACGGAAAACAGGCCAGCCGTGGGATAGAACCGGGGATAGAAAGAATCTTTTGGTCTATCACGGGCCAGTGGTGGTCTAAAAATGACAATTGCCATCCACGGAGTGGGTGGTTTTCCATTCCGGAAAATGAGAACCACTTCGACAACAATCACAGTTTCTCACCGACACCCGCCGGGCCGCACCCAGACGGATTGTATGTTTTTGCGCCTAAGTCACGCAAAAACGGAATGGGAACCAGAGAGTACACAGGTGTAAATGCACCATAATCACAGTGATGTGCGTTGCGAGTGGCCGTAAACTAGATGCTCCAGTAATGGGGATGCAGCGAAAGAGTGCATTAAAACGAAACCAAAGTTACTCTAAACGGCGCCCGGTTTGGAGTTTGAATATTACGATGCTGGGCGTTTGTCTTTAATTACCGATCACTGGGAACTCCGAATGAGTGGATCGTTTCGTTGATCGGCACGGCACTGTTTTCACTTCACTGTTGTGCCGTCGCTGAAGGATTGTTGTTTTATGGTACAAAACGGTGCGGCCCAACCCAGTTTGGGTAAGAAAGAAAATAATTTACATAAAATTAGTGGGTTCCCCACAAAGCTTGGGCGTTGATTGAACGGGCCCAAGACCCGAGAATGGCAATAAAACTAAGACATCAATTATGCGTACGCCGCTGGGTCGGAGCAATAGAAACGCACCTTCACTCGCACCAGCCGGCTCAGGTGGAAAGTTGATCTCGATCGCACGTGATGGATGGGTGGTGAAACCACCGGGCCCGAGGCCTGGCAAGGGACGGAAATCGTTTAAAGTTGTACAGTACAATTTGAATGATTCCAAATTTCCATTTCAAGGCTTATTTAAGTCGGAAGATACACTGATTCATCATTAGCGGCGTTCCCCACGAGCGATAGCTTCCGTATCGGTTCGTTTAGGGACGTTAATTTCGTTTGATTCATGAACAATGGGCAAAGCTACTTTATAACGGGGATATTTAAATTTCCTTTTAAAGGTAATTGATAGTAAAATGGCAATGAAAACTCTTTTATAGTCGCTTTTTCGGGAAAAAACAATAACTTAGCTAACTGCTCGTAATGGAGGAAGGTGCAGAAGGGTTTGTAATTGATCGTCACGATACATTGTAGAACAATGGGAATTAGAGAAACAGAACAGTGACCTACATTGTCCTACAATTACCTGTGACACTCCCATGTATGCTTTTGTGTCCTTCAATCCATCCATCGATCGTACATCCGATCGTACGACCGATCCATAGGAGAACAATGGTGCTCCACAATAATGTGGTATATTTTGTCGATCGTTGCGCAAACAATTGTGCAATCCCCCCACGTAGCAACGACAATTAACCATTTAAAAAAAACCGGCCCACCAACCGCTTAGAACCCAGCGGAGTATGTTTTGAAGAATGCCGATCGGTTGGTCGGCCTCCCGTGCGCATCCAATGCACATCCGTCACGGAGAACGTCCAGATGGAACACACCCCGATCCGCCCCCCATTACAGCCCAGCCGTTTATTTTCGCTTTTCGGGCCACATTCCGAAACCGTCCACACAGTCTCATTAACCTCAACGCCTCGAGCGAAGTCGAGAGCCCCAAACACACCCAAGAAGTAGCTGTTCCCCGGGGCGGGACAGCCTCCCGCTGGAGCAATATGTGGCCATGTGACGATTCGTCACGCTGTATCAAATTGATGGATTGGTCGCTTTCGATGCGGTACTTGTCCAGCTGTCCCGCACGGCGTGGCTTCCTCCGGTGGGAGCCCATTTTTTATGGTTTCAAGTTTTTACAAATCGAACCACCGAAAACCGCCGACAAGGCCACCGATTTTCCTCTCCAGCGGAGCGCAACATCGCACGCATTAGCGAGCGCGGGATGAGTTGATGAGACAGCCGCGGAACATCCACTGGCCGGGCTTACCGGGTGCGGCGAAATCGGGCGGGGCATAGGTGTCAGAAAATAATCGTCACTTTCCGTACCATTTACCCGGTACGGGGGTAATTCGGGGGCTGAACTATCTTCGGGTCGTCCGGGAACACTCATCACCTACTCGCCCGTATCTCTCCCGCAGGATCAGAAGCGTCCCGTGTACGAGGACATCAAGATTGACACGGCGTTTCGCAAGATCAGCCCTCGCTCGATCGGATTCCACATCTGGCGCATCCAGAACGATCACGTGGAAACGCTACCGAAAGATCAGTACGGGACGTTCTACGATGAGTGTGCGTACGTTGTGTACGCGGCGGCGCTGGCTGGGACCGCCTGTGACAAGACCACCCTCGTGAGTAACGCCACAACCACCGTGATCACGATATCCGGCGATGTGATGGATTTGTGGTATCTTTTGTTGACAGAGTCGCGAGATCAAAACTCCCGGTGCGGTCATCGAGCGGAACATTCACTTCTGGCTCGGGGCCAACATTGCCCCCGAGCGCTCCAAAGCGGCAGCGTACAAGATAATTGAGCTGGATTTCCATCTCGACCACAAGACCACACAGTTCCGCGAATCGCAAGGAAACGAGGGCATTCGGTTCCTGTCCTACTTCAAGGAGGATGGCATTCTGTAAGTGAGAAGTAGTGTTGAGTACGGAACGGATATGTTCACCTGCTATTACTTTCCACCGTCAGGGTCCACAGCGGTACCGATCCATCGTCGACTCCTGCTGAGCCGAGATTGTATCAGATCAACGGCAATGCTCCCCTCCGCTGTGTTCAGCAGAAAACGATCAGCTGGCAGTGCTTCAACAGTGGGCAGATCATGCTTCTCCAAACGGCTGGTATCGTTTTCGTATGGATCGGCCGCGTAACAGCGTCAGCGGATCGTGTCTTCGGCGTAAAGGTTGGCCGGCGGCTGAAGGAGCTCCACGGAATCGCGGAGCTAACCATCGTCGACGATGGTTACGAGCAGTCGATGGGTATCGGCCAGAAGGATATCTGGAACGGCTATCTGAACCTAGCGAAACGCTTCGTCAAGCCGATGCCACCGACACCGTCCGCAACCGATCTGCTGCTAAAGCTGTACCAGTGCGACACGGTGAACGGAGTGTTCCGGGTGGAGCTCGTCAAAACGGGGGCCCTCGAGCAGGCGGATCTGTACGGGCGCGATAGTATCTACATCGTGGACTACTTTCCGCGCTCGATCTGGATCTGGATCGGCCGCAGCTCGCACAAGCAGAACCGAGCGGAAGCGATGCGACACGTCCGAGGGTACGTCATCAAGAAGGGATATCCAGCGAGTACGCCGGTCGCTCGCGTCATAGATGGGCTGGAACCGTCCGAATTTATCGGCCTCTTTCCAAGCTGGACCAGTGCCGACATCAACGGGAACACCGTCAAGGGAACGTTGTCGGAAAAGTTTGACGCCCTAACGCTGATCCAACGGCCTCGGCTGGCCGCTCGCATTCAGCTGATTGACGATGGGTGCGGCGACACTACGGTCTATCAAATCGGTGTCGATGAAGTGAAGGAAGTTCCGTCGAAGTACGCCAAAACCTTCTA
The DNA here is from genome assembly GCF_943735745.2 of Anopheles bellator. Taxonomy (NCBI): domain Eukaryota; kingdom Metazoa; phylum Arthropoda; class Insecta; order Diptera; family Culicidae; genus Anopheles; species Anopheles bellator. The sequence continues at coordinate 68,895,362 of NC_071286.1, forward strand.
CTCGGGCAACTGCTACGCCGTACACTATCAGGTTGTGCTCAGTACCGACCTCAGTACCGGTTCGCTGCCGAACTCGATCCGGAACATTGTGTATCTGTGGTGCGGATTGAATGCTCCTCCGGAGCACCGTGCCATCGGAGAAGCATTCCTGGTGGAGCTGTCTGACCACCTGAAACGGAACGTGGTGCAGGTGCGCATCAGCGAGGGCATGGAGCCGCCCCACTTCCTGCAGATCTTCAAGGGCGCCCTGATTGTGCTTAACGCCCAGGATGCGTGTCTCGAGCAGCGGGGCTTGCTAGACATCCGCCAGTACCCGACCAGCTTCGTGCTGAAGGTTGTCGGCAACACGACCTACAGCTGCAAGGCGGTGCAAGTGTCGAGCAAGACGCTCTACTACCCGGAGGACTGCTACATCCTGAAGGCGCCCGACAACGAGGTGTGGATCTGGTGCGGCCAGTATTCGACCGGTGACTCACGCGAGATGGCCAAAGCAATCGCCAGCCACCTGGGCGAGTACAATCTCGTGATGGAGTCGAACGAGACGGACGAGTTCTTTTCCTCGGTCGGGGAAAAGTTTCTCATGCAGCTAAAGAAAACGACCGTGGCCGGGAATATCATCGTTCCGACGGCAGTCGGGGGCCAGAGTGTGGCCCAAACGTGGGACCGGGCACTGATTGCGCTGCACCACTGTCAGCTATTGCCGGACGACGGTAGTCCGACGTTGCGCCAGATCTTCGCCTTTTCACAGCACGATCTTCGCCCGGATGGGATCTTTTTGCTCGACGCAGGAAGTATGGTGTACGTGTGGATCGGAGAGCAGACCGCACCGGAGGAAGCAGCCCAGGGTTGGGAGCTAGCGAAACTGCTCATCTCGACACATCCGGTGAAGAGGGATCCAGCGATGCCAGTCGCCGTGATACGTCAGGGTGAAGAACCGATCACTTTCGTTGGGTTCTTTGAAACTTGGGACAACAAGTACTTCCAGGTAAGCGACTACGCATCACACGATCGGCCATGATCGCTAAACTGCTTTATTATTCACAATATCCTTTACCCGATAGACGTGTGTTCTGTACGAACATCTCCGGACGGAGATCGACTATCCGGACGGGGTCGGTGCGGGACGAAATGGTGCACCCATACCGGCAGCCCGCACTTCCGTGCGGAGCGACGATGGCAGCAGCGATGATTTCTTCGATCGCCATCAAAAGTACCCGTTGGACATGCTACGCGGGGGTGACGCGACCCAGCTGCCGGCCAGTATTAATCCGTCGCGGAAAGAGATCCACCTGACACACGATGATTTTGTGACCGTGTTCGGCATGACGTATCACGAGTTCGAGGAGCTGCCCAAGTGGAAGCAAGTGCAGCTGAAGAAGCAGCGAAAATTGTTTTAAGTAAGCAAGTGGCCTGCGGCCGATACTAACACCTTCCATTCTGTTATGTTTCCATTTTCCATTTTTTTATTATTATTGTAGAGAAGTTTTATTCAGCAAAATACAATAAAGCAACACATTTTGAACTCTGGAAAATGTCGTTTCAATTTGCAATAAACAATAGAACAAGATATGTTTATTAAAAAAGTTTGTATTTCGATATCCATACGCTTTCGTACACATTCGCCCAATCTAGATGCGGATAGTGGCCGCCTGAACACGAAAGTAAGGGTACATTGTATGAGAATGAATCTAATCAAATAAACGATAGCACAATGCAGTACAATATAGAGTAAGTAAGTGTAGGGTAAGTATAAATGTGAATATATATATTGCGAAGCTGTTTATATGGAATATTTGGTTTTTACTTTTACTGTTTGCAGCATTGCGCGGCGCAAAAGCTATCGCTTCTATCGTCTAGCTAGCACGTCCCAACCCGTCGTTGCATCTGAATGTGAGAAATGCTACCAAAACTAATCAGGATCTTCACGCTGGCAACGTCTCGGTTTGGCTTTTCATTTGAATTTATCTGCTTTCCTCTTTGGTGGAAACAAAATTTGTGAAGTAACTCCGAAAGGATCTTTTTGAAATGCGCCTTCTCCTTAGCTTTAACGCCCACAAGACTTTGGTTTACAAATTGCGCAATAAATTGTTCGTTACCTCCTCTTCCTGTGGCGTAACGCCGTCTGTCACCGTTGCAGGTTGCAGCCGCCTAACTGTCAAAGCAAAAGTCGTAGTTTTCCGGCTCGGGCGGTATCGGTGGCGGTTCCTTCGAGATGTCCACACCCTCCGTATCGAGCAGCCGCAGCTTGATTTCCATCGAGAGCAGCGTTTCAAAGTCCTCTTCCAGCTGTTTGCTGGTCATCGGTTGTCCGAGCAGCGCGTTGATACCATCCGTCCAGTAGTTGAAGGTCGGCTCATCGGGAGCAATAAAGTCGAGCGTCGTCTGCTCGCTACCGTCCGGCACGAGGGAGAAACCGAGCGGTGTCGATGACTTTTTCGAGCGCATCTCTTTCATATGTGGACACTCTTTGCCGACCAGCATCTGGCGGATGTCAATGACCGGCAGCTTATTGGATAGCTCCTCCAGCGTCGGAACGGTCTTTTCGTCGCAATCGCCGTAGTGAATCACTTTATGGTTCGGTGAAAGCCTGGCGTACCAGTACTTGTCCCGTTCGCGCTTGCCACCGCTGTACTTGCAGAAGCGCGTGCCGACGATCAGGTACCCCAGCCGTTGCTCCTTGATCAGCGACCGAATTTCGGGCGTAATCTTCCCCTTCAGGCTAACGATCGCCGAAGCCGTGGACTCGCACTCTTCGCGCGACGTGCGCTCCTGCTGGCGCAGCGTCGTGATCGTGTTGTACGTGAAGGTGTGTATTTTCGCCTTAAAGTCCTCCAAGCTCGCCGGTCGCCCAACAATGCTGCGCACAATCTGCTCCCGCACCACCGAAAACACCTTCACAAAGTCCTCGGTCGTGGCACGCATATCTTTCCACGTGCGGTTCAGCACCACGATGCAGATGCAGAAAAACTCCTCGAACGGGTGGTCGTGCGTGAAGAACATCGGGTAAAACTCCTGACCCTGCTCGGAGGGCGACTCACCGATCCGGAAGATCTCGCACAGTACCTTCACCAGCTCGATGCTCGTTCGCCCGAATGGGCACTCGTGCTCGTCGGCACGGCAGCTGTTTTCGTGCACCACCTTCGTGTAGCTTTGCGTGTAGTTGCGCGCGAAGTAGATCATACAGTCGAGCGCCAGCGTCCCGGGTGGGGTTTCGAAAAAGTCCTGGGCCGGGTTCACGTCACACTTGAACCCGAGCTTCTTATAGTGGCCCGAGTGCGCACCGGAGTGATGGCGGCGCGCCGCTACGTCCGGAATCGGATCAATCCCGTCCGCCTCGAACGCTATCCGACGCAGCTCCTTGATCTTTTCCTGTGCGTCTTGATCCTGCGCGTCCATCGGAGTTTTCATGCGCTGCTCTAGCAACCCCAGCGTCAGGGTTTGCAGCACGTACAGCTGGTGTGCCATTTCCGCTCCCATCGACGGCGTGATGACGCTATTGATTACGCTACGGTACTGCTTCGAACCGAGTGTGGTCGCCAGCATCCGGCGCTTCGTATCGTCCGCCTTGATGAACAGCGCATTCAGCAGGGCGATCGTGTTTTGCTGCACGTGAGCGGACGAGTCACGCAAAAGTTTCAACAGCGTTTCGAGGGTTATCTCCTTCTCGACCAGCGCGCACTTGTTGCTGTTCTGCACAATGTTCTCCAGGATGGCCAAAGCCGCCTGCACGATCTCCCAGTTGCTCGATCCGTTGATGAAAGCCACATTGCGCATAATAAAGGACGGCTGCAGAATGTCCCACGAGATCGTACCGTGCTCCATGAGGCAGACGAACGAGCACAGTGCGTACTGCAAAATGGTCTCGTCGCACGCAACATCCTCGATCAGTGCGATGATCAAACTCAAACCCTGCTCCTTGATGAACTCGAGCGCAAAGGTGTTGTCCGCACTCAGCACTTGCAGTCCGTGCAGAACGCGTACCTTTTCCTCGTGGTTGTCCCCGTTCAGCGTCTCCAGAATGTCGTTCGTGGTTTTCGAGGGCGAAAACCGCAGCATCAGCACCGTCCCGTTCTTTACTTCGTTCCGGTTCTTCTCGGTCACGTAGTTAATCCCATCGAACTGCAGCGCGTAATTCTCCGCATCCGGAATGCCCCAAGAGCTGCAAAGGTTCTGAATGATGGTGCTAAGCGGCTGCCGCTGGTTAAACTCGATCAGTTGCGGGTAGTACGTGGTCGCTGCGTCGTCCACAAACTTGACCGCAATCTTCACGATATGGCTATCCTTGATCGCTGGCATTTTGGTAGATTTCGGCAACATTTAATCTGCCGACCTCCTTTTGGCACAACGTTGGGGTCCACGGTTTTAGTGCAGTCTACCCTCTTCCTGTGGCTCAATCAAGCGGGTTCCGGAATCCGGTTCGTCAAGAATAGGCGCGGCTTACTTGGTTGGTACTAGCGTCTATTTCTCATCACGCAACCGCCGTTGTTCCCTGAAATGGGAATAGTTCACGAACAATAGGAAACACACTGGAATTCAGGTTGGAACATTGATGTTGTCACTTTTCATGTTCCAAACTGCACACCCACGAACGCACAAATCCACAAACAAATTTTCGCGACTCGATTTGACATTCGGCACGAACAGAAACTGCTCACGTTAAATATGGCTTATTCTGCTGATGTAAAATATGGCTAAACAGAAAATCGTTTCAAGCCGTCTTCACACCAAAATGAACTGAACGTTACGTAGCAAACGACGCGTTGTCTCATATGGCATTCTATAGGACCCTTCACACCGGCGTCGACGAAAACTTCGCACGGCGCGACGAATCTGTATGAAAAGACAACGCTCCGTTTGTGTCGCCTAAAAACTTTGGCCAAGGTTCGTATACTTGGTTTTTGGGTGAGTGGGGCGAAGTGTTGTGTTTTGACAGATTATTTGTGTTTATATTTGGAAGATCAAGACACATTGAATTTTTGGTGCGAGAATTAAAATAGATTTATGATGAATTTGTGTTTGTATTACAAGTAATAATTAAGTTAAAATTATTTTGCATGCTTGTGATACAAAAAAAACGCCAAATGAGTGATGTTCGATTATTTTTTAACTACCCAAGATGTCTAATTGTTTTCGCCCGAACGAGAGGGCGAAAGACTTTTCCGTTGCCTGTCGCCGCCGTCGTAACCGGTGTGAAAGGTCGGAAAAAGCGTCGCGTCGAAACGTAATTAACGTTCCCTGTGTGAAGATGGCTTCACGGTCCACAACACGCAGCCCAGCAAACCGCACGCAGCCGTTCGGTTGTTTACTTTTATGCTGTTCCTTTTGTTGCATTAATTACAATAGGAATTTTATTTTAAACTAAATATTTTATGGATTTCGGGACCTGTTTTATTTCCTTTAAATTCGCTCAAATGCTTATATTATATTGAAACACCCGATGGATCGAAAAAAGGACTAAAACTCTCTCCAAAGGACCAAAACACCCACTAAGCGGCTTCTTATTGGTGGCCGCTTATCAGTCGTTGTATTCTGTGCGTTTTGGTTACGCTGCAGTTTTTTCGCTGCCGAACGGGTTTTCTGCCGGTGCCAACGGAAGGAACTTGATCCTGCTCCCATTCACTTTCACTTTCGTGCGTTCCACAATCTGCCTCGGACGAGCTCCATTGGAAACAGTGTGAACGATTGTTCACCGATCGGTCTACGTGGAACTTTATTCGTGAGGTGCACATAAGCGGGCGCGGGCCAGAAAAGAGCGCCTCGTAAGTTTGTCAGGAGGACTGATTGAACCCTTTTTTTATCGTAGACCTCTCCACGGCTCATTTGCGTCATTCGTCAGGGCCCCACAGCCAAAGTGTCCGTGCAGTTCAGTTCACGGTTCAAAGTTCAAATGAACATGACGCGCCTCTTTCCATCTCGTACAACGGCCGCTCCGATCGGAAGGGTACTAACGTCGTCCAGTTTGAGTAAAATGCTTACGGCAGCATCCTACGCCACCGGTAACCCGCCAGGCGGACCCGTAGCTACCCTGCAACGCCAACCGGTGCCAAAGCTTCCGGACACGATGCAGAAGCTACTGAAGTCCATCGAACCGCACGTCGATTCGGAGGTGCTAGCCGGGACGAAACGTGCGGTGGACAAGTTTACCTCCTCCGACGGCGTTGGCCAAAAGCTTCAGAACCTCCTTCGGGAACGTGCGACCAAAATGGACAGCTGGCTGGCCGATTGGTGGTTGCAAAGCGCCTACATGGAGTACCGCGATCCGGTCATCGTTTACTCCAGCCCGGGGCTGGTGTTCCCTCGCGCTAACTACCGCACGCTGGACGAGCAGCTGGCCTACGCGGCCAAAATGGTGTCCGTCGCCCTAGCCTACAAAGCGCTCATCGATGGTGGGAAGATACGGCAGGAGATGATGGGCAAAGTACCGCTCGACATGTCGCAGTACGAAAAAATCTTCGGCACCTGCCGTATTCCCGGACGCGGCCGTGACTCGTTGCAATACAATCCACGTTCGCAGCATATTGTCGTTGCGTGTGCCAACCGGTACTACCGACTGGATGTGATCGATGCCTCCGGAGCGATTGCAAGTGAAGGACAAATATTGGCGCAGCTTAAACGGATTGCGGCTGGGGCCGATGCATCGCCAGCCCCACCAATCGGCATTCTTACCGCCAATCAGCGGGACAGTTGGGCCGAAGCGTACGAAACACTGGTGGCCGATCCGGTCAATCGTCGCTCAGTCACTGCTATTCAGCAGTCACTGTTTGTGCTGTCGATCGATCGAGAAATTGCTCACGCGCCGGGAAGTGATCATATCACTACTGCCAGCGATCTTCTCATCCACGGTGGCGGTTCGACCGTTAACGGTGGCAACCGGTGGTACGATAAAACGATCCAGCTGGTGGTGGCTCCGAACGGAATTAACGGACTCACGTACGAGCATTCGCCGGCCGAAGGGCAACCGATTGCTGTCATGACGGACTTTTTGCTCGAACACCTCAAAGGAACAGGGAAACGGACAGGTGCCAATGTGACCGACAAAATGAAGGTAGAAGCAGTCGAGTTACCATTCAACGTGCAGCCGCCGGTAACAGCTGCCATCGAGCAGGCCGCCGACTTCGTCGATAAACTGGCTGCCGACATTCAGATGCACTATCTGCACTTTACCGACTACGGAAAAGGATTCATCAAAACGCAACGCATGAGCCCCGACAGTTACATTCAGATGGCGATCCAGTTCGCCTTCTATCGCCTTCACCGAGTGCCCGGAGCGCACTACGAATCGGCCCAGAATCGCATGTATCTTCACGGACGCACCGAAACAATCCGCTCGTGTTCCACGGAATCGATCGCTTTCGCCCGGGCCATGCTTGATCCGCAGTGTGATGGCCCCTCCAAGCTGGCAGCAATGAAGGGTGCCATTGAGGCGCACAAAGCGTACGTCTCGATGGCCATCCAGGGGCACGGCGTTGATCGGCATCTTCTGGGGTTGAAGTTAACGGCCAAAGAGAACGGACTGCCGCTGCCGGAACTGTACAGCGATCGTGGATTGCAAGCGAGCGCACACATGCGACTGTCGACTAGCCAGGTTGCTTCGCGATATGACGCCTTCATGTGCTACGGACCCTTGACCGCGGACGGATACGGTTGTTGCTACAATCCAAAGGAAGACGACATGTGGTTCGGGCTCTCAGCGTTCCGCTCGAACGCCGACACGGACGTGGAGCGATTCCGTGTTAGCCTCCAGGAAGCGCTTCGCGAGATGTACGAGGTGTTGGTGCTGCATGGCGAGAAACCCAAAGGCAAACTTTAAAATGTGTATTAAAAATGGAACGATTGTTTTGTTATTGAGCCCGTTGAGTTTATGTTTGCATACTTCTGAGTTTATATTTTTCAATGACTGTTTTTACTTTAACACATTGATTTTACCGAACAGCGTCGTGTTGACCGATATTAGCAAAATTTGGATCAAGTAATAAAAAGCGGGACTTTGGTGATGGTGTCTTTTTAACGAAATGAATTTGTTTGTACACATGAAAGAAGCCATCAGAATTCGATAATACTTTTCTTTCATCTTCCAGTACCTTCCAATCGACTAGAGAATTTTGTGGAATTTAATTTCATGTCTCACTATGTTTAAGCTTTATTATTATTTATCGTTTCAAGTTAATTTACTTCAAAATTACGAAAGTTAGTTGTTTAAGAAATTAAACTTCCTTACATCTGTTACAGGAATCAATAAATGTCGATACATTCGGATCGTTTTTTCACCTTACCCCAAACGCACAGCACACGGCGTTTGTAGCTAGATGACGGACACGATTCGATTCGTCGATCGAAGTAATACCAATGCCCTGACGACGCATTTGCATGTTTCATTCTTATTCTGCAGATTAATGTATGTACTCGCTACTATCCTTGTGGGACCCGCTTTGGGTTTGATTTTGGGTTCGCTTTGGGACCCGTGCAGGGCAACAGAACTCGAGTCGCTGCGCGCGTGATGACAGGGAATTGTGTAAATGAAAATATCAGGAAAATACGGGCTTCTTTCCTTTTGCCGATTGTTATCAACAGCGTCTCGTTACTACGTTTCCTCTTGCTGTATCATTAATCTAGAATAGTTGTTTAATACAGCGATCGTCTTATCGTCCTTCAACTGGAATAAGTAAAATACGCGGTGGTTAGATACTTGTGATAATAGATGGAACGCTTTCGTGCTGTTGTACTCACTGTAAGAGGAGAGATCAATTTCATCTGGCAGCTCGTTAATGTTGACATCGAAACGATCCTGCACGTCGTTCAGAATTTTTGCGTCCGCCTCATCTGAGATGAAGGTAATGGCCAGACCCTTGGTTCCGAAACGCCCGGCTCGGGCCACGCGATGCAGGTAGGTGTCGGAATCTTCCGGCATATCGTAGTTGAACACGATGTTCACACGCTCGATATCCATGCCACGGCCGAACAGGTTAGTGGCCACCAGAATGCGCTTCTGGAAGTCCTTGAATTGCTGGTACCGCGAAAGTCGTTCTTCCTGCACCATGCCTCGGTGGATGCCGATCGCCGGGAAATTCTGTTCCGTCAGTAGCTGTGCCAGAGCCATGCACCGTTGGACGGACTTGACGAAAATGACCACCTGTAAAGCATTTGCAGGAATAGGTAAACAGTGGCCCTTGCGGACAGCTTCGCATTCTCATACCTGGTTAAATTCAAGAACATCAAGCAGCTCGAACAGTTTTTTGTTCTTTTCGTTCTCCTTCAGCTTCACGTAGTGTTGCTGCAAACCGTGAAGAGTTAGCTTGGTTTCGTCATCGACGTACACCTCCATAGGCTATTTTCGATTAATGGTAACGATCGTACATTTAGAATCGCCCGATAAAAGAGAAGAACGAAAGACGAAGGATGCATTTAGTTGGGAGTGTCTTTAGCTGGAAACAGAACTTTCGATTGAGAAGAGATCTAATATTAATTCCTTCATCAGTACACATCGAACCACTGAAGTGTAAAATCTTCAGGACATGTCATTCGTCGCGGGATAAGTTTCACAACATCTGTGATTCTGGTGACTTTTGAAAAAGCTCCAACTAAACTAAAACGAACACTCATAGTAAAATAATTCCACTCGCCACTGTCACGGCTGAATACAGCTATCAAACCTATGCAACTAAAATCCGGTAAAGTTAACACATTATCGTGGGGAAAGTTTAGCCAAAATCGAGCTATCGAACTGTAGCAAACCGTCTGATATCTATTTTCGGCATCCATTTGCTGGGGATTTTGTGGGAAGCGCAACACCCGATCACTGAATATTTAGCACCCTTATCAGCATCAGAAGATGGTGCCAGCAGAGCTGAACGATCGCATTTAAACACTTGGCTGAAACGATATGGCTTAGGGAATAATCTATTAACTACAGTTATTACTACATACGACTCCTCGCCGCTATCGTTGCTGCCATGCTGTTGCAGAGATAGAACCATCTGGTTGATCCACCGCCACCAGAGCGCGGGCCAGTTTCTCATCATCGGGAATCGTGCGTCATTGAGAGCCGCGGCCGTAGATTGTGGCCCGTCGGAGTTTAGAATATTTAGCAAGCTTCGTGCGACTCTTGAAGTTGCTGTGCCGTGGCCAAGTATTCTCCGAGACTCGACAGCATTGTAGCCCGTGATACATTCTTCAGCTTCTTTGTGCGCCCTGCATTGTATTTCTGCCTGAGATAGGACAAACTTCCCACAGCATGCTTGGGAGACTCGCAGCATCTCTTTTCAAACAAAGATGACCGCTCGATGACCACCGAGAAACGAATGTAGCAGGGGCCATGGTGCCTGGGCTCTCGTGTGACCGCGATGCCTTGCGCGTTTGCAATTGGTGTGTGGCGTCGATTGATTTATTCGTTTTAAACATTTGTTCGGGTTGGTTGGATTTAGAGAAAGATCACCGGAAGTTCGATATTATGCGGGTTTTGTTATGTTTTGTTGGGGTTGGGTTGAGAATTAGCACACCATTGCACCATTGTCTGGTTCAAATCGGGCAGCGAATCGGACCCGTCCTCATCATCACAACAGAGAGGGTGTTCTGCGTGAAGAGATGAATCCTTACCATTTGCTTCCTTTCCCCCTCTGGTAGCATTCGCAGCACGATTCGCGACCAGTTTACACTTTGCGATTGGTAACAAAATGTGGATGCACGTCGTTTTGCGTTTATCGATTTCCGCGTTTGTTGGGGTTCAGTTTTAGGTCGCCGCGATGGGCCAATGAGAGTGTAATGAATTAGCGGTTGGGTTGGTGGTTATCGGTTTCAGCTTGTTTAACCAACGTGCGAAGACTGTGGCGCCCCTCGGCAGCTCCACCGATGGTGTAGCTGGTATCGGTGCTAACATTCGGTTGTGATGGCATTTCGGCAAACTTTTCCCAGCGACACACGCGTTACTTTCCGTTCGCTTAACATTACTAGTAGAGGTAGTAGATGGGGAAGTAGAAGTAGGACTAGTGGTGGTAATTACATCTTGCATGAACTTCTTGCACACTGGCCGAATTTCTTTGCTCAGCGTGGCGGAGAACATCATCACTTGCTTTCCGTGTGGTGTGTTACGGAAGATCTCCTGGACGTCGCGGCGCATATCTGCAACATAATAGAAAAGGAAGAGACCATTGTATCAATCAGGTAAATCTATTCTTACAAGCGCAATTCAATAATGTAAACACCTAAATCAGTTTTAGATAACAAATCGTTCACTGGCCACGACTCAGTTGTCCCTATCTACTAAAAAGTATCTATTTCATCATATTTGTCTTGGGCTGACTAAGCATGCAGTGGTGTGCGTGTGCCCCGCCCAACTTACCAAGTTGCTCGAGCATCTTGTCGCACTCATCGAGGATGAAGTGTTTCAGGTTCTTTAGGTTGAGCTTCTTGTTGCGAATGAGCGCCAACACGCGACCGGGCGTTCCGACAATGATGTGCGGCGTCGTTGATTTCAGAACTTCCTCGTCCTTCTGGATCGGCATGCCACCAAAGAACACGGCCACCTTGATCGTGGGCATGTACTTGCAGAAGCGCTCGTACTCCTTGCTGATCTGGAACGCGAGCTCGCGCGTGTGACACATCACCAACACGTACGGCACGTTTTCCGTCGGTTCCAGTTGCTGCAACGTAGCCAACACAAACACAGCCGTCTTTCCCATACCGGACTTAGCCTGGCACAGGATGTCCATGCCGAGAACGGCCTGCGGAATGCATTCGTGTTGCACTAAACGAAGAGAAAACAGAAAACAACCATCTGTTAATTTTTTGCTCGTTGCTATGGACACCACATGGCGGTGTCACATTCGGGTCAGTTTCTTGTAACATACACATCAATCAGAGAATTGGATCAGATGTCCCTATCTACTTAATGGATGTAGTTTCATCATTGGAATACGATAGAATAAAACTAGTTGGTAAAAATAAAACCCTTACTATTTTGACTTACCTTCAGAGGGATGCTCGAAACCGCAGTCCACAATGGCGCGTAGAATTTCAGGTTTCAGCAAAAAGTCACGGAAGCCAGAACTGTGAATCGATACGTAGGTACCCTTCACGTCCTTCTTCGGCTGTTCCGTTGTTTCTGCCACAACCTGCTCGGTCTGATCCTCCTCCTCGTAATCTAATAGATCTTCGTTATCAGCCATAGTATGAGGTTTGTTGAGAATTTCTTACGATTCTACAGGATGACAAAATAGAAAAAAAAAATAGTTGACACAAGTTAATACATAAACATCAGAAGGTTTAATAATAAACAAGTAACCAAACTACACGTAAAATAAGCATCGCGTAATCAGACGCCACCGTTTAGTCAGCAAGTTTGGCCAATCTTCTACGCTTCCAGAACACGAGCATTCATGCCGGCGTTGGTTTCCGCCATTTTGAAACGCGTGGAGCGCTGCCGAAATCGACAAATTTGGAACCGATTTTACAAGCTAACTAGCCGCGCCCGTTTCGCGAAACACTGCACAAACAACTTTCGGGCGTGGATGTAACACGAAAATGATAAATTAACAAAGAAAATTACTCTTGTTTCCACGGGAAATACATACCAAAAAATGAAGCGATGCAACGCGGTGCAAGCTGATGGACGAATCAGACACGAATGAAAAAGGCGGCTGGAAATTTTACCTATGCGTAGCTTTAGAGCTACGGAACGGTCTGGCATGAATGAGCAACGCCCGTGCTCAACTTTCTTTCCTGTATTAGGGGTTAATTTGAAGAATTTTTTTTTAAATATTAAACGACGGACGATACAATCTAATCGATACTGATGTTATGTTATTGAAATATTTTATTAGATTTTGCACATCTAAACATTAGTGATTATTCCAGAGATTAAACATGTGTTTCTTTCCGCTAGAAGGTTGGGTTAATCAAAATTACAGAAGATGTATGTATCGTTTCTCGGACGACATGAGAATAACATTTGTTTACATTTGCTTAAGTAATTGTTCGATTTTACACGCATTTGCAAACTGCAGAAATGAAAATATCGTGATGGATCGTTTGAAAGAGATTTTTGAGCAAACTTGACAGCCATCTGACAGTTGCTATTGTGTGCACTGGCGCTTAACAAAGGGGGTTTGCTCTCGCACGGAGCAGAACCAGGCAGAAGGACCAATCGCAGTACGGAGGAAGTAGAGAAAAAGTGGTGAGCAAAGTTATTATCCGTGCAAAAGATGCAAGTTCGTTCACGACGGACGGATAACAGCAGCACGTTGAGCGTAAAGTCCCGAAAGTGTTTAGATTCGCGTGAATTCTGTGCATTCGCATTTCACCAAACAGCGGGCAATGAAACGAGTTCATCACGGGACGCAACATTGAGCTAGATGCACCACGGGAATTGCATTTGTGTTTCGTACGGATTCCCAACACACCGACGGACGGATCCATTATCGGGCACTGTATCTTCAACGAACTTGTGTGACGGGCGCAGACGGATGCATCGGGAAAGCCAGCAACTGAAAATTCGTCACTACCTTACGGGACTTTTTCGGCCAGCTTAGTGCGGAACGGTAGTTTACGTTTTTTCTTGCGAAGGTGCCGTGAATCCCGCTCGAGATTGTACTGTGAAGGTGACGAAATACCACATCCGAGGGCAAAAGTACGTGTTTTTGAGCAGTCGCCGTTGTGGTCCAAGTAAACAGTGATTCATAGTGAAAATCAGATTTATCAACAGAGTTATCGATAGCAAAGTGTAAGTGTGCAAGAGTCAGAGGAAAAATATTCTTCGCCCATAAATTGAAGATAGACGAGTGATAACTCTTCCAGCCCCTGTTGAATTGGGGAATGCGTTCTCTTTCCTGTCGCTGATTAGAGCTTTACTGGGTTCGCCAACATTTCCGAGTTTTGTGCTGGTAAGTGGGTGGCAGTGTCCGTTTCACGTGCAGTGAAGAAGGAAAGGCGTATTTTTGTGGTGGAGAAAGTGGCGGTCCGCAAAATGCTGGCCCCAGCCAAACGGTATACGAAGCGCGCTTACATAAGCAATAGACTCCGAGAAACCAGCCAAGTCACTTTGCAGTCGCCACGGTGATGATGAGATGATTTATCGTAGAAAATTACACGTCTCGGCACCGACCGGTACATCGCCTGCTTGGTTCTCGCGGGTTCCAAATCCCCTAGCAACAGCAGAAAGCGCGGAGCACTGGAGAATAGGTGCACTGGACCTTTTGTCGGTGTGTCGCTCTTAGTGCATCCCCAAAACATTTGATGTTGGTGTTTGGAATGCATAACAATTTGGAATTTCTAACACTAATTTTTCACCCAACTGGCGAAAGCGATGGCCAATGGTCTCTCGGAAACGTTGGGGCAGTGAAATTGAAACGCGCGAAACAATTATGATTGTGCGCCCACGATTCATCGGTGGCGGGGTGCTATTTGGAAGAAAGTTTTGATGCAAACAATCGGACGGAAGCCACGAAAATAAAAATCAAGAGAGCAACGGAGTCTGGGGCTGTTCCAAGGGCAGGAATACTTTTGCCGAACAGCCGGCCGTGGCCGGTGGTGAAAGTGGTGCATAATTCGTCTGTCCAACATAATAGCTCCCGATTGTTGTGCCGAAGGAAAGTGTCGGACCCAAAAAACAAACCTATGTCGCTTCTAAAGAAGACAATTGAAATGTGCTGTTTATTAAATAGAGCCGCAGTTTGTTAGCTTTCGGAAGCAAACTTCAGCTTGTGTCAGCGTCTTGAAAAAAAGGAAAACAGCGAATACAAGACACAAAAAAGGCCGCACACGTTATCAAGCACAACGGATTGTTGGAACGGACGTAGAGGGCAATGAAACGAAAAGATTAAATGAACCCCTTTCAGCGCTGATAATGGCTTGAAAAGTGTCGCTTTAGATAATGTCAAGCACTCGAACGCATCGCACGCGAGTCATGTGTTGCTGCTGGCACCACTACTGAGTTGTCGTAATCATTTTCACCATCACCGTTTTGCTCGGTTGAAGCATACGGCCACAAAAACTCGATTCTCTTAGAATCCGCTCGTCCCAGACGCAACAGAGATGCACGAAACACTAAAACACAACATGCCAGTGGTTACTATGATGGTGCAAACGTTGTGTGTTCTCGAATAAAAATTCTTTCTCGCTTCCGTGTGCACGATTCAGAGTGACGATCCCAGCAACCCATATGGTGTTTGCAATTATTAGAAGTCCGCTCGATTAAATGGCTGCCTTGCCCTTTCTTCTTCTTGGGACGCAAAATGCTTTAAGGGTGTGCGAGGACGAGGAAGGAAGGTTTTGTTGTAAAAATAGGTCGTGAATCGTTAAAATGCGACCCCAGTTTCATCGTACCGCCGTCTTAAAAGCGCGCCTGTAGTTGCGTTGAAAGCGAAAACGGTTCCGCGGGTGTCGTAATTAAAACGAAGAAAACAATCGCCAAGGACCACGACCCTTGAGACACGTATTAACAGTCGTGCGGAAACGAAACCACGAAACAGAGGGTGATGCCCGCCAGTGTGTCGCGTGTGCACGCGACGCGTGGTCACCTCTCATGGCAAAATCGTCCACTCTCGTTTTGTGGGGCCGTGGACATTTGGTTTTTAATATTACTTTTCACCTCGCCAGGATATTATCCGCATTCCATGCAAAGTCGGTCGCGTAAGGGCAGCGGTTTGGTGACCAGAGAGAAGAAGTGAGAAAGAGGGAAGAGGATCGACCGGTAAATTCTTCCGGAGCCGGTGCAAAACTAAGCCTAGCTAACGACCAGCTGATACTGGTCGCACCTATTCCTGGCATACACGCCTACCCGCGCCCCCAGATAACAGATGGAAGGAACAGAGGTCCACCAGCTCATTGTGATAAGTAAGTAGTATACCCGTACGTTTGGGTTGGTGTCATCGGTTACCATTTTCCGGTTCTTCCAGTCGAGCACGCCACCTTTCGGAGCAATGGGTTCCTGAAGCCGAATCCATACGTCGAGTTTTCGATCGATGGCAAGAGCGCCCGCAAGACAGATTTCATCAAAAACACCAACACACCGAAATGGAACGAGCGCTTCTTGAGCCTTGTGTCACCGGGATCCATTCTGCACTTCCGCGTGTTGGATCATTCGAGCTTTCGAAAGGATTCGCTGCTGGGTCAACAGACCGTCGATCTGGCAAGCATTCTGCGCCACTACAACGGGGTGCTAGAGTTGCTCGAGCTTAACATGGATCTACTGATTGACGGCAGTGCCTCGTCCAAGACCGGCAGCAGTAGCAGCCACAGTGAACTACGGCAACCGGTAAAGGCCGGCGAACTGGTCGTTGTGCTCGATGGACTAAAAATCGATATGCGACCAATGACGGGTAGAAACGGCAGTGGAAATGTGGGCCCCGGATCGGTCGGAATGGCGATACCATCGATCGCCGGTAGCAGCGACAGCGGAAGCATGGTCAATGGCAATGGGGTAAGTGACCTTCGGCTGGCGGATTACATGTGTATACGGTGCGTGATGCGTGTTGCTGGAATGGTCACAGGAAAAACGTGACTGGGTGTTGTATGTTTTCAGTGTCCCCACGAGGGAGCGTTGTATGTCTTCTTTGCACGAAATAAGCTCGGTTTTGTGCAAACATGAATCAAAGCCTGTTTAAATCCACAAATCCCAGGAAGTAGTGGAAAATCTTCTTTTTATGCCTTAAGTCACTTCATTCATTGAAGTGGCACAAGCACTAAACTCGATGTAGAATCTGCGTGTATCCCTTTAATACCCTTTAAGGATCTGTTCATATTAGGGGATCTTGGTCCGTATCATTGCGTGACCAAACAAACTACAAACGACACACACAAATACCAGCCACTAATTATAAGTGCCTTGAATTGTTCGATTTGGTTGGATGTGGGATCGATCGATCCCATTTGCATTGAATGGCACCGATAAAGGGAGGGTTAGAAATGTTTTCTCCTACTCATGCCTCCCACTTACTTTCTCCCGCTCCCTTCTCCACAGTTATCGAGCGGGTTGGACCTTATGCAGAACGGAGCCCTTTGCCACACGTTTCGCAGCAGTATACTGAACGGTGGCATAAGGGCTCGGATGCGTTTGCGAGGCAGTGGGTCCCAACAGCTGCAACCGCCTCCAGGTGTTGGCAGTGGGATTGGAGCACCAAGCATAAATCATGCATTAGTTGCATCATCATCATCATCATCGGCATCGGCACCTGCTCAGCAGCAACATTCACCGGCCCTTGGCAATACTGGGCAAGGCAACAACAGTAGCAGCAATAATTCGGCAGTTGTTGAGTACGATCCTGAGATCAGGTTCAGTGCGCTCAGCATACAATCCCCTTACGACGGGATGGGGAACGGCGTTGCGATGGGATCGTCCCCAAATGGTGCCGGTTCCGGGTCTTCCTCATCGACCGGTGCCATCCGTCGAAGCGGCGCCAATTGGGATCAGCAGAACGTGTCTCCTGTGCCGCCAGCAACCGCATCGCATACTCGCCTCGGTCCCGTGTATTCCAATACATCGCAGGACGGTTTGATAAACGGTGTTCCGGGTGCCGGTGGTGGTGGTGGCAGCCCAGGTGGTGGCAACACGATGCCCATGGTTGGAGGCAGTTTGACCGATCAACAGATTTTACTGCAACACCAGCAGCAGCAGCAGCAGCAACAAAATGCCATCGATGATGAACCGCTACCGGCCGGCTGGGAAATGAGGGTCGATAAGTTTGGCCGGCGTTACTACGTCGACCACAACACACGGTCGACATACTGGGAGAAACCGCAACCGCTACCAGCCGGGTGGGAGCAGCGACGCGACCCACGAGGACGCGTTTACTATGTCGACCACAACACGCGCACCACAACGTGGCAGCGGCCAAACAGTGAGCGCTTGATGCACTTCCAGCACTGGCAAGGCCAGCGGCAGCACATCATCTCGCAGGGCAACCAGCGCTTCCTGTACCCGCAACATGCCCAGCAATCGAACACGATCTCGGTGCCGCATGAGGAGGACGATGGTTTGGGTGCATTGCCGGAAGGTTGGGAGAAACGTGTTCAGCCCGACAATCGGGTGTACTTTGTGAACCACAAAAATCGAACCACACAGTGGGAGGACCCAAGGACTCAGGGCCAGGAAGTAAGCATGCTGGCGGAGGGTCCACTGCCGCCCGGGTGGGAAATCCGTTACACGGCGACCGGTGAACGATTCTTCGTTGATCACAATAATCGTAAAACAACGTTCGAAGACCCTCGGCCAGGGGCTCCGAAAGGGGCCAAGGGAGTGTACGGTGTACCGAAGGCTTACGAGCGGTCGTTCCGCTGGAAGTTGAGTCAGTTCCGGTACCTGTGCCAGAGCAATGCACTCGCTTCGCATATTAAAATAACGCTGACACGCCAAACACTGTTCGAGGACTCGTACCATCAGATCATGCGCCTTCCGGCGTACGAACTGCGGCGCCGACTTTACATCATCTTTCGCGGCGAGGAAGGGCTCGACTATGGCGGCGTATCCCGCGAATGGTTCTTCCTTCTGTCCCACGAGGTGCTCAACCCGATGTACTGTCTGTTTGAGTACGCGAACAAGAACAACTACAGCCTGCAGATCAACCCGGCCAGCTACGTCAATCCGGACCACCTGCAGTACTTTAAGTTCATCGGACGTTTCATTGCGATGGCCCTCTACCATGGACGGTTCATCTACTCGGGCTTCACGATGCCGTTCTACAAGCGCATGCTGAACAAGAAGCTAACGACCAAAGACATCGAATCGATCGATCCGGAGTTTTACAACTCCCTCATCTGGGTGCGGGACAACAGCATTGACGAGTGCGGGCTCGAGCTGTGGTTCAGCGTGGACTTTGAGGTGCTCGGGCAGATCATTCACCACGAACTGAAGGAGAACGGCGACAAGGAACGCGTGACAGAGGAGAACAAAGAGGAGTACATTTCTCTCATGACCGAGTGGCGTATGACGAGGTAAGGTACCACAGAGCTGGCGCGGTAAATAAGTTATTCATTGTTTCATTTTTCTCATTCATTCGCAGAGGTATTGAGGAACAAACTAAAACCTTCCTGGACGGGTTCAACGAGGTAGTGCCCCTCGAGTGGTTGAAGTACTTTGACGAGCGAGAACTCGAGCTGATGCTGTGCGGTATGCAGGAGATCGACGTCGACGATTGGCAACGCAACTCGATCTATCGACATTACAACCGCAACAGCAAGCAGGTCGTTTGGTTCTGGCAGGTAATTATACGAACATAAGAGATCCATCCGTTCCGATCGAAAGACCGATCATTTCCGTTTGCTTCACCCATCAACAGTTTGTCCGCGAAACGGACAATGAAAAACGTGCCCGATTGCTGCAGTTCGTGACCGGAACGTGCCGGGTGCCGGTTGGAGGATTCGCCGAGCTGATGGGTTCGAATGGACCGCAGCGATTCTGCATCGAGAAGGTGGGCAAAGATACGTGGCTGCCACGATCTCACACCTGTTTCAATCGGCTCGATCTGCCACCGTACAAGAGCTACGATCAGCTGGTGGAAAAGCTAAACTATGCGATCGAAGAGACGGAAGGTTTCGGGCAGGAGTAAACAGAGAGACAGAGCAGAAACGGAAGAGAGAGAGAGAGAGAAACAAATGTGATCAACCGGACGGAACCGCTAACGAAAGGAATGAGAAAGATAGTTTGAATAGAATATGGCTTAATCGTGAGTATGTTCGTGTGCTGGCATATATCTATGTATGCGTGTACGTTGTATGTGTGGATTCCTGCGGTAAAAATGTCTGACGCAATGTTAAATTCGCGGAATGGCGAGGATCATGTTTTTGTAAGATTTTTGTAATATTCATTCAATTATTTGAAAAATCCCCTGAAGAATGCCTCCATTTCCTGTGAGGCTTTGTTTCTGGTGTAACAATAGTTCCTTCATCATTTACGCCGACTTTTTCAAAACAACCCAATGGCAGGATAATTTTTTCGCGATTGATAGGTTTTTGTTTTTTCATTATTCAATAGTTTCGTTTTCTTTGCTCACTAAAGTCAACAATGTGTGATAATGGTTGATTAGGGATTCAGTGTTTTGTACATAGGTAAAGAGTTGTAAAAGAAGAAGATGTAAGTAATTGTTGGTAGCATCCCAATCCCAAATGCAGAGAATGGTAGCGACACTTGGCGGGTACAGACAGCGGACGGGAAGTTTTTTAAAAAGGGTTGTTGATGCTGAAATGTTTAGTTTTTGTATTATGAACACACCTGTTTCGTATGGGCCCAAGTAAGAGAGGCCCTTTTTATAATATTAGAATTTTCTTCTCCAAAAGCCTTCAACGGTTTTAGCACAGAATGTATGAATTGTTTGATTTTGAATTTTTAATGTACCTAATTAAACATTTAGCGAAATTTCGTCGCCTTTTCCATCGAAATGTGTCACCAATGTTCTTCGAACGAACAATGGATACTGTGCAAAGTAAGCAAATCGTACCTTTCATTGCAAGTAGATGCAATGCTTCTAAGTTCATCCATTCACTAGTTTTATATCGCCTATTTTCCTCTAAACGGGTGTGCGAATTCTGAGTACCTACTGTACTAATTTCGGAAGCCTCTGATCATTGGAGGTTCTTTTTGTAAAGTAGAAAATTTTGTATAATCTGTATACTGTGTAGCACCGGTGTGCTCTACGGACAATGGAGTGCATAAGACAAATAGTTTGTGTCGAAAAGAGCAATTTATGGGTCCACTAAATGTCGGTGTATCTACGTGTAATGGGAGGCGCGTAGGTTCAGCTCATATTGCGCGAATCAAACGTGGCATACGCGTCACACAGAGAACCGTTCGAGGCTACAACGAGTCAGCCGCCCGTAGAGGTGGCGTGTGATTGGCAAACAGTTGTTAAATTGGCCACTATGAATGACGAAACGGAAATATACAGAGTAGGTTGTCGCCGATGTTGTTTTTAAGTAAAAATTACAAATGAAATAATATGTGCACACACTCACGAAATATATCATATTGTAGGTACAATGTATGAAACAATGGAAGAAAAAATACACACAGAGATAAACTTATTAGTGAAAAGTGTAAAATAATTTATAACAATAACACTATAAAACAAGTATCGAAATGTCCTGCAAGGAGCATGCAACGGTTAAAGTAGCAAAGGCACAGAGTTACGGATAAGAAGGGCCAAATGAGAGTAACCAAATCGAGGGTAATGAAAGGCGCATAAAAATGGGGCGATCTTCAAACAACACGGAGCGAAAATAATGTGAAATCGATCGCGGACGAGATGACTAAATCAATTAACCAAAACCGATCGTAGTACGTTCCGCGGGGGAAAATCTTACCCGTGCGCAAGAGACTCGATCCTCCCGAAGGAGAACCGAGCCCAGCGTGTGCTGTTTCACTTACGAGCGGAAGAAACAAAGCTGAAACAGAGCAGCGTTAGCTGCTCGACACAGAAAGGTGCTTTATTATTTTTATGAACAGAGAAAAAGATCATGTGGGTGTCGTTATATAATTCCTAATTATTCTGCAGCCTTTTGAAGGCTTGCGTGGGGCTTTTGGGGAAAATGTAAGGAATATTGAAAGGAGCCTGGTGAGCCTAAAATACATTCATTTCCCAAAACGGGCGTAAATATAGTGGGGCGGAAAGTCAACAAATTGTAGGGCAAACCCCAGTATGCGATCTTCAAAGGAAAACGCGTGGATGGGAGATCGCTGTGTAAAACGTGATCGTGAATTGACACAACGGATATCGGTCCGTTTAAGCAGCAGCACCACATCCTATCGTTGAAATGGAAAGGTCTCCACATTATGATTATTGTAAAATTATGATTATCCTTACTGCACCATGTAATTTATGGTTTGGTTTTAGTTGGTGCAAATCAATGCGGGAAAAATAAAGACGTAACGGAATACGAACACTTGCGGTTAGCAAATTGATTGAGATGAGAAATTGAACCGTGAGGCGCTCTTTTTGGCTTCAGTTTATTACCCAACATAATAAGTGACAACTGTGGCAAGAGTTTTTAGTAGATTTTGTTTATTTTACTCATTTGACACTACTCACCAATGAAGGACAGGTGGTTCACACTTTTATAGTTTCGTTTGAAAGGTTTTTGTCCTTACTACGCTAGAGAGATAAAATGAAATGGGTTACGGGTCACTACGCCAGTGTGGCTTATGTGTCTGCTGTGGAACTAAGCTATGTTTGCGACTGACTTCTGTTGTTTTGAGGGCTTTCCCGTTATCCAGAAAATACGAGGAGTGAAATGCAAAGTTGTTCTGAGTATGTGGATACTAAAGGGAGTAAGAAACACGCCAATTGGCCAAAAAATCAGGATGTGTATATGTGGTTTAAAAAGAAAAGAAAAAAACCCTGCCCCACTTCCGTTTCAGTGGCGATCAGTTTAAGTTGGATTATGCTATAGAGCTGACTGGGTTTTCTTGTATAAAGATTAATTTCGATTTCAGTAGATTCGAAACATTCCAACGCTCAACTGTCTTTTCGTCGGCCACGTGGAAGAAACGAGAGCTATGGAAAATTAAAACTTAAGTTTTACAAAATCGCAACACGCTCAGAAAGACAATCCCTCCAAAGAGCGGTTGGATAGACATTAGTCGTTTTTTGTTCAAAGTACAAAATTGCACGTCACTATTACACACAACACGCACACATACACTAATCGATCGATGATCTCTGCCTTCCACCACCTGTGTCCCGCCTTTTCCAAGTTTCGCTCTGTACTTTGACTCAGTCTCACAAAAAGTCGCACCTGGGCGGCCATGGCCTTCCGTTCCGTCCACGCATTCGTTTGTTGTTACTTCACCCAAAAACGACTCCGTTTTGTTGAATAGGAAAACAAAACTTACAGATACTAGCTAAAATTATATGCACAGTTCTTACGGGCTGTGAGCGCTTCCATCGCCTTCGTTTCAGTACTTCTCAGTGAACGTAACCTAACCCTAAACCCTTTCGCGTTCGCGATCACCAGCCATCATCAGCTGCGTGGCATACCTTCGTTACCTTCGTGCTCGTCCTTACTGAACTTAGCATAATTATTGATACTAGCAATAATAATCGTAATGATAACCGTAATCACAATCATAGTGGACGACATGTAGCAGTCGCCATTAATGTCGCAATAGCTCGACCGCCTCCACCGGTGATCGGGGTCGCCTAACGTAAAATAATATCACAAACTCAACCAGATTCCATTCCCGACCCGGTGCTGTCGGTTCGGATGGTGGAACGGCGGTGGGTGCGTTCCCGCGTTCGGGTGCACTGGCAATAATCTTCATAAGCCGCCAAGGCCCACAATCGTCACCGTACGCGTCCACCGTTCACGGGAGGAAAACATAAGCATATCTCTGTCGATCGTGGAACGAAAGATCGGGCGGTCGTCGGTGAGTCGATCGTTTACGGAAATCAGCATGGCACAACACATCGCAGCAAGCGGGAATACTACAGCGGTATCAAGCAACGCTAGCAGCAGAAACAGTGTGCGGCTGGTGTGTAGCGATCGAAGAAGCGCCTCCGGAGTAGAAGGTGAGAGAACGGGTTTGTGGGAATTCGACCGTTTGTTGTGGTTGCCGTGAGTCGCTTGGCAGGCGGGAAAAGAGTGGAAAGAGAGATCGTTGCAGCAGCGTTGGCTGCTATCACTACTATCGCTGCTACGGTTAATATTACTACTGTAGATACTGTATCGTTCCACAGTGGAAGGGAAATTACACGAAATATCCCTACGCCACGCCCCGCACTGTCGCCAGCTGGGTCCCAGCTGTTTGGACTGCCGATGGCGTTCAGTGGGGCGCTGTTGGAGCAGGAAACTACTGACACGCTTCGGCCTCTGCCGATCGTCATCTACCTTCAGCGTATCGTTACGTTGGGTTTGCGCGTGAAGTCACCAGAGGTTCTTCGGCAGCACGTAACCACCGTTGTTGAGCGCAAACTTGTCGCCGAGCGCCAGCAGAGCGCCCGGCGCTGTGGCCGTTCCCATCTTCCCTCCGGACGGCGGCCCGCCATCGTCGGCTCCTTCGTACCCAGTAGTGATCGTTTCCTTGCGACCATCCTTCGTCGCAAGCGTTATGGTGGTTTGCGTATTGCCTTCGGAGTCGCGAACCGTACGGCGAGTTTCGTAGGACTGTTTCGTCGAAGGAAGAACAATGGAAAAACGTGAGTGCGCCGGAGCGTTTTCTGAAACAAATGTACGGATACGCACCCCATCCGGGCGGCGAATCGTCTGCGAGATGATGCTTTGCCCGAACATTCGCGGTCCCTGGAATGCACCCTCGAAGATACCAACATCGTGGAAGCGCGAAGGGGAAGCTTTGTTGCGCCGAGTGGCCGGAGGGATCTGCTTCGGCTGCTGCTGCTCCTTGATGCCGTGAATCCAATCCATGATTTTCTCCTCGTCGCTAAGCGGCTTGCGACGTTGGTTGGGCTCCGACTTCGTTTCGTTCTTCGGTTGCTTCGACAGCAAGTCCTTCCACTCGGGAGAGATGCGCTGCAGAAGCGAGTGAAGCTGATCGGCGTAGATCCTGCAAACGGAGGCGTAGCGCAGCCAAAGTTAGGCCCTGCTCAATGTGGTATACTTCGCGATGTAACTTACACTCCATCGAGATCCGTATCGCATTTGGCGAGATCGTTTCCTGCGGCATCCTCGAAGCCGGGTTTCAAAAAGTCTTCCTTCAGATCGCGATCCAACAGCTTGGTACTCTCTTCGCGTTCCATGTTCCGGCAAATAGAAGTACAAACAAGAGCACAATATTATCTCAGTGGCGATGGCGCTGCATAATCGTGCCTACCATCGTACTGCTCGAGGGACTTCAGCATGTCCTGCATCTGGCGCTCATAATGCTTCTGCATCTCAAGCGGACTGGTGAAGATCTGCACACCGTACAGCTTCTGGTTGTCGAACAGTTCATCGTCACTATCGTCCTCTTCCACCCAAATCGGTTTACGGAACTCGTCCCCGAGAGATGGTTTTTTCTTGCTGCAAACACACATTGAGGAGATGGGAGGTGAAAGCGCAAACATTGAGTCAATCGATTAGATTAGCGTCCGGTTCAAGAGGAAAAGGCGGCTCCCGGGGGCTGATGGTTGGACAGGTGATAAGGATGGACACAGAAACAACCACCGCAATCAGGCTGGAAGAAAATGCCACCCTGTCCAGCGTATTTTGCTACCCCCCTCCCAAACAACTTACCGATTATCGTCGTCGTCGTCCTTTCTACCGTCGAGACCCATGAATTTTTTTAAAAGGTCCATCTTTACGACGCAAATTTTGACGAATTTGGGGGGACACGAGGGAAACCGAAAACTGGGAGCAGCGAAAACGGCTTAATCCGTAGGGCACTATTAGTTCCGCTTGCTGATGTTTAGATAGATTGCTTTGCGTGTTATCTCTTTGTGATTTAAATTGTTCCGTTCGCTTGGGGGAGCCCAAAATGCTGCAGAGACGCAGCGGAGGTGTGTGATTGGGGGCTGTGTGTTGTTGAAAAAGTCACGTAGGACACTTGCTCTCTTCGCTTTCACTTTGCTTTTCTCAACTGGTCAACCGATGTGTTGATGGAATGCTATCGAGACCGCGTTACCGGTATAGTTTTCACAAATAGTTGGGAAACGCAAACAAAATGGAAAGGAACAGACTATACGGAAAATTGGAAGGAAACAGTGAATGGAAAGAAAGAATTTTCCACCACAGTAGGTGTTGCTTAGCGAGCGCACTTCGCGTTTATTACGTTTCCCTGGACTTCCGACCGGAACTGGAGGTCACCTGAATGCGAAACTGAAGATTTCAAGGTTTTTTTACGTTGATTTTTGCCAATCGAGCGGCTTAGCGTATTGCTGTAACGAAAGGTTCTAGAAAAGTGGCGTTCACGGCCAGAGTACGAAGAGCGGAGGAGGCGAAAATTGGGTTCAGCTGTCAAACAACAGTCGTTATCGGTTCACACGGGCAAACGCAGGCGCAGCAGCCGTTGCATATTTCTTTGCTTGACAATCGAATGTGTGAGCGAGAGCGACATACAACCGTTCGGAGGGCGCTGGGTGGATGACAAAAAATGAGGAGATATTGCGTTTGACTCCAGGGTTTTTGCCGGATAAATACTGATAGTAAATGTTTTCCCACGGATTTATACTGATTAACCTCAACGTGGTGTCTTACATACAATTAGCAAATTCATTCAACGACCTATGCTTATTCACTATTCATGGATTCAGCGCTAACCCACACGGGCTTAAATTGCACGCTACGACGTATCATCGTCAATTTAACTTCTTTCGTTTATTTTACTAACGGCTTACGGTAAGCTGTTTCTTTCTTGTATAATTTACAGAACGGTACAGATTTTTAATGATGATGGTCGAGCTTCTCGAACCGCTGGCCACAGTATCCGCAAGCGTGGGCGCCTGGCTTATCCTGCAACGAAACGGAAAGTCTTAGTTTGTTCCCCAACTACTTGAGTTTTCCGTTTTTTCACCCTCACCAAGTTGATGTAAACCTTCGGGTGGCCAAGCGCGGGATCGGTACCACCGTCACAGCAGACGACGCGTTCCTCCGATTTGATGATAGGCGTTTCGTCGATCAGTTTGATGGCCCAGTTCGGGTTCACCACTTTGGTTGCGTTGACGAAGCGTGCATTTCGGTAGTCGTCGGCTTCATAGAACTGCAAAACGGACACCGCGGTTTTGCAAGCGGTGGCCGCGAGAAAAAGTACACCGTGCGGGCAGAGACTTGCGTAATCGCGACCGCGCTCAATCACCCACCTGGCCAGTGTGCGTAATTTCGTCCTTAATGATAGCACAGCGTGCGCCCAATCCTTGCGTGCTGATGGACCTGGAACCGATAGTGTTCACCAGTCGCCGTGCAGGCGACAGAATCATCCGAGTGGCCATGCTGGCAAGCGATGGATTTGTTTTCAAATCACTTTGTTTTCTTCCGACTATTGGACCAAAGAATCGAATCGATTCCAAAGAACTGCACGCAAAACGTCAGATTTGACGTTCCGGATTTTGACAAACAGCTGGCTTTGTTTATTTCGTGGGTAGCGGAGCGATCAAAAATGGGTAGCGTTTGTTGCTAAAGCTAGTAAAAGTTTCTTTGCAAACATTTACGGAATAGCATGAAAATCCAATGACTGCAGCACAATCTTTACGATAAAGCCCGTGCAAAATGATGTTTTGGCCTGGCTCAATCAACTAACTGTTTCAGAATCTTCGGCATCTGTCAAAACATTGCAAGCGCATACTAAACGCAAACGCACAGAGCTGAAAACAGGTGAGTTTTTGGAATAACATTTTCTTGCTAATTCGCGGCTTGTACCGGCCCTTACCCGTTCGCAGTGCTTCTTTTAGGAGTCACATTGGTTGTTAATCGCATTTTGTCCTTCCGAAACCGCCCATAGACCGGGTACCGTTTGGCAGCGTGTGCGTGGCAGGAATGTGAGCGTAAGAGAGGGGATAAAACCGTACCCGCGAGTGCAGTGAAAACATTTATCAGAAATGAAGAAACCACACTGAAAGTTAGCATTCGTCGATCGTGTGACGAGCGTGTCGTGAGTTTTATGCTATGGCAGTGAGAAAAAGTGACCATCTGCCGTGAAAAACTCGTCCTAAAAACCTGCCGCACAAGTTAATTGCAAAATCACAGCAAAATCCCAGGTGCATTCCATTTGTGATGTTTTTTCTTTTTGACTATTGCCATTTCCGATACGCGCATCTATGTATACAGGTGAACTGCATTGAAGGGTTTTGAGATGATGTTCCCCCGTTCTTTCTAAGTTTTTGCTACGTTCTATTGTATTTTGTGTTATGTCACAAGCAGGAAAACAATCATTCTATCCTTTCACGGTACGTGAAAGAAGTTTTAATGTGGCGTACCGTCTTTTGCGTGATTCATTCGCACGACGAAGCATTCCTTCATCCAAGGAACCATCGAACATTCACCGTTTCTTGGCGACGCACTACGAGAAACCGCGCGTAACTGTCCGGCGGGCGCCTACTGTGTGCCCATGATTTCGTATGTCGGTTACCCGGTTCGCGCCCCGAGTGTAAATGTGCGTGCACGAGAAAGTATCCATTAGGCAAGTCCGAATCGAAGTAGGCCACTGGTAAATGGTTTTCCGTTTGGACAAATTGTTCATTTGAAATCAGCCGTCCGGACGGCACTCCGTTGGTCATTGCTCTTATGTTCAATGTTTTCTTTGTTAGGTTGCGTTGTTCTAATTCATTGTACAGTTACGGCTTTCCGTTTCTAGTTTAACGAACGTGAATCCATCGAGGTTTACTTTTATGCCATTTCTTGGTTCTTCCTTTGCAGTAAGCATGACGTCCGTCCAGAACCAGGAAGATCTCGAGGCCCGCATAGCGCGCATCAAGAAGCGGAATGAGGAAATCGAACAGAAGTACCGGGAAGCTGAGGAGGATCGGTTGAGAGCAATGAAGGAAAATGCAATGGTCGAGATCAGGCCACCGAAGGACGATGATTGGCCGCGGGAGCACAAGTACGATAAGGTCGATTTCAACTACGACCTGGATCCGGAAGCGCTCGCCCAGCTGGAAGGTATGGGGCGATTCTGGGGGCTTTGGCTTGGATGTTTTTAATAATGTTCTCTTTAACTTGCAGAGAAGAAAAAGGAGAAAAATGCTTTTATCCAGAAAATCGCCAAGGATTATAAGGTGTTTGCTGAAGGTGAGGGACCGCCTCCAGATCCAGCGTACAGTTTTTTGGCCGATGTTGAGCGGGATGGCGATAAAGCCGTGTCACCTGGGCAACCCAGCAATATTCCGAATGCGCCCGTGGGCAACTCGAACGGAGCTCGAAGCCCGCTAACCAGGGGAGATCATTTTGACCGCCGAAATCCGCACAACAGAAGTGGCCAGAGGCAAGGTGGTCACGTGAATGGCGCTGGACCAGGTGGCGGTGGTCGAGGACGGGGAAGTTCGGGTAAGGCGCACCATGGCCATCATCATCCGAGCGTGCAGCGTTCGTACTCTACGAACGAACATGACGGATGGCGATCGGCTTCTGGTGAGCAGCAGAGGAAAAATCAAGTGTTCCACAAAGGAACGGCGGCCGCTCCGGAAGGGGGTGGTGGTCTGTGGAGACGAGAGCCATACGTCGCGGACGGACCGGAGAAAGGCGCGACCGACGATGCCACGAGTGCGGCAGCAAAGCTGCTGGAACCAAACTTGACAGTTTCGATCTCTCGCGATGGAGAATTTAAAAGTGTCAAAGGTAAGCAAGAGTGGAACGTGACACTCTGGCAGGGAAATCCTACAATTTGATGAACTTTTTAGTGACTACCCCACCCATCATCGGTAGTGGACGAGTTGGTCCCCGGCACCCACCAAAACCGCAGTTCCAGTTTCACGCTGGCCCAGGAGAAACACAACACAATCACTCGAGGCAAGGCGGGGGTCATCAGCAAAATCACTTACCGGTAACCGCTGTCCGTAAGCAAAGCGAGTCGACTGATCATTTCAATCGCAACACGACCGCACGGAAATCAGATCGTGGGGCAGCAGGCGAGCCGACCAGAAAAGCTACCGGTGGCCCTAAGGGAGGTAGCGCCGGAACGCACAAAAATGGCACATCTAGCAGCGGAAGCGGTAGCGCGAGCGTTCAGGATCGTCTCAACCGCAACCGACAGCTGGGGGGTAGTGATAAGAACGATAATCACCTAAAACCAACCGGTAGCACCCCGTCGCATCCGGCACCGGTGTCCGGTGCAGCGAAGGCAACTTTCAAAGCGATTTCTAAAATAATCGAAAAGAACGCTGCAATCGATGAGCAATTGTTGCGCGAAAATGAGAAACTACCGTCGAAGGTAAAGGAGCTACGACTGCAGCACCCAACAGCGGCAGAGCAGTAACAATATCCTGGAAGAGGAAAATTTCTTTTGTCTGCTAAAAATGCACACGCCACCATAAGATTTCATATCGTCAGGCGCTACGGTCGGTGGTGGCAACGAGTTGGCATGAATGAGGCCACATTGACAAACGCTTTGAGGCATCACATTTGTAAAACTATCGAACAAAAAACGGGGACTGACAATGTGTCCATCTGGAACGTTCATTATACTTGCCAGTGCCAAGTATAACCGCAACTTGATTTCTCTCCCGGTGAACCTCTTCTCTAATATGCTTTGACTCATTTTAACCCCGATGGTTCGCTGGGGCTGGTTCGTAACGAATTTAACGCTCGAAAGACGTATCAAAAAGGATGGAAGGCTTTCGAGAATCAGCCTACGCTTACGGCGCCTCTCCAAGTCAAAACAAATATCGAACTCATCATTACTCACCGCCTCATATTCAAACGAAACAGCATTTAATTTGCAGTTCTATTTATTAACATGACGTATTCTCACTTGAGCTATTTTAACATTTTATTATCATTATTTTAACCAAATGATATGATTTTACGCAAAAACGTAGTGTAGCTTCGAAGGTTTTAGTTCATTTCTTGATTTGTCCGCTTGCAGCAGATGCAAGGAAAACTCTGTAGAACCAGAACCCAGCGCTGACGAGTGCTGAGAGTGCAAAAGGCTGCTGGTGGTTCGTGATTGTATATGATAAATTATTGCAAATATATACACATAAACACGCGCAATCGATAAATGGAGTCGGGAGGTTTTGTTTCGGGTGTTAAAACCCAGGAACAAGTGGTAAACATTCGAAACCCGGAGAAGGTCGAGTGGTAACTTCGTCGAACTCAAACGCAAGGCAATGTAAATATTGAAATGCTCATCGTTTATTTCTACCTTCTTATCAGTGGGCACGTGAATGGCATCATCAATGTTCTAGCATGAAGACCGCTGTGATGTCCTTCCTTTTTACATTTCCAACATTTTTACAGGAACAATTTAAACATTTTTACCTTGCCCGGGTGTGTGAATGGCTGCAGCAGTCACGCGTGAAGCGGATCAGCCGGTGAAAAAATGATGATCCATCTAGTTTGCGCATTTCGACCTACAAAAGAGTTGGCTGTTTTCAAATCCATCAGCAGCAAAACTAGTACCAACACACGCGTGGCGTTGAATGTGTTGGAAGAAATGACAGCTGGTATCAGCGACGAAAATCAAAACAAACGGCACGAGTTAGCCGAACAGTTGCCGCCGAAGGGCTCATTTCAGCTGACGCGAGGTGCGAAAAGGATTGGCTGCCGCGCGAGGGGTTAACTGCTTAGCTTCTTAACCGGCCAACGTGTCCGTTCCCCGTGTTCGATCGTTGTTCAAAAGTGCAGTGTCGTGGCGCGCGCGAGACGAAGTTCAGCCAACGGAAACCAGGTGAGCCGATGTGCATTTGTTTACTACTCAACGGCGCAGACAGAGGGCCATTGGCCGCGGAATCGAGTGCGAGAGGGAAACTCGACGAAAGAATTCGACTAACGTATGCATTGCATAATGCGTTCGCACGCGGCGGTCCCAAGGTCCTCTCGCAAGTAGGGCTGCCAAGTGTGCCCTCAACAAGTAGTTGCAGATCAGCGGCACCAGCGAATCGAGCGGCAACCAGTGAATTTGATTCAGCCGCCCTGACACATAATTGACTGCCGAAAACATCGGGGTGAGTGGTGATGGATTACCTTGCCTCGGCGCGAAGCAGATAATTGGCGTTGAAGATAGTGGCCGAAAGCGTAACCGCGGGTGCGTAATAAGCACATGGTACACTCGAGACACGCACACAACGCACAAACAGAGTACGCCGCGAGGTTGCTTTTGCTGGACACTGTGCCCCGAGGGTGCAAAGTTGATAATTGCGTCGGTGTGCTTCGATTGTTCACTGGAGGATGGTTCAAACGGCGGGACGACTACCACAATGAGTGTTGCGCACTATGCAACATTTTCAGTCCAGCTTCTGACCAAAACCTGTATCGGGTCCGATTGATTTCCAAAACGTTATGCTCACGGTTTAATTTTGAACCGCTATCAGTCGTAGGGAAACCTTTTTCTCGCTGCCTACTTATCATGAAACACTTGCACTTCAAAATGCATACTTTTTCATTTAAATGTTTTATGACGATACCGTTCACATCCCATAGTGGCTGCGACCAACCTATTGGCGGTCGAAAGGCTTGAACGCACTGTTGCATACGCGGACGATCGCGCCGCATTCGCGGAACCGCGATCGGTCATTGTGGTTCGTTGGTGTCGATTGTTGTAGATCAAGAGAGCGCAGTGACTACCTTTACGGTTTTTTTTTCCGCCAGACGCTTTAATCGCCATATATATTGTGCCGTTTCAAGGTAACCACCGGTGATAGTGCCCACGTACACTGGGGATTAAATTGTGAATCCGGAAATCGATCGGTGAATCCGGAAATGAAACGTGGCGTATTACAGTTATTTTAAGTTGCGATAGTATCGTGAAACAGTAGCGGGATGGAAAGGGAGCTACATTTACTATTTACTATTTACTATTATACTGCTACGATTCTGCGCGACTAGAGCCGGAGAACGACAAGAATTTGCATCTACGCAGCCTTCAATGGTCACATAAATTGAATTAGTAACTAAGGACTGTCCGAAGGCCTCCAAACCAGTGTCTGAATGTATTATGCAGTGCGGCTGGCATTACTTGCCCGGTAACGATTGCTTTTAAAGTGACAAAATCACTGTTTCGGTGAAACGCAAAGAGAATGCCGCTTGTTGATTCGGCCGTGCTAAGCAGTGAAAGGGACTGTCAATATCTTTCCGTTTATCGCAAATCCCGCCGAGCTGAGAGGGATATTGTATTTGTTATCGAACTTTAATATTGCGAATTGTCGAGTGGTGTGAAACGCTTTGGGCGTGCGTCATAAAATGGTGTCGTCGCGGCGGGTGGCGCATCGTTTGGCGAGTAAAAATGCGACACCTTGAAACCGCTCCCCCCCATGTGGCCGGTTACGGTGGGATTAGAGCTTTCTCTATCCACTCCACCGGTAACGGTAACGATCCTTTAAACTGCTTAAGGACACAATGTTGCGCGTCACAAATATGTCGATACACCCATCTCAGGTTGTTTGCCGAACGGTGCATAAGGACTCTATAAATAACGTTTCTTTCGGCCAGCTCTTAGAAATACCAAAGTGTTCACCGAGTTGCCCGTAGCTCTCGGAATCGAAAACCGAAATGCGATCGAACGAGGAAAACACAAACGGTAGAATGGTTGGGTCGCGGCTCAGGCGGAAAACAATTCCACGCGTAACCTTAACTTTTCTTAGTGTCCGAGTGACCCAAGTGCACAGCGGATGTAACGTGGCAAGGGTTACAAGTGCTCGATAAAATAATAGACTTGAGTATTGACTAGCCCTCAAAACACTGTGGGCTTTTTCTACATTTCGAACCCAAAATGAGAATGCGGGGAACAAACAAACCCTGGTACGCTAATCAAAACGCGCTGGCGTCTAAAGTCCACCACAAATCGATTGCCCATTCGAGGCCGTGGTTCCCGCAACCGTATCACGCGTATAGCATTAAACACAGCGATAGGTCATGACTTCCAGGTCTGGTGCAGCACATGTTTCGTTGCACGTTCCATCGGTTGTTTTCTTGAATGTTTTTCACCGGATGCTAACGATGCAATGCGTTGTTTGTGGATTAAATTGACCCACTAGTTCCGGTTCGACAGTAACTTAACGGTCTTGTTTAGAATGGAAAATTTAAATGGACCGTTTGAATTTATTTCTCTGTTATTTATTGGAAGTGCTCCTTTTTGATATTCGTCGAGCCAATGTTTGATGTAGGAATCCCGATGTCATACTCATTCTGACTAGTTACAGGCATATCTTCTGACTGTAAAATGTTGCGGAAAGCGAGGGAGACTTACTTAGCAATTCAGATATGGGACCTTATGTGTATCTCGCTATTGTGTATTGTGCAACAAAGCGAGTTATACAGACCTGTTTCCAGGGCAGGCCTATCGCTTGGAAGATGCGAGCGAAAATCTCTTAATTAGCAGCAAAATGGGTTGTTTACATTGAGCACATCGTCCAACAGCAGCGGTGGACTTTGACCGTCCAACTGCCACTCTAATTGTTGT
Source organism: Anopheles bellator (assembly GCF_943735745.2). Classification (NCBI taxonomy): domain Eukaryota; kingdom Metazoa; phylum Arthropoda; class Insecta; order Diptera; family Culicidae; genus Anopheles; species Anopheles bellator. Next base: position 68,929,323 of record NC_071286.1, read on the forward strand.
CTCCTGGTCTCTCCGGCCAAGGCTTTTTCCCCCCCGCCACGATTGCTGGTGGCGGCAACGGTGGCAATAGAAACCGTCTCGTCCCGTTTGAATTACCGGTTTCTGGTGCGAGAGATGGCCACGAAATTGTATAGTCATTGCAGGGCTGATGCTTCTCGTTATCAGACGCGCGCGACGCCGTCTATCAGTGGTTATATTTTTTGCGGTCACCGTTTTCCGGCTATTTATCGCCGGACGAAGGTCCAAAGTACTGTCTATGCAGTGACGCCTTGGTTTCCCTCATTGCCAGCTATCGGGCCGATAAGCGGCTCATGAATTGTATTCTATCGGTTAATGAATTCACACCCATCTGACATCGATTAGTCATCGTTGATTGTCTGATGAGTTAAGCGCCATACAGTGCCTTGAATCTTCGCTCTATCTCCCTGTATGTTCCCTGTGCCTTGCAGATGACGATCGCCAGAAGCACGTTGGCCGAAAGCCTCCGGGAGCTGTACCAGTTCAGTGTCGTAGACTACTGCGTGTTTGCGCTGATGCTGATCTTTTCGGCGGCCTGTGGTATCTATTTTGGATTCTTCAAACGTTCGATCGGTGCTGACGATGAAGTGACACCGGAGAGCAGTAGCAGCGATGACGACGAAAGCGGCCACCAGCGGAAAAAGAAAAAAACCACCAGCACCTTCGGTTCGTCCACGATGGACGAGTATTTGCTGGGTTCGCGCAAACTGAAAGCATTTCCGGTGGCGATGAGCCTGGTGGCCGGCTACATTTCCGGTGTTACGATTCTGGGAACGCCGGCAGAGATCTACAACTTCGGCACACAGTACTGGCTGATAGTGCTGCCTATTCTGCTCATGGGGGTTGCCGTTTGCACCATCTATTTGCCGGTGTTTTGCTCGTTGAAGCTTAACTCTTCCTATGAGTATCTCGAGTTACGTTTCAACAGCTACGTCCGCTCGATCGCTTCTGTGATGTTCGTCCTCGACGAGGTGAGCCTTTCCGTGGCGTGTTACGAGATGGAGATGCATCTTTGCTAATTGAGTTACACTTTCCATCATAACAGCTATTTTTCCTCCCAATGATTATCTACGTTCCCGCGTTGGCCTTCAATCAGGGTGAGTTCTCTTCTAAGTGCAATCGGCATCCGATCGGTAGTGTACTCATTACATTTCTCTTTAATTGATAAACCTTCACAGTTACGGGGTTCAATCTCTATCTGATTGGCGCGATCGTTTGCGTGGTTTGCATCTTCTACACGCTACTGGTATGTAGTGCCTTCCGCGGTTCAAGGGCACTTTTCCATCGCATTTTAATTCGATTGTAATGCTTTCTTCCAGGGCGGAATCAAAGCGGTCGTGTTCACAGATGCGTGGCAGGTGGTGGTGATGTTCATCTCCGTCGTGGTCGTCGTTATCATTGGTACGATCGCGATTGGTGGTCCCGATATCATCTGGGATCGGTCTCTTGACGGTGGTCGCATCGATTTTTTCAAGTAAGATTTGTCTCCAATAATGTTCAATGATATCGTTCGTTGGGAAACTCCTGCGGAATACTTATCAGTAGTTTGTTGTTCTCTGGCGCTTTGGTCGGCAGCTGATAAGATGCTGCCCCAATACCCAACCGTCTTTCTTCGTGAACCAGTTGAATTTTTTGTTTTTACTGTTTGAGTTGTCTAACAGATTGGGACCAATTTGCCTTTCGAATAGACCATAAATTGTTCGCTTGCTCTAGCATCGTTATATCAATTACGGATCGGCTATTGCTATGCAGTTTGCTGCCACGCTCATATTTCTATTATTTATATTCTCGTGAACGTTCCACGTTATGCTTGGGCGAACAAAGCCGGCTCATGGGGAGTTTAGCTATCTCACCTCGGTTTATGATCGCTTGTTACTTTTGAAATATTTATGAGACCTACGATTAGTAGTGATTTGGAGTTAAGGGCTTAGCGCGTGCTGTGTTGAAATTCCGGTTTAAATCGTGACCAGCGATTACAAGGCTTCAACACGCAATAGAATCGTAATGAAGTGTACAAATATTCCGATTTCGCCGTGTAAGATAAAGTGCATGCCATTTCGCATATCTATCAAACCAGAGTCGAGAAAAAATTTTGACCAAGATTTTTAATTTTACGTATTCCGTGTTCGATTCGTGTTTGATTCGTAGCATGAGTCCCTCGATGTATGAGCGGCAAACCTTCTGGGCGGTGCTGATCGGCGGCTTCTTCTACTGGACATCGTTCAACTCCGTCAATCAGACGATGGTGCAACGCTACATGTCGCTGCCGAATCTCAAGAAAGCGAAACTGTAAGCCACACTAAACCTACTCGCAGTTTCGACTATCTTTCACAAACGTGTTTTTCCAGCTCTATCGCCATGTTCACCGTCGGCATGGGAGTGTTTGTGTCGGTTTGCTGCTACGCCGGGCTGCTACTGTACGGCAAGTACTACGAGTGTGATCCGGCCTCGGTTGGGCTGGTGACGACGGATGATCAACTGTTTCCGCACTACGTGATGGAGGCGGTGGGCAAGCTAAAGGGCATCCCGGGACTGTTTATTGCCGGTGTGTTCGGAGCCGCCCTCAGTTCGCTCTCGGTCGTACTGAACTCTACCTCAGCCGTGCTTCTGGAGGATATCCTGAAGGGCTTATTTCGCGTTAATCCGACCCCGTTCGTAGCGAACGTCTTTGTACGGGGCAGTGTCGTTGTGCTGGGATTGGCCGCGATGGGTTGTCTGTTTATTATCGAAAAATTAGGCGGCATTTTGAGTGTAGCCACGTCACTTTCTGCCATTGCCGCTGGAACCACATGTGGCATTTTCACGCTCGGTATGTTGGTGCCATGGAGTAATGCCAAGGGAGCCCTGTTCGGTGGTATTTCCGGTGCGCTGTTGTCCGGGTGGGTCTCTCTCGGCAGCCAGTTTGCTGGGGCCGCTGGGGAGATTGCGCCTCACAAGTTGCCCGTTTCGATCGACGGCTGCATCGAGGATCTGGTGACGAATATGACTTTAGTGAACCCAGTATACCCGGACGAAGGAGACGTCTTTCCATTGTATCGATTATCGTACCACTGGATCACACCGATTGGTGTGCTGACGGTACTGGTGGTCGGTACGATCGTGTCCTTCGTTACCGGCCCTCGAGATCTGCGTCACATCGATCCGGAGTTGATATCACCGGTCATCCATCGCTTTTTACCGCAAGAATCGTTCGGAAACTATGGTACCACTAGCAGAACTACGGAGGGACCGCCGGCCAATTTTTGTGAGGAAATGCAACCCCAGAGTAGCGGCAGTGGTGTAGGAAGTGTTCCCTATGGAACGACGACGACGCTAGGACGAAATGAACAGGTGGGTAACTAGCGGTCACACCGCTCATGTTTTACACATTTTCTGTAATACTTTGTCGTACTTATTCTAGTCACCGAAATCTCGATGATGAAGCAGTACTCCTCTTTTGCTGACGTAGTCGATGGAGTAATCAAAATCAGGAAGCGACCTACGGGCGAGATGCGACAATCACTCATTACGAATCACTTGTCCGCCCGAACGTCGATCTTTGAGCGATCGAGCGTGGAATTGACTGTCATCGGGTAGAAATCATCTGCGCAGGAGACGAGCGAAACCAATTATGTCTCCGATGTCGCCATCTTCATTGTTCACCACTTCAAGACTGTGTACAAATCATATCATTTGTGTTTACTTAAATCTTCCACTAGGCAGTAGGAAAAAGCATTATCGTTGCCAAATTCCAAAACCGCAGTCTTGTCCTGCGAGAGTATCTTTTCATTTGTTGTTTTTGGGTTAGACGCGTTCTTTTTAAAAGTATTTTTCATTTCTATACTTTGTTAATAGTTCGTAGTTCCCATATTCCCATTTGTATGGGGAATACACGCAATCTGTGATACATTATGGTGCAAAGGCGGAAGCAGCAAGGTCGATCCACTTTCTTGCTCCTGTCGTTGTTGAGGACAGTTTGAGTGTTGTTTGGTTTGTTTGTTTTCGGCGCTGCGTATTGTAGGCATTGGTTAGGCATCGTGTCTAACGCACCGTACTTACTGGGAATCGATGTTTTATGAAAATAGAAATAAGAAATGATATACTGAGAATGATGTTCCCAAATTTTACTTATTTGATAAGGAAAGAAATTAGTTAGCTATTGCGAGCTGCGAATGTGAATTAACCACTATTTATTACGTACACAACGTGCACAACGTTTGAAAGTTTCTTGAACACACCATCCTGGGCACTTTTGGTGCTCTCTATTGTGCGGGCTGCAGGTGGGAGTTGTTGCCAAAGTTACATGAAGGAAAACATCGTTTCATTACCCTCATCGTAAAACGGCTTCTCAGGGGTTTGATAGTTTTAAAATGAAACGAAAACTTTCACCCCACCGTGTGGCGGCCATCGTCGCTCAGGTTTTGTTTGCCGCTTTTTCTCATTAACATCGGTTTGCGAATCGATGTTCTCCGGTGCCCGAAGTGAGCTATTTAAATTTATATGGCCTGATGCCTTCCGAAAAGTTGCTCCCGTTGCGGTATCCGGTGTGTAGAAGGTACGCTTAGAAGGAAAGTGGCTGCTAAAAGCATAAATTCCGCTCAACCAAGCCATCCCATACGAAGTGGTGTCCCAGCTACGGAAGGTAGAACAGAGCGTTAATTATGGGTACATTTTTCATCATCCGAAGTCAACCGTTTCCCCGTTGACGTTCCCCTTTGCTGGCGTATCCGCCTGAGGTTGAGGGTAGCTTCCTGCCGCAGAGATGCCGGCCACGTCTCGGTATCACGCGGCCCTCGTGGTATTTTGTTTCTAAAATCTCCACCAAATCAGAAGCCACTACCACCGTCGTCGGAGTTGTGGACCATGACGGGGACATCGCGCAAGAGTGATGCAACGAAGTGAGTGGCTTCCCTTGGATGCCGGAATTCCTGCCCGCCTGTGTGGACGTGCAGATGGCCGCCGTGTCTGGTTGGAAAAACTGCAGAATAACTATCTTGTGGCTCGGTGGAAAATATTGTACTCATAATGAAATAAAACTTTGCTCCAGCAAGCCCATTTTTGTGGGACACACGCCGTGAAAAGTGGAAGGCAGGCACCGTCCGCCACATTTACAGCTCAAGACACGAGCGGACACCGTGTTTTTGGCGTGGCGTCGCACAGCTTCCGGCTTCGGCGATAGCACTGGAAGGTGTTTTGCTCTAGGGCACCGTGTACGTGTTTGTGGCGTTTTTCCCGTCGACGATAATTCATCCTTTGTAAGGCTTTCGGATGCACGAAATCGGGGTGTGCACCCGCCCCCGGCCAAGGAAGGGTCTAATTTGACCGTCCCAGGGTTTCGCCGGTAGTAATCGGATAGAGCAGCATTGTTAACGGCCAGAGCTACTGCTTATTTATGGGTTCCCGAAGAAAGTTATGCATGGAAGTGGCTTGCGATAGTTTTGATAGGATGCATTTAGAGAGCACTTGAAAGCAGGGGAACAGCAATTACCAAACAACAATTCGGTGGCCATTCCATGTGCAGCCAGGCTCGTGGAAAGCTGGAAAATGGTTGGATTGCAATTTATGTGCCCATTCAGCACATTGTAGGCAAACCTTAAGAGAATCTACCCGTGCTTGTTACATAAAATAATCCTGAAGCCAAAGGTTTCATAATGGAATGGTTTGCCGATTTTTAAAGTCAAGTAGTATCAAGAGAACCCCCTAGACTTGGGTTTCGTGTAACGCACGGTGTTTGCATATTTTATGCGTGATAATGTTCCGGTTTTGATGAAACAAACCGCACATGCTGCAGAGCTAATAATTACGTTGATTCGTTGGTGCGAGCTTACCATTCTTTGCCAGCTGGACAGGTGCCGGTCGGGTTTTTCCAAAAAGGAATGATACTTCCGGTACACGTAATTCAGAAGGGATGACCACTTGAGCCACCTAAAGGAACTCAAACGGTTACAAGGATACGGATACCTTTTCGTACGTCCCTTTTGGGTTGGGTTAGAACAAGCATAGCGTGTGGCTAGAGGAAAAAATGAATTAAATGAAGGTTAAATTAAATGTGTACAATTTATTCCATTATAATGATATGCAAATATGTTCCTAAGACTCATTCATTTCACTTGTTCAAATAAAGGATGAAAAGAAAAAACCACACGACCGGACAGCTCCCGCGCTGATGAGCTGGCTGATGAGAGGGTTTTTCCAACCGTAAAATTTAACCCACGTGTGTGTTTGGGTTGTTTGATGGTAAGGGCGGGGCGCACTTTTCTCCAGAGGCCAAGGCTCGAGAACGTCCGTGGCCACCGTGAATGTTTTAGAATAAAATAAAATACCCGGATGATACCGAATATGGCGGGAGAAAACAAAAAATCCGGCAGTTTTCGAAAGGCTGCCGCCATAATGGGTGGCCAAAAAAAAAAAAGGAATGAAACACCATGCCACGGAAAGCGGGAAAAAGGTTAAATATTTAATTAACGCTACACATGTGAATGGTCGCCCGGACCCGGACCCTGGATGAGATTTAAACTCACAGTACGGGACCGGGACCTTCCGGAGGGTTGTACAAAGTTTGCACTAAACGCACACGAGCCGTTTGCGAAGAGGTATTTTTTTGTTTGGGACGTCGAAACGTCCCTCCCGAAGTGGCACACCGGAAAGGTTCAAAGGATTGCATCTCCGGTGCGCTATCTCAAGGGCCAGTCCAAAGGTTCGGCGGCCGGGCGTTGAGGGAATGAAATAAATTTTAAACACATAATTATTTATACTAACCGCGTGCCGTGGCCCGGGGAGGAATGTGTTTCGAGTGTTTGATTTGGGGAATTTAACAACAACAACAACGCGGAACAAAACAGAACAGGATACGGATCCGGGGTGTCAGGCCCCAAAAGGGTGGATTCGTATTCTGGAGCCGAGCACAGAATAATGGAAGCAAATCTCGAAACAAATTATTGTCCATATTTGCACCCTCTCGTTGTGTTTAGACTTGGTTCGACTTTCTTTTTCCATTTTCACTTTTATGTTTGATGAGGAAATATTGCCTGTGGCAGTTATTAGTTCCTGCTGGTGTTATTCTTAGTGCGCGTAAGTATTCAATTGACACGGTAATAATTTACCATACAGAGTGTAATTGATTTATTCAAACTGCTGCGTATTTGTTGCTGCAAATTGCATGCTTCGAAGGGTCCCGACCATTCTTTTCGGAACAAATTCTGTGGCTTTATTCACTGCGAGATAAGTAATGGATGCCGTCTGTGAATGTGATTTAAGCAACGGAATGCGTTCGGTGTGTAGAATTTCTTAGTGCCTCTCTGTGGCCCCGTAATTGGCCCAACTTGTTGAGCGGAGGGCCGGATTATGGTTTTGATCCCATCGCCGAAAACTAGTACCGTGCCACCGCCGTGCCACCGCCGTGCCACCGCCGTGCCGTGGGGTATTCATTATCGCAGGCATTAAAAGTTATGTCGAACACACTTAACCCACCGCACCGTTTACCGGAAGAATGTGGCGGAAGTAGTAAGGGCGGCGGAAGAAAAAAGACTCTACTTCACCCGGGAACTGAAAGCACTCCGAACGCGTTTTCCCATTCTGAAAAGGCACATTGCACGGTATTAGCGAGCGGTATTTTACATTTTCGTGAAAAGCCGGTTCCGCCTTTTGTTGCCGTACGATTCCGTGTGCGGTTCCTGTTCGTGAGCGGAATTAAAACGTTGAAAAGCGTCCTCCCATTCGGCGACGGCAACGAATGGGAAAGATCTGCCTTCCCGCTGCCGCACATATATATTTACAAGGTGCCCACGATGGCAGCGGAACGAGAACTGACTTCCGAATGGTTAAAAACTATGATTTTTGGAACGACAACGTAAAGTGTTTCCCGCGGCCCGGGAGACGAGAGCAGGAAGTGTGTAGTTAGTAAGCATTTTTCGTCCGGAATGATGCATGTCTATCAATCACTACCAAAGAGCGGCACGGCACGGGCCCGACGATTCCTCATTACATTTTGGTTGAATTCAAAAGAATCAAATTTACCTTCCTCCTGCTGGTTGGTTGGAATGATGAAAGAGCTCGGGAATTAATGCGGGAACTGTCAGGTGGTGCGCGTGGCCAGATGGCATTAGAACTGCGATAAAATTTTAGGTAGAGTACTTCAATTGAATACAACATATCAGCAACCGATCCTTGAACGTGTTGTAATTTAGAGAATAAGAAACTAAATGTGTTTAAAAATATGGCGAAAGCCGATCCCGGTGCTGTGTAATGGGCCCAGGTTAACTTTTCATCAAACACTTTCCCAAACACATTCCTGTTATCGTGACTCCTTTTGAAATCCCGCTCGCGTGTAAATAATTTAAAACTAGAAAAATCAATACCATTAACATCCAGGGCTTCTCGCTTCTTGCACCGTTTCGGTTCCGCTATCTTTTCAATCCGTCTCCGTGCGCTAAATCCTGGATCCGCGGATGCGTGTGTTTATTCAGGAGCATCGGGCCGTTCCTCATTAAGAGTATCTGTCTGCCGCGTGCAGCGCGACGCGCGAGGTGTAAGTGTATGTGCAAATAAGTTTGACGGAAAAACCTTAGAAAAACACTCCGTTAACGAATGGTTGCTCTCGAATGGCTCGAAACCCTCCCCCCGGTGAACGCCATGCTCAACACGTGCAGCCGGCGTCCGGGGAGAAGTCACATCATTAATGTTGATTTAGTTTTGTGAAAAATCACTCTATCAAATTTTCACCTCCCGGTTTGGGTGCTCACATTCTGACTACAGACCACATCACAACCCGTGGTTTATCGGGCTGCGAACCTTTTTCCGTACCATTGGAGTACGGCTTAATGTTCAGCATTGGGTTGGCTGGCCCGCTTGAGCAGTACCTTTGGGTACCTTTGGGTATGCGGATAAACTATCCTACGGTTAACTGCTGCAAATAACTCATCCCTTCATCCGGTGACTTCAATGGACTCGAACTAGTTTCGCAGAACGGTACACTTTCGGAGACACAAGTGCTGGCCACAGATCCCTTTTCCTTTTCGGAGTCGAATGCAAAGTGGAGACCGTGGAGCTGTCGTCGCTAACGCGTCTCGGTGTTTCCGTCGCATTTGGCTTTGGCGCAAACGAAACGCTTTTCTTTCATGTGATCGTGGCTTTTAAGAGCTCTGCTTTCGTCCGTCATGCGAGCAGAGGTGTTGGGAGACTTTGCTGCCGGAAAAGCTTCGTTCGTTTGAGATAAGTGATTTTTGTGGCTGCACCGTGTTTAGATCAAATGTTGGCAATCAAATATTTGACACTCGAACCGGCACCGGTTTCTGGCTTCTAAACATCAGGAGTCACTCGTCGTCGGAAGCATGTCACCATGTTATTTATCTTCTACGGGGTCTTACTCAGTACGGGAGCAATTTCGTACAAATTTAATTTGAAAACAATCATTTTTCAACTAAACTTTCCCTGCACCAGCAAACTGCAAACCAGTTTCTAATTCTCTTCCATATGGGGACGGTCGTCAAATACCGAAAGTGCTTTTCATCAAAGGACCTCAAATCGTTTTAACCACCAAAAAATTAGCGCCGTCTGCAGTGGCCCCAAAACGCTCCGGGAGGCGAAGGACCCCATCTGCACCTGACACCGTTAGATGTGGGATGTGTGCAAATAACTTCACACAAAACTGCCGTGCCGGCCCTGCAGGTGGTACTGCACCTGACCGTTTTCATCAAATCACGTCCGAAAATGTGAGTCTCCTGGGCACCCTGGTCAGCGGTGCCTGTGGGTCGCTTAGGAATGTTGTCTCAGTGGCAAACCGAATGCCTCGGATCTCGGACGCCACGCTCTAAATTTCGTTAAAATATTCAGCTGTCGAGCGTGTTCAAATTTTAAAACTGTTTCATAAATAACTTAACGCGTGTCTCGTTTTCACCAAAACTAAGACCTTTATTTATGTTAATTTGTTGACGTTAGAGTTGAGAGAAGCAAAAAAAATATATTCACGGTTCGGTTCGGCAACCCTTCCCGGGAAGCTGGTTGGCAACCCGTTGATTGCATATTTCATCCTACCGAAGGACGAAGGAATGTTTTTGTTAAATTTTTATTAAAACAAACGACTTGCGTACGCTGCTTCTGCTTAGCTCGTTCGGTTGTGGTTTGGCCACACATGTGCCACATACACCCAGCGTTAGCGTATGGGAATTGACTGCTTGAATGAAAATAAAAATCTTTCGTCTTTGGAAAATTCAACCTCTACCGGCGGTTTATTTGCATTCGAAGCCAACGCCGGTCGGTCGCTTTCGGTTCGCCAGCACACGGAACCTTTGGGCACATACCGTAACAGCGGGAAAACACCATTCTTGGAGCCCGAAGGACGCGAGGGTTCCAGTGTGCTGTCCAATGAACAACCTAACACGCACGGGCGTGAATATGTTGCCCACTTTCGCGGCGCAAATTTTTCGGCCCAAACCGATCACATAAATAACGCGAGAAAAGCCAACCGGATTCCGCGTTTTCGTGTTTATTATTGTGAATGGCAACGGCACCACACACTCGAGAGACATTTCACGTTTCCCTTGCTCTTGCCACCGGTTGGCCGAATCCGCGGCTTTCTTTATACGCGAAAAATGTTCACTAAATAATTCCCATCATGCTTATTTACTGCTTCGCTGGTTCGTAGCTCGTGGCGGGTTTTGTTTATTTTATAAAAATGCTTCCACCGCCATTGGTTTGGTTTTGTTTATCCCTTTATTATGAATGCGCTGCTTTTTTTGTTCATGTGTGTGGTCTTATGGTGATTGTTTTCGAATAAGGAGAGTGCTTCTGTTGTTTGAGCACGCTCTTCTGTAGTCTCGCTTTCGATGCGTTTAAAGCAATTTAAAATTTAATTTAATTGATACTTTAACAAACTAGCATAGGAAGTTCTTGTTTGCGTTTCTTTTGTTCGATTTTATTCCTACAAACATAAAACAACGTTGGTTCAGCTACGCTCAAACGTCTTGGACGCATCGGAACGTAATAAAGATCTGTTTTTTTTTTGCTGGCATATAAAAGAAATGAAAGAAATGAAGCTTTCTTCCGAAATAGATGTGATTTAGCAGAAATGAATACAGCTGTCGAGCGACCACAAAATCTCTTTGATCTTTGATAAATGACCCGAGATCATTTTCGCGATAGCCGCTGCGGTGGTTTTTTGTTTACCAAATAACGGGCGATTTCTTGTTCTCCGTTCTTGTTATCGACGAATAACGAGGATAATTTCTTCAGCAAACCGTGGTTTACAGGACAAAGTCCACTCTGCGGCTTGTATTTCTTTTCGCCAAATTCACTCTCTTTGAACTGAACGAATATTATTTTTATCGAATTGATACCCATCACGAACGATGGATGGCGGGTTTCAATTGATATCGTTGAAAATAAATACGTTTGAATGGCAGTTTATGTTGCCTTTCGGAAAGAAGTTATTTGCTTCACACGGCAACGTTATCGCATTGGGAACGCAACATCAATCGTCGTTCACAAACATTATCGTTCCGCATGATTGGTGCACCGTACGCTGTACGCTACCATTTATTGTCCATTTAAACTGTTTTCGATATTAAGTTTCAATTGAACCGCCCACAAAGCCGTCATAATCATCTTATGTCGGCACCGTTGCTCCGGTACGGAATAGCGCACCATGAATTTAATATCTATTTCGCTTCGCTGTGGCTGTTTCTTTG